>NW_027362765.1:78208908-78593908 GCF_046119375.1 Phyllobates terribilis
GGTCATGAGTGGCTTGACACAAGGAATGCGACACTTGTAGCCCATGTCCTGGATACGTCTGTGTGTGGTGGCTGTTGAAGCAATGACTCCAGCAGCAGTCCACTCCTTGTGAATCTCCCCCAAATTTTTGAATGGCCTTTTCTTAACAATCCTTTCAAGGTTGCGGTTATCCTAGTTGCTTCTGCACCTTTTTCTACCACAATTTTTCATTCCACTCAACTTCCAATTTGTCAATGACTGCCTTCTGGACATCTGTCAAGTCAGCAGTCTTTCCTATGATTGTGGAGCCTACTGAAACAGACTAAGGGACCTTTTTAAACGCTTAGCAAGCCTTTGCAGGTGTTTTTTGTTAATTATTTTAATTTACTGAGATAATGACTTTGTGTTTTCATTGGCTGTAAGCCATAATCATCAACATTAACAGAAATAAATACTTGAAATAGATCACCCTGTTTGTAATGATTCTATGTAATATATGAGTTTCACTTTTTGTATTGAAGAACTGAAATAAATTAACTTTTTGATGATATTCTAATTTAGTGAGAAGCACTTTCCTGTCATGGTCTTTATACCAGAAAACTGTAATTTCCTTGAGAAAACTACTGCATTGTGTGCATGAAGCATATATTTTTACACAACTCTTCTCCGCACACATCGTATGCACACGACTTTACTACATCCACACAAAACCATCAGTTTATCCAGCACAGCAGATTCCTGACGCTGAGGCCCCTGATCATGTGACCCCTGACTCCTCCCCTCCTGTGACATCATCACAGGTCCTGTGCGCACAGAACAGCTATATATCCAGTGTGCAGCTCTGCAGGTAGAGGTATGTGGAGATTCTCCATTACTATTAACCCCCTCAGTGCTGCGGTCACTTTCCAGGAGACAAAACATGTTCCCGTCTGTGTCGCTCTATCAGGATATCCATAGCTCCCAACTGTCCCGATTTGAGGGGGTGAGCTGGGCTGTATCTCTGCTCAGTGCGCAAATTAAATTATAATTCTTGTGATCAGTCTCCCATGGACTTGAACTCACAGCTCCATGTTTATAGGCTGCAGCTCTAGTTAGGAGCCACAGCCCACAGTGACATAGATAGGAGAATTTGGTAATCTTGACCTCTATTGCAGGCAGTGACCACAGAAGCAGATTATACATATACATGTACACAGCACTGTATTTCTTTGTACTTGTATACTGAGGTGAAGAAAGTCAGATTTTTTTTTTCTCTAAAATTCTACAAATAATAAAAAGCAATTTCAAAAACATATTTTTTTCTTTTTGAGTCTCCCCAGATCTTAAACCCACAACCTTCACTATTACAGACAGGAGCTAAACATACCGAGCTAGAGGATCAGATGATGTCACTGGGAGAATTTTCTTTACTTGATCTGTATTGCAGGCGCTGACTCCACAGGCATATTGCACTGATACATTGTACACAGCAGGGTATTTCTATGTATTTGTATTCTAGAGGGAGAATAGAAGAGTTTTTTTTCCTTCCTAAAAAATAATGAAAAACAATTACAATAATGTCAGTTTTAATTTGCTTTATTAAAAATTAATAAACATCACAAATCAGCAAATAACAGACATAGTTGGTGTTCCTGTAATCGTAATGACTAGTGTTGAGCGAGCATGCTCGACACTGCTCGTTACTCGCCCGAGCATCAATCTACTCGGGATGTTCGGCGAGAATCGAGCATTTCCGGGTTACTCGGGCGGGAGCTCGGGTCTCCGCCCTGCACGTTTGGCGCTCTTTACAGAGCCAATGAACATGCAGGGATTGCCAGCCAGTCACTGTAATGCCGCAGCCATGTTGTTTGTGGGCATTACAGTGATTGGCTGGCCGCACAGCGTCACCTCAAGTATTTAAAACCGGGCGCCGCCATCTTGGACACAGTCGCTCCGGATCAGACAGTGTAGGGTCAGTGCTGCACAGCTAGGGAGAGATTTATACTGCGAAATAGTTAGTGTAGGGTCTCTAAAGCCTGCCAAATCAAACAAACAGTCCTTCTTAGGACTAATATCCATCCCAGATATCAGGAAGGCAGGCAGGCTGTATAGGAGACGCAGTGGTTATACCAACAAACACTGCATTACAGTCCTGTGTGCTCCTGTTGGTCAAATTGCTAGACTTATCCCCCGGTCTCAGGGGCCAGGAAAAATCCTTTTTTTTTCATCTAAATCCTGTATTTTTTTTCCCTCAGTCAGACTGTACAAATACGCGCCTTATTAACCTTTTGGTATTCCCCCCCCCAAAAAAAAAAAAAATTGAGTGTGTCTGTGACTGTTCAGACACCAATATATCTGTTTAAAATATTCTGGTGTAGACCAGATAACTAGAAGTTTGGTTTTGCAGTTCCACGGTTCAAATCTCTGTATTATGCGGCTTTTGGCCTTTTTTGCATAAAAAAACAGTAATAGTGTCTCCCTGACTGTTCAGAAACAAATATATCTGTTTAAAATATTCTGGTGTAGGCCAGATAACTAGAAGTTTGGTTTTGCAGTTGCACGGTTCAAATCTCTGTATTATCCAGCTTTTGGCCTTTTTTACATAAAAAAACAGTAATAGTGTCTTCCTGACTGTTCAGACACAAATATATCTGTTTAAAAGATTCTGGTGTAGGCCAGAGAAATAGAACTGTGGTTTTCCTCTTCCACGGTTCAAATCTCCTTTTTATTACCCTTTTTCCATTGATAGTGCGAGTGTAAGCTATTTTACTTCATTTACAATGGGCAAGGCGCGTGGCAAGGGACGTGGAACTAGACGTTCTGGTGATGCGTGTAGAGGACGGGGCCGTGGCCAAGGTGAAAATGTGCCACAACCAACAGCCACATCTTCTCGCTCCCACTTCTTGACCGAATTACTAGGGAAGCACACTACAACACCAGTATTGCGAACTGATCAGTGTGAACAGGTTATTAATTGGATAGCAGATAATACTTCCAGTTACCTGGGCACCACCACCTCCGGTCTGTCTTCCACATGGTCAAGTTTTAGTAGGCGTGAGTTTCGACCACATACCCCTCCTCACCCTGATGCTCCTTCCTCCCACCATGCCAAGTCTCGTCAGACAGCAACTGATCCCACAGTTGGACACTCTGAAGAGCTGTTCACTGGTCCATTTCCATATTTGTGCCCCTCGCCTGCTCCGCTTGAAGTGGTGGAAGAGGAGATCCCATGTAGCGATGCCCAAATATTTGAACAGCCACGGCTACAGGAAGGCGACTCTGGCAATTTGTCCCAAGAGGTGGACGATGACGAGACACAATTGCCACGAAGTGAGGAGGAGGATCGTGGTGCGCAAGTGGAAGAGGAGGAGGTGGTGGATGATCTAGTAACTGACCCAACGTGGCAGGAGGACACGCAGAGCGAGGCCAGCAGCACACAGGGGGAGGGAGGCAGAGTACCCCAACAGGCAGGAAGAAGCAGTGTGGTGGCCGCACACAGAAGGCGGGCAACAGTTCCCCGTAATACCAACACGAGGGACGTTGTCAGTACAACCGGTAGGTCTTCCAGAGTCTGGAATTTTTTTAAAAACTCTGCTGATAACTCCAAAAAGGCCATTTGTACCACATGCCATGCCAGCATCAGCAGGGGTGACAAAACTACCAGCCTGACCACCACCAGCATGATCAGGCACATGTCTGCAAAGCACCCGACTATGTGGGGCGAATCCCAGGGTCCACGACCAGTGTCAGCGGGTGTCACCACTGCTTCCTCCACTGTTGTGCGTGTAAGAGAACCCCCTGTTGTGCATGCAAGGCAATCCCCTGTCCATACTGCATGCAAAGATGCCCCCTCCTCTCAGTCTTCACTTGTTATGTCAGTTTCTCAAGAAACAGCATCAACGTCCACGTCCCACCGCAGCGTTCAATTGTCCATATCCCAGAGCTTTGAACGAAAGCGCAAATTCGCAGCCAACGCCCCACAGGCCACAGTCCTAAATTCGCACATTTCACGACTGCTTGCGTTGGAAATGCTGCCTTTTAGGCTGGTGGAGACGGAATCCTTCCGCAACCTTATGGCGGTGGCTGTCCCTCGGTACTCGGTCCCCAGCCGACACTATTTTGCCCGTTGTGCCATCCCCGCACTACACAAGCACGTGTCCCAAAACATCTGCCGTGCCCTCAACAACGCAGTTACTGGGAGAGTCCACCTGACAAGGGACACTTGGACAAGTGCTTGTGGCCAGGGACGGTACATCTCCCTGACGGCACACTGGGTAAACATAGTGGAAGCTAGGACCCAGTCCGACCTTGGGACGGAACACATCCTCCCCACACCGAGGATTGCGGGCCCTATGTCAGTCAGAGTTGCCCCCACAGTGTACAGCTCCTACGCATCATCCTCCTCCTCCTCCTCATGTTCAGCCTCCATCTCAGATACCACCACATCAGTTACAAGCTGGAAGCACTGCAGTACTGCCTCAGCCAAGCAGCAACAGGCTGTGCTGAAACTCATAAGCTTAGGTGATAAACCTCACACTGCTTGTGAGTTGTAGACAGCTGTGAAAGAGCAGGCAGATCCGTGGCTGAGACCGCTGAACCTACATCCAGGCATGGTTGTGTGTGACAATGGCCGTAACCTGGTGGCGGCTCTGAGGCGAGGCAAGATCACACACGTACCATGCCTGGCTCATGTGCTTAACCTTGTGCTTCAGCGGTTTCTTAAATCGTACCCCGAGTTGCCATATCTGCTCGTCAAAGTACGCCGCCTGTCAGCTCATTTTCGGAAGTCGGCTACAGCTTCCGCCGCCCTTGCTGTGTTGCAGCAGCGTTTGCAGCTTCCGGCACACCGACTGGTGTGTGATGTCCCCACACGTTGGAACTCTACCCTCCACATGTTGCAAAGGATTTGTAAGCAGAAGAGAGCAGTTATGGAGTACCAGATGCAACAAGGCCGTTGATATTCAGGTCAGACTCCACACATAAGACCTCAGGAGTGGATCTGGATGTCTGACATATGTACCATCCTGACAAACTTTGAGGAGTCCACCAAGATGGTGAGTGGTGATGACGCCATCATTAGCGTCAGCATCCCACTTGTCTGTCTTTTGCAACGCTCTCTGCAGAAAATTAAAGAGGAGGCATTGCAGCCAGAGTATGATGAGATGGATCAAGAAGCCGTAATGGGCGATTACACACTGCCCAGCTTCATCTCATCCCAACGTGCATTGGGGGACAATGAGGGAGAGGAGGAGGAGGAAGAACAGGAGCTGGTATCATGCGCTGTAGACGGTAGTACCTGTACAACTATCATACCGTCGGTTCAGCGTGGGTGGCCTGAGGACGGGGGGGAGGAGGAGGAGAGCATGGTCAGTCGTCATCTTGGTGAGGACACGGAAGTCTTGCCCGTTACCAGTCTGGCAAGCATGGCTGACTTTATGTTACGCTGCCTTAACCGTGACCCTCGCGTTGTCAAAATGTTGGGTGACAGTCATTACTGGTTGGTGACACTTTTAAACCCCTGCTACAAGGAGAACTTTCACTCTCTTATTCCTGAGGTGGAGAGGTCTACAAAAATGTGGCTGTACCAGAAGGCCCTTGTTGCAGAACTGTTAAAAAAAATTCTATCTGAACACGCTAGCGGCAGAGGTCACAGTTCGTTGACCAACCAAGGCGTACAGGCGAGAGAGACGCAACTCCAATCAAGCAGAGGCAGGGGAACACTGTCAACATTCTGGGACAGTTTTCTGAGACCCGCCCAGCTTACAGGCCCTGAGGCACGGAGTACTCTCACAAGGAGTGGAAAGTTTCAAAAGATGGTGAGGGAGTACCTTGCCGACCGTACCAGCGTCCTCCGTGATTCCTCTGTGCCTTTTAATTATTGGGTATCCAAGCTGGACACTTGGAATGAACTCGCTCTGTACGCCTTGGAGGTCCTGGCCTGCCCTGCCGGTAGCGTGTTATCGGAGCGTGTTTTTAGTGCCGCTGGGGGAATTGTAACTGATAAGCGCACTCGCCTGTCAACTGACAATGCTGACAAGCTGACCCTTATCAAAATGAACAAGGGCTGGATTGGGCCAGCCTTCTCATCACCACCAAATGACAGCAGAGTAACATAAAGTCAAATCCACTGTGTTATTTCGGGAGATGTATTCCCATGCACCGCTTCACACCCACACATGGGTATACGCATCCTCATTTCAGCTGTATTTTGCTCTTCTCCTTATCCTCTGCCTCCACCACCACTATACAACCAGGGTGACCGTGGTCCGTGTTGCCAGCATTGCAAGTTCCTCCGTCCTAATTTTTGGCAGCTTTTGCTTGGAAGGCATAGGCAAAGACTATGGGGGACCCACTCCCCAATAATGGGAATAATGTTTTGAATATGCTGTACTGCATGGCTTTTGTTTGCCAGCATTGCAAGTTCCTCCGTCCTAATTTTTGGCAGCTTTAGCTTAGAAGGCATAGGCAAAGACTATGGGAGACCCACTCCCCAATAATGGGAATAATGTTTTTAATATGCTGTACTGCATGACTCTTGTAAGGGGCATGAAAACCGTCTTGTTAAGCTACTCTGAACTCCACGTCTCTTCCAAGGGGCATTAAAACCGTCTTGTTAAGCTACTGCGACCTCCACCACTTTTCCAAGGGGCATTAAAACCGTCTTGTTAAGCTACTGCGACCTCCACCACTCTTCCAAGGGGCATTAAAACCGTCTTGTTAAGCTACTGCGACCTCCACCACTCTTCCAAGGGGCGGCTAGGGACTGAGTATGGATACCAGGCCGCCGATGCAGCCATGACGTGGTGGCCAGATTCCGCCTCCACATGCCTAAAAGGCCCAATTTCAAGTGCAAGCAAGCTAGCAGTATGGTATTGCAGCCTGGGGGTGGGTGGGTGGCAGGCTGCACACTTACGCTTGCATTCCAAGAAAACAAAGCAGATGCTAACTTCTATCATCATCATGCTCCTCACCTTGGCACTCTCAACTCCCCTGATGGAGAAGCCAGGGCCCACCGGAGGAGTCTGGTTGTCTGGTGGGCTCGGCCAATGCTGCCCTAAAGCAGGCCAGGCTAAGAAAAGTGTGGGGAAGGTTACCGGGACAAATAGGGGCGGCTGGGGACCGTTTATGGACACCCGGCTGCCCCCTGGCGGCTGGGGACCATGCATGGACACCCGGCCGCAGGGTGGCTGGGGACTGAGTATGGATACCAGGCCGCCGACGCAGCCATGACGTGGTGGCCAGATTCCGCCTCCACATGCCTAAAAGGCCCAATTTCAAGTGCAAGCAAGCAGTATGGTATTGCAGCCTGGGAGTGGGTGGGTGGCAGGCTGCATACTTGCGCTTGCATTGCAAGGAATGGGGGAGGTACAATTGAACACTGCCCTGGGACAAGAACCTGCACGGGGATAGTTGCAAGTCTGCATCTTCTGATGCGGCAAGGATCACTTCTGATGGGCACACTTTTAGGCAGTGACCTGGGTGTCAGAGATGCTTCCAGGGGTCTTCCCCATGCTGTTCCCATGTCTTTTCAGCACTGTATGCATATGTCACACCAGGGCTGTGGAGTCGGTAAGCCACATTTGCGACTCCGACTCCTGGATTTTATCAGGTTCCGACTCCCACTCCGGCTCCGACTCCGACTCCTTCATAAATGGCCAATTCGTAACAATAAATTTACTGTTGTAAAATATTAACATCGTGCTTATTCAGTTTCTCACCATCATATAAGTAATCAGACCACTTAGAGCAAAAACTATATTTATTAGAATACAATTAGAATATAGTAAATAACTTTTATAAACTCTTTTAAGTAAATATGCAATAAACACTGTTATGCAGTTAATAAGAAGAAATCTATAAATTTGTCCTCAGAAAAAGTATTGCCTCTGTCAGATCCTCCTTCATGGATGCCCTCAAATCTGATCTAATTATTTTGAGAGCAGAGAACAACCTCTCTACACTAACTTGGGTTGGTGGGGTGGCAAAGCAGTAACCACTCGGGCAACATCTCTGACAATGTCAGGATACAGAGGAATCGCTTGTTGCACTGTTATTTTTGATGAACGGTCAAATTTCTCAATTTCTTTTAGTGCACATGAAAAATTCTGCTGAAATGTACTGGCTGTGTTCTTTGATGGGGATGACTCTTCTTCTATGCGGGAACGCTTTGCACGGTCCTTGTGATCCAAATATTTTTCGAAATTAAATTCTTCATCAGTTAATGATGAGGGTGAAGATGTGGCAGGACGACCAAATTCTTCTTGTTCCTCCTGACTGTTCTGCAACCCTTTCATCCTTACTGCTATTTCAAACAGAGCTTCTTTTCCTTTAGTTACCTGTTGATCATCTAGAAGAATCCGATGCATTGGGTCTACATGAACAGCTGCCAAAAGAATGTTATTTTGTAATAGTAGCTCCTCTCTCCGTTTCATTGATGTAGCAGTGCCACTTGCAATTAACCCTCCTCTTTGGGACAGGCGAAACATCAGGTTCTTCCACTCCTTTAAGAAAATACCTGGAGTTAAGTCCTCTGTAATTTTTTAGTCACTGTAAATGGGTGCTCTAGCAATTTTTCCAGCTCAGTCACCTGATTCCACTGACTTTCATTTAGCATCAGTTGAGGGTTAGCCATGTCTACAAGAAAGGTTTTCAGTTCAACCAAGCGCTGAATCATTAAGTAAGTACTGCCCCATCGTGTGGCTTGATCAATAATTGCCCCTTTTCCAGCACGTCTCTTCAAAATTGAGTCAACTTTAGGGGTTCTGGAAACAGTAGCCAATTTTCTCACCTTGCCAATCAGTGCAGCAGCATGTCCTTCTTGCAGAGTGTCTCTTATAGCCAGCTGTAGCGTATGCACAACACAGCGCATGTGATGAATGAAAGAACGTATTGACACAGTTTCAACAAGATCATCTAAACTATCATGTTGCTGTTCATCTGAAGCAACTTCAGTTTGCTCCTCAGTTACAATACTGTGTTCCTCTATTTCAAACATTTCTGTGTCTGTGGACCCAGAATGTTCTTCTAGCTGCTGGTCACCATCATTACTCTCATTCATTAGCTTAATAGCAGGGGCGGACACAGACTGTAGTGGGCCCCTGTGCAAGAAATTTTTGGGGCCCCCCCCTGCCCTTCATAAGGCAACAAAGTTATGTAAACATAACCCCTCCATGTGCATCTCTCATCCCCCCCATGTGCATCTCTCACCCCCCCATGTGCATCTCTCACCCCCCCATGTGCATCTCTCACCCCCCATGTGCATCTCTCATCCCCCCCATGTGCATCTCTCATCCCCCCCATGTGCATCTCTCATCCCCCCCCCATGTGCATCTCTCATCCCCCCATGTGCATCTCATCCCCCCCGTGCATCTCTGATTCCCCCCACTCCTAGTTAATTAATTGTATTTAAAAAAAATAAAACTTGTTATACTTACCCCCATGCGATCCCTGCAGAATCCTGGCGCTCGTCCACGTCGCTGCCACCAGGTTCTCCTGACGTTCGGCCATGTGACGGCGCCACATACATAGACAGCAGCTTTTGTTTTGGCCAAAAGATTTTTAAAGCCGCCACCACGATAAGGTAGACTCTTCTGGCCGGGCCCTACTCTAACCTATTAAAATTTTCTTAAAATATCCAATACTCTTTTTAGATATATTTTTATTTTGTTTTCTTTAAGGGAATGTATCATATACATTTTTTTTTTAAATGACCAATAATACCACATACAGGGAATACCGCCACACCATGACCAGACCACATATTACCACAACATAGTGACCGAATAATACCACACAGAAGGAAGAAAAACTGCCACACCATGACCAGACCACATATTACCACCACATTACTAATATTACCACCACATTACTAATATTACCATAAGTGTCATTATACACGGGAGCTCTATACATGGTATGTATAATTTAAGTGTCCAGGTAATCTAGTGATCACCAGTGACATTATACACAGGAGCTCTGTATATAGTGTCAGTGTACAGGTAATACAGTGATCACCAGTGACATTATACACAGGAGCTCTGTATATAGTGTCAGTGTACAGGTAATACAGTGATCACCAGTGACATTATACACAGGAGCCCGGTACATAGTATATAGTGTAAGTGTACATGTAATACACTGACTCACTGGTGACGTCTCTAGGTGAAGTCCTTCAGCTACGCTTTTCTCCTTCATCCAGCACAGACCGCCATCACGTCTTCCAGCCAGGACTCGTCTCTGCATAAAATAACACAGTTATCTAGAGCACATTCCCCAACTTCTACATTACGCAGCTGAATACAGACGTGCACCCACCATTAATATATAGTTATTATGCAACCCACCATTCCAAATATAAATTGTAATCCACCACGGTGCCCCCATTAACTGTAAATAGGCACTTAATATATAATTTAATTAAAACCTCTACTCTTTCCACCAATTTGTTACCAGTTACACTCCTGCATCCACAACGCCCCCTACTCTATACTTCCTGCTCCCCGCATTCATTATTTACATGCACCCCCTGCCCCAATTCATTATATCATGTCTGTGCTCTCCCCACCCCATCATCATTTACTCTCCCCCACCCCACATTCATTATGTGCAGCTCATTATCCCCCTACTCCCAATTCCCCCATGTGCAGCTCATTTTCTCCCAATTCCCCCATGTGCAGCTCTCATCCCCCCATGTGCACATCTCTCATCCCCCTCCCCCACATGTGCCCCTCTCTCATCCCACCCCATGTGCATCTCTCATCCCCCCACATGTGCACCTCTCTCATCCCCCTCCCCCACATGTGCACCTCTCTCATCCCCCTCCCCCACATGTGCACCTCTCATCCCCCTCCCCCACATGTGCACCTCTCTCATCCCCCTCCCCCCCATGTGCATCTCCCATTCCCCCCCATGTGCACCTCTCTCATCCCCCTCCCCCCATGTGCATCTCTCATTCCCCCCATGTGCATCTCCCATTCCCCCCCCATGTGCATCCCCCATTCCCCCCCATGTGCATCCCCCATTCCCCCCCCTTGTGCATCCCCCATCCCCCCCATGTGCATCCCCCATTCCCCCCCATGTGCATCCCCCATTCCCCCCCATGTGCATCCCCCATTCCCCCCCCATGTGCATCCCCCATTCCCTCCATGTGCATCCCCCATTCCCCCCCCATGTGCATCTCCCATTTCCCCCCCATGTGCATCCCCCATTCCCCCCCATGTGCATCTCCCATCCCCCCCATGTGCATCCCCCATTTCCCCCCCCGATGTGCATCTCCCATTCCCCTCCCCCCCATGTGCATCTCCCATTCCCCTCCCCCCCATGTGCATCTCCCATTTCCCCCCACTCCTAGTTAATTGTATTTAAAAAAAAAATAAAACTTGTTATACTTACCCCCATGCGATCCCTGCAGAATCCTGGCGCTCGTCCAAATCGCTGACACCAGGTTCTCCTGACTTCCGGTCATGTGACGGCGCGGTCACATGACCGGAAGTCAGGGGAATCATAAAGGCGCTGCCGCAGCAGAGCAGCGCAGCGCTGAGATGTCCCGGACCCGGCACTTAGCATGGGGCCGGGGGCCCCATGAGGAGAGAGACGCACAAGAGGGGGGGCTCCGAGGGGGCCCCTACCGGCCGGGCCCCATACTGGAGTCAGGGCAGTCATGCCCTGATGGCGGCCCTGCTGGAGGCTGGAGGGGCCCCCTCTCCCTCGGGGCCCCCGTTCAATGAACCGGCTGCACGGGCGGTAGTTCCGCCCCTGCTTAATAGTACTTATCATATTTGAAGCATTGTCAGTTACGACAGAAAGAACTTGCTCTTTTTTAAGTTCATAGTCTTGCAGAACCTTTTCCACCAAGACCTGGAGAAACTCACTGGTGTGATGAGCTTTTGTGTCTTTTACTGCCAATGTCTTGGTAACTATTTCATTTTTGTCACAAACAAATCGGACATTGATGGCAAAATAGTTCACTCTGTGACGTGTGCAGGCATCCATTTTAAGAAACAGAAAGCGTCCCTTAAGAGTTTTTTTAAGTTCTTCCTTTGGTTTAAAAGCTTCTTCGATTACTAATTTTCTAATACTCTCTCTCTCCAGAGAAACACCAAGCTTGCGGGCCATTTCCCCATTCAGACACATAAAAGCTGGTCGTGAAAATAATGAAATAGGCACACTATCCTTTACAACAAGCGGGCCATTTCCCCATTCAGACACATAAAAGCTGGTCGTGAAAATAATGAAATAGGCACACAATCCTTTACAACAAGCTCTATGATCTGTTTTTTAAATGTATCTACTGTCATTGTCACAGTAACTTTGTCACTGACAAAATATCTTGCAACTGATGGCTGAAAAGTTCTCTGCTCCTTTGTTTGGCTGGAAGAGCTGGGCACTGATTCATTGGTTTGGATGCAGTCTTTCTCATCCACTGCTTTCAGTACTTCTGGATGAAAGCGCTGTAAATGTCTCTTTAGATTAGAAGCTCTGGTAGGAGCATTTTTATCTTTGCCTGAATATACACTGATCTTGGCTTCACAGCATTTGTTTTCGTCTGGATCATTTGTCATACACTGACAGACATAATGTTTTCTATCTTGAGTGATGGTGAAATGTTCAAATACAGCTGATTTAATGTGACGCTTCTTTGACATTCTCAGGTTTTTAATTCTGCATTCACAATCCGAATGACAATTGTTTTTCCTAAAAACAATTGTACAAAATTATTGCCAGGTCGTACAACTGATATAGTGGTCAGTAATACTGTTATTCCTCATGTACTCACAGTTAACTGATGCAAGGTTTGTTGAAAGGATAATACTTCTTACAATCTTCCTCTTCTGAGTAGCAGCTGTGAGATGCTTGGAAGACGCACACCTAGTAAACATCTAGTCTAGAGGAGGAGCTTTACTACTAAGAATTTGCAAAACATTTTCACTTTCAGTTTCATACATTGTAAGTAGGGGGGTTGGGGCAGCATGAGGTTAACCAAGTATAAGATTAGATAAGGGCAGTGGAGAACAGTGACACACAAGAAGTAAGAAATGTCTCTATCTCAAGCAGAACTGCTTATCACTGTTGTTCATAGTTTGATAGAACATATATATTAGAGTAACCTTTATAAAATTCATATGAAAGTTCAATTATGAAATATTAATACATTTTTTTTAAAGCTGGAGTCGGAGTCGGTACATTTCTTCCGACTCCAACCAAAACTAACTCCGACTCCACGACTCTGACTCCACAGCCCTGTGTCACACAGCACATGGCCAGATAAGGTTGTAAAATGTTAAAATAACATTTGCCGGTGAATGTATTTGTAACGGTTGAAAGCAATACAAAAGTGCAAAAACGCATAACAAATGCTACTTGTGAACATAGTCCAAGGTGTGGAGGAGTATTTTTGTTTTTGGTTATTTATTTTACCTTATACACAAGTCTTTACCCTGGAAAGGAAGTTCCTTAAGATATTTCACAGGAAAGCACTTTCAGTTTCGTTTTTGAACGTTTTATTGTGAGCCCGTAAAAGTGGCTTAATACCTCTGACCACGTTGTTGACAGCAGTGACCTGGGGGTCAGAAATGCTTCCTGGGGCGATCCCCATGCAGTCCCCATGTAATTTGAGCACTGTCACTATCGTTTTGGGCACTTTTTAGGCTTTCTACAGACTGCCGGGGGTGGCGCCGCAAAAATGCTCGGTTCTCCCATAGACTAACATTGGGCTCGTTGCTCGGGTCGAGCACTCGAGTATCACGGTGAGCTCGGCCCGAGCTTCGAGCACCCGAGCATTTTAGTGCTCGCTCAACACTAGTAATGACCCGCACAACGCAGCGATCAGATTATTTATGGTAATTGGTAAATGGTGTTAAAAAATGGCATGACTGATATTTTTTTCTCTATTAAACCCATAAAAAATGTAATAAAATTGTAACGCTGAGGCCGTGTTCACAAGAAGCATAAATGCTATTTTTTCTACTGCTGCATCACACAATACAATAAGGCTGTGTGCCCACTATGCGTTTTTCAAGCGTTTTTGCCGGGAATTTCCGCAGCGAAAACGCATAAAAAACGCTTGGTAATATGTGCCCCATGGTCCCCAATGATAATCCCCATGTGCTGTGCACATGCTTCGGAAATTTCCGCTGCGGATTATTATTGCGGAAAAATACGCAGCATGTCCATGAATTTTGCGAACACGCAGCGTAATTGCCGCCATTGACTTGCATTGAAACTCTCAATATCCGCATCACTACATGTGCACATGCGGATATGAAGCGATTCTATGTGCAGATGGTACCAAGGCCTGGAGAAGATGAGACTCTCCTCAGGACCCGGGTACCGTAGAAACTGTAAAAAAAAGAATTTAAAATAAAAAAATAAAGATTACACTTACCTTCCGATGTCCCCCGGTCTCCTCAGCGATGCGTGCGGTGTGTTGGTTGGCTCGCGGTGGTGTGAGGACCGGCCATGACGTCATTGAGTAATGTGACACGTCACGCGACCGCTGACCTGACGTCGGCGGTCGCGTGACCTGTCACATGACTCAATGACGTCATCGCAGGTCCTTCACACCACCGCGAGACACCGGGGAGACCGGACGCATCGGAGAAGGAGACCGGGGGCCATCAGAAGATAAGTATAATCTTTATTTTTCACCATTCTTATTCTTTTTTTTAAACTATTACTTGGTCACACTATATACAGTGGTGGCCAAAAGTATTGGCACCCCTGAAATTCTGTCAGAAAATACTCAGTTTCTTCCTGAAAATGATTGCAATCACAAATTCTTTGGTCTTATTATCTTCATTTAATTTGCTTGCAAGGAAAAAGCACAAAAGAGAATGAAGCTAAAATCAAATCATTGATCATTTCACACAAAACTCCAAAAATGGGCCTGACAAAAGTATTGGCACCCTCAGCCTAATACTTGGTTGCACAACCTTTAGCCAAAATAACTGCGAACAACCGCTTCCGGTAACCATCAATGAGCTTCTTACAATGCTCTGCTGGAATTGTAGACCATTCTTCTTTGGCAAACTGCTCCAGGTCCCTGATATTTGAAGGGTGCCTTCTCCAAACTGCCATTTTGAGATCTCTCCACAGGTGTTCTATGGGATTCAGGTCTGGACTCATTGCTGGCCACCTTAGAAGTCTCCAGTGCTTTCTCTCAAACCATTTTATAGTGCTT
The DNA here is from genome assembly GCF_046119375.1 of Phyllobates terribilis. Taxonomy (NCBI): domain Eukaryota; kingdom Metazoa; phylum Chordata; class Amphibia; order Anura; family Dendrobatidae; genus Phyllobates; species Phyllobates terribilis. The sequence goes on from NW_027362765.1 coordinate 78,224,045, forward strand.
TTGGAAGTGTGTTTTGGGTCATTGTCCTGCTGAAAGACCCATGACCTCTGAGGGAGACCCAGCTTTCTCACACTGGGCCCTACATTATGCTGCAAAATTTGTTGGTAGTCTTCAGACTTCATAATGCCATGCACACGGTCAAGCAGTCCAGTGCCAGTGGCTGCAAAGCAACCCAAAACATCAGGGAACCTCCGACATGTTTGACTGTAGGGACCGTGTTCTTTTCTTTGAATGCCTCTTTTTTTTTCCTGTACACTCTATGTTGATGCTTTTTCCCAAAAAGCTCTACTTTTGTCTCATCTGACCAGAGAACATTCTTCCAAAATGTTTTAGGCTTTCTCTGGTAAGTTTTGGCAAACTCCAGCCTGGCTTTTTTATGTCTCGGGGTAAGAAGTGGGGTCTTCCTGGGTATCCTACCATACAGTCCCTTTTCATTCAGACGCCGACGGATAGTACGGGTTGACACTGTTGTACCCTCGGACTGCAGGGCAGCTTGAACTTGTTTGGATGTTAGTCGAGGTTCTTTATCCACCATCCGCACAATCTTGCGTTGAAATCTCTCGTCAATTTTTCTTTTCCACATCTAGGGAGGTTAGCCACAGTGCCATGGGCTTTAAACTTCTTGATGACACTGCGCACGGAAGACACAGGAACATTCAGGTCTTTGGAGATGGACTTGTAGCCTTGAGATTGCTCATGCTTCCTCACAATTTGGTTTCTCAAGTCCTCAGACAGTTCTTTGGTCTTCTTTCTTTTCTCCATGCTCAATGTGGTACACACAAGGACACAGGACAGAGGTTGAGTCAACTTTAATCCATGTTAACTGGCTGCAAGTGTGATTTAGTTATTGCCAAAACCTGTTAGGTGCCACAGGTAAGTTACAGGTGCTGTTAATTTCCTGAATTAGACAAGCATCACATGTGCCAATACTTTTGTCCACCCCCTTTTTTAGGTTTGGTGTGGAATTATATCCAATTTGGCTTTAGGACAATTCTTTTTGTGTTTTTTCATTGAAGACAAAGTAAATGAAGATAATAATACCAAAGAATTTATGATTGCAATCATTTTCAGGAAGAAACTGAGTATTATCTGACAGAATTGCAGGGGTGCCAATACTTTTGGCCACCACTGTAAATCCATGCCGGTTGCATGGATTTATATAGTGTGACCAAGTTGTCAAGCACTTTTCCAAGTGATGCTAAAATCGCTTGGAAAAGCGCTTGATAACCCTCATGCAGAAATGCATGCAAAAACGCTTGACCAACGCTTCTACCTTGCGGGAAAAACGCATGTAAAAACCGCATGCGTTTTTCCTGCCAGGGAGAAGCGGAAAAAATATGCAGCATTTCTGCATCGTGGGAACATAGCCTAAGACTCCTCTCTGATTATTGTGTGTTTGCTGCGTTTCTTTTATTTCTTTGATTGTTCACCCATATTTGATGCGTTTTTGGTGTAGATGTGAATCTGCATTTTTAATGCTTTTTTAATAATACAGAAAACCTTTGAATCTGCACTTAAAAATGCAGCTGTATTTTCTTTCCCTGCATTGTTTCAGGCTCCACATATAAACCTATATATACTTTGCAGTCTTAATAAATTCCCCTCACAGTCATTAACGATATTAAGTAATCAGAAAATGATCTCTTGTTTAAAGGCTTCATCCTGTCTAAGGGGAAAAATCCTCAATCACTCTATGTGATTTCAGACTGCTGAATCGTGACAGTGTGCGCACCGCACTTTGTAATGATTTATCTGTAAACCCTGGTTTCAGTGGTGGACACAGACAGAAGATGGCCCCTGTGCAAGAATACTCTCTGGGCCCCTCTTTGTATCTGTGACAGGGCCTGTTTGCCGATTTGAAGGTAAAAGTAGACCCCTTACCCAGGGCCGGCTCCAGGTTTTTGTGGGCCCCGGGTGAAAGAGTCTCAGTGGGCCCCTTTATCACATACCACGATTCATGATGCACAGATATGGCGGAGAAATATAGGTATACAACACAGGGCCAAGCCTGCCACCTCATCCTTCACATATGCAAACATGCACGCACACACACAGTACACAGACATGCACGCACACACAGTATTCAGACATGCACGCAAACACACAGTATGCAGACATGCACGCACACACACACAGTACGCAGACACGCATGCACACACACACAGTACGCAGACACGCATGCACACACACAGTGCGCAGACACGCACACACACGATACGCAGACACGCACACGCACAATACGCAGACACGCACACACACAAAACGCAGACATGCACACACAATACGCAGACACGCACACAATGCGCAGACACGCACACACAGTGCACAGACATGCACATGCACACGATACCCAGGCAATCACACACATACACACATGAACATGGTACACAGATATACACACACAATACGCAGACACGCACAGATATATACACATACATATTTGAACACATTCTTAAAAACACATATAAAACCGACATAAATATATATACACAGTCATACACACTGACATACACAGACATGCACACACACATTAGAAATATTTTTTATATGGGGATTGGGGACGCTCGATCACCTGCCCCCTGGCCTGTGTCCTGTCCAGCTCCTCAGTCATGTGGCAGTGCAGGGCCTCCAGCGTGTCACATGGCCCTGGACCATCAGGGGGGTCCACTCGACGTCAGGGCCCGGCCGCTTCCCCAGCATCTCTGCATGGCCGCCGGTGCTGTTCAAGCCCTGTTCTGCTACATACAGCAGCGGTCAGTGTGCTGCTGCTCCACCAATCAGCCCCAGTGCTGTCACTTTCCAGACATGGCTGCGCGCTGTGCGGCTGTGTCTGGTAGTAATGACACGCAGGGGCGATACACAAGCACAATTAAAGGCGCAGTGTCATTACTACCAGACACAGCCGCACAGCGCGCCGCCATGTCTTGAAAGTGACAGCACTGGGCCTGATTGGTGGAGCAGCAGCACACTGACCGCACACTGCTGCTGCTGCATGTAGCAGAGCAGGGCTTGAACAGCACCGGCGGCCCTGCACAGATGCCGGGGAAGCGGCCCGGGCCCCGATAACGAGTGGGCCCCCCTGATGGTTACAGGGCCCCGGCACTTGCCCTTACCTTTCGGGCCCCTGTGCGGCTGCACACGTTGCACCAGTGATATGTCTGCCTCTGCCTAGTTTGCATATCTGTGGTCATGTGGTCTTTAGATACACCGAGAGCGGAAATTTCATTAAATCACATCCACTTTGATTAGACATTTAGGCCGTGTTCACATGTAGCATAAATGCTGCGTTTTTTTCTGCTGCTTTTTATGTACAGAAATTCTGCTGTGTTTAACTGTCCAAGCAAAGTGGATGTGATTTCATGAAAACTGCGCTCCCTGTGCATCTAAACATGTGTCTGAACCGCGGTTTTGGTCCTTTTTTTCTCGTCTTCTATGTGGAGCCAATAAAAAATGCAGGTAAAAAACTGCAGATACTTTTTTAAGTGCAGAATCAAAGCCTTTCTGTACTATAAAAAGCACTTAAAAACGCGGCTTCACATATGTATCAAAAACGCATCAAATAAGGAGAAAAGGTATAAAAAGTGCAGCAAGAATGCAATAACCAGAGAAGATTGAATTGTGTAATTTGGTGCAAACATCTGCAGAAAACAAAAACACAGTATTTCTGCAGCTCGTGAACACAGCCTTACAGGCACAAAAAAGCCGGATGTCATATAGTGAAGCTACATAAAGATGAGAAAGATGTGGCGGCTGCGACTGTGAATGAATAAACAAAAAATAATCCACAGGTCCCAACTTGGGATGAGCAGGACGCACAGATGACGTCACTCCGGCCCTGGCTAATCAAAAGCCTTGCAAGGAACGCCAGATGGTAAGAGATTCACGGATGCCCGTCCAGTCACCAGATACAACTGATCTGGACGCTGGACCAGAGAACCGTGAATCGATCCTCTCATCTCTAGTCCCAGCTGTCCCAGATACAGCGAACAATCCTGGGTTTGGGTCTGCCCCCTGTAGTCTCGGGCATCTGCTGAATGTCCCTCACTACTAGCGCCCCTCTGACATCTCCTCCTGCCAGGGGAAAAAGAATTTGTAAATGGGCGTAGATTGGGGTGTGGCCAGGGGCAAAATTTGCCACAGCGCTCTATGCGCGCTGCATGATTTTTCCCTCTTTCTGTTCTTCAAAGTTGGAAGGTATGGGATATCTGTCTGGATTGGATTAGATTGGGTCACTTCCCTCCTGACGTCGCTCGCTGCTCTGCTACTGTACAGTCTCCATTATGTCCGTTTCTCGCTCCATGTTGTCACTATCCGGATATATTAATGTTCTGTCATGATTTGTTACTGATGTCCCCGGTTCTGCCGTCCCGATCCCTGTGGATGTTCCCTGTACTTTATGACTTTGTTTTCTTTTTATGGAATATTTTCAGATATTCTAGATTTTTCTTCTAGATTTGTTTTGTGTTTCTGATGCTGGATTGGAGATATTATGTGAGAAATTTCTGTATGTGGCTATAACTGGATTGTGTGTTATACCGGGGGCAGGACGGGGCCATGAATGGATGTAGTGATCATGTGAAGCCGGTAACAGCTCCGGAGATTTCTTACATGGACTCTTTATGATGTTACATCGTCATCTTCTCCCCATTCAGGTCCCTACAATATTGTATCCTCTCAGTGGAGATCTTCTATATAAGAGAATTTTACAGATTGACCATCAAGGATGGATAGGGACAGGGACAAGATGGCGGAGAGGATATTACACCTCACCCTAGAGATCCTCTTCCGGCTTACTGGAGAGGTGAGATTCTGATGACGTCACATTACATCATTCTTATCTATGGGAATAACAGATGGACAGAACTGGAGAGGTGAGGACTCTGGAAATGTCTGTAGTGAGATGTATTAATGTGTCTTTCCATAACCAGGATTACATAGTAGTGAAGAAGACCTGTAGTGAGCGCTGTCAGGAGGACCTTGTGTCTGAGGGATGGGGAAGACCCCTGAGCCCAATCACGGGGCCTCCACCTCACCCCCTGATACACGAGGACATCAATGACCAGAAGATCCTAGAACTCACCTACAAGATGATTGAGCTGCTGACTGGAGAGGTGACACTGCTGGGAATAATGGGTCATTATACAGTAACGGTATTAAGGGATTGGGGGATGACAGTATCATTGTATGTGTCAGGTTCCTATAAGGTTTCAGGATGTCACCGTCTATTTCTCCATGGAGGAGTGGGAGTATTTAGAAGGACACAAAGATCTGTACAAGGACATCATGATAGAGGTTCCCCAGCCCCTCACATCACCAGGTAATAGACAGGACTAAATACACACGGCCTGTAATTATCTATATGTAAAGAATGAATTCAGTCCCTGAATGTGTTTCCTCCAGTTCTATCCAGTGAGAGGACAACACCAGAGAGATGTCCCCGTCCTCTTTTTCCACAGGACAGTAAACAAGAAGATCCCAATGTTCCTCAGGATCATCAGGTAGATGGAGAGAAAGTGTCATGAAATCTCCTTTATGGTGTGTAGAAGGCTGTGAATGTCTTGTGCTCAGTCTTATTTTCTCCACCAGTATTTTGACCAATTTATTAGAGATGCGGGCCATTTCATGATTGCAGCTTTTCTGTATGGAGATTAGACCCGTGACCCCGGAGTGCAGCATAAAATCAAGTGATCAGTGTTTCTAAGATAATTTGCAATGTGAATCCCCGTTAGAAGGGAATAATTGAGTGATCTTCAGAGCTTTGAGCATCTTTTACACATAATGGTATGGACAGTGTGCCTAAAATATTGTGATTGAGAAACATCTAGTGAAAGGGGAACCTATGGACATAACAAACTCATTAAAAGAATTGGGCGAGTTGGGCGAGTTCATCAAGAATCGTTCTGAGGAACAGGCATTGCACAGTCATGAACACTGCAGCTGAATATAGTATGTGTCCGAACACACAACTCTTTAGCATAAATGGTCTATAACAACAGTCAGTTCCAGTGCCATTGTTGTTTAAGGAATGCAGAAAGGGAACCTTCAGTGGGCAAAAGAGATCAAAACCGCATGAATTCATGTTGCCTGCCTGTCAACATTTCTGGCTGGTGGAGGTGGAGTAATGATGCGGGGAATGTTTTCTAAGCTCGTCCTGGGTCCTCTGATACTTGTATGTTTGGACAATAGGGTTTAGGTAAGCATTGTGGCCAGCAAGTTTATACCTTCATGGCCGAAGTACAATACATTATGCCATAAGGGTCGTAAAGTCATGGATTGCTTCTGGGAACATGAGTACAAGGTTTTTCTTGCTTCCCTGACCGTTACTGTTCCCCCATCTCAATGCTGAAGAGCGTCTATACTTGAGGTAGAAAGGGTTGTTAAGAGCATGTCAGTAACTCCATCTAATTTGTGACAATTGACGGCATGGGCCAAGATATCCGACGTGCTTCTAGATTGATGTCTCTAATAAGGTGGCCATTCAGTGTATGTTTTATACTTGGTGGCGATGACAGGATAAAGCTGACCATAGACATTAGATGTTGTCTGGATCTTCTCACGATTATTTGGTTATGGAGACTGCTGGTTAGAATTCAGGGCCGACAGGTTGGATTTTTACAGTAGACTTGCAGCTACGTATATAAAAACTACTTCTGTCTTTTTTGGTTTTCATGTTAATTTATGATCTTTTCTGTTGTTCTAAATAATTTTTCAGAAGTTTTCTGTCTGTGACTTTTACAATATTTGTTTTAGGGTAAAGATCTGACAAATATTAATACTACAGAGACATATGTGAGGGGTGATGAGTGGTGTAAAGCAGAGATTCCTACAGATAATCGCACAGGTGAGTAGTGACCTAGAAGTCATAGATCGTACTCGCAGGGACACATTGATCCCGAACTCTGATCAGTGATTGGCTGCAGGAGTCATATTCCCATCCTTTTTACCATCTGGAAGTGCAAGGAGAGATCAACCATATGCAGTTTCTAAAAGGCCGTGTCTCAGTGTAAGACTACGGTCACACTATCAGTATTTGGTCAGTTTTTTACATCAGTCTTTGTAAGCCAAAACCAGGTGAGGAACAATCAAAGAAAAAGTATAATAGAAACACTTCCCCACTTCTGCATTTTGACCCACACCTGGTTTTGGCTCCCACTCCTGAGAAAAAATACTGACCAAATACTGATAGTGTGACCATAGCCTTTAATTGACAGTGTTGACTAGTTGAATTACAGAAGTATTGCAATGTTTAGTCCAGCGTTCAGCCACTTGAGTATTCAAGTTCCATAGTGGGACTAAGTAAAAAAAGAGAAAAAAAAATTCACCATTAAAGCCCATCCTTAGACTGAGGGTGTTTTGGAAAAGGGAAAGAACCTATGCCCTGGAGCGAGCACAATCCTGTCCTGGGGTTTGGCTTCCTGCTTTCCAGATCTGCATTATTTGGGTCAGGGACTTAATCAACGTGAGATTATGACCCCCATTTACTGTGAATTCCTGGAAAATCCTGTTCTCCATCATAAATGGGGTTCAGTAGGTTACCCACTCTTGTCGGCGACGGGTAGACACATGCTGGTCCGTTCAGTGTAGTGCAAATGCAGCCCAGGACATCTAAAATCATTGCAGACCCATTATTGCTCGATCTTGCATGGCTAAACACCACTTGTCCCTCAAAGAAGCTAGATGTGGCTCGTGGGGTGTTTCATAGCTATTTAGTATGCTGGAGTCTGAGACCTTATCGGAATTAACCAGACATATCGCTCCACCAACGAAGAAGTGACATTCCTCACCACCCACAGAATGAAGATGGATCCTTCACTCTATCAGTCTTTTTCATTTAATTTTATCACCTCGTGGGTCTCGAGCAGCCTCAAGTGTTTTCAGTGGTTCACCAAAAAATGTAAAGTAGGAAAGTCACCTCTGTTTTCAGTGGTTGTGTATACACAACCCAAACAAGGTGAGCGCAATTGTGCTATCTCTTTCATACCTTTTTCCCAGATAAGACCCTATTTGAGCTTTGTCTCCTTCCAGTATTTCTCTCTAGTATTTTGCTATCCACTCACACCCTTTAGATAGTACTGGCCAGAAAGTACAAGGAAAAAATATCCAAGCTCATGGGTGAAAAAGTTTTTCCCCATTCCTGGAAGAAAGGCCAAAACCACCCTTTTACAAGACAATCCCCAAGGAGCAGTCTTTTCTCTCCAGAGGTTTATCATATTCAATCCTCCCCAACTCTTCCTAGTGTCCACATACTGTAGGTAACCTCCCACTTGACTTGGTATAGTCTATTTTTGCATAATATTTAGTGAACAAATTGTAGATTTGCGTCCAGAGAGTCTATGGCAAGATACATACACTGCCCACTTAGATTTACAAGGGAAGCATGAAAGCTTTGATCAGGGTACCTTTTTCTTCAGGGTCAAACACCATCCCTTCCACTGGTCCACCTTCTGAGCTGCAAATTTCAGTCTACTTTCTCAGTTTTTAGTGAGGTAATCACCATAGCTGATATCAATGTCTAGGATTTTTGCAAATTCTTGGGGCTGTGGAAGGGTATCTTGAAGACCAAAGACAGGGTATTCTCCCAGCCAGTTGGATTTGAATCTTGATGCCTTCCAAGTAGTGATCTACTTTTGTCATCACCCATTGTGCTTTCTCTTTCAAGGAGATAAAGACCCTGACATCATCAGCATATGCTTCCGTCCTCAGTACAGTCCCTGGTACCACCTTGTCCACGATGTAACCTTCTAGTGAGGAGATCAATCACAAGCAGATGAAGCAGAGAGCTTTGTGACCGCTCTAATGAACACTGGACTTGTTCTTGAAGGAATGCTCAACCCAACTGTTAACCAGTGGTAAACTCTCACCCCCTGCATAAAAGATCTTAAGCCAATCCACATCCATCACTCATCCGGCTGACCATATGTCAGAAAGACAGACCAGAGGTACTTTTGGCTGACCTAATGAAAATTGAGGGCAGCAAAAACCCATTCCAAAGGCCTGCCCTACCCTTACACTGAGCACAGCACTGAATGTACTACAACTTAGAACACAGTAATGCTGAGCTCACAAAAGAAGTCGGGGTGCAATCTTTACCTACCAATTATAAAACACGTTAGCCAAAACATTTCTATCCATATTGAAAACTGCTATGGGACACTAGTTTTAAATGCATGATGGGACTTTTAGTTTGGCAGAGGCCCAAGAAAAGACACATTAAAGACCTCAGTTAAGAGGGAAGTCAATATGTGACTTGGAGGTTTTTGAAACGAAGCCTTTAAATCAACAGTATTATGAGGGTCAGTCAATAAGTGATGCCTCCTATTTTTTTCTCCTTAAATAAGGTAGTTATGTTAAATATTCAAATTTGGAACAATTCCTCAAACCTTCTTCTCCAATCCACAGCAATTGCAACTTCCTGCACCAACAGGTGGCAGGACTGTATCCGTTTGCAAAATGGCTGACATCGATGTTCTATTAGACACCGTTCTGTGATTGAATTCTTGCATGCAGAAGGTGAAACGCCCATTCGAATTCATGAGAGACTGAAAAATGTGTACGGTGATGCAACAGTGGATGTCAGTACTGTTAGACGATGAGTTCGTCGCTGTAACACAGCTGAAGGGCCATCACCATTGGCTGACAAAATGCGGAGTGGCAGGCCAGTAACCGCAGTGACTCCAAGCAACATTCAGCGAGTCGATGACATCATTCGTGGTGACCGCCGGGTGACTGCAGATGAATTGTGTGGCATTATCTGCCTCAGTAAAGGCAGTGTGATGAAAATTATTGGACAACTGGGATATAGAAAAGTTTGTGCACGGTGGGTCCCAGGAATGCTTTTTACCATGCTGGAATACATGTCCTTGTTAAACGGTGGACCAAGACTGTGGAAGTGGATGGAGATTATATTGAAAAGTGACAAATTAATCGTTAATGTTGTGGTTTTCAACCTATGTAATTGCATTTGAAATTCTTGCCAATTAAAAAGAGAAAAAAATAGGAGGCATTACTTATTGACTGACCCTCGTAGTTCCATTTTTGTGATAAGTTCTGTCAAAATGCGAAGCAAAGGGTCTACCCCTGGCTCAGTAACAGTTTCAGCCAGGAAAGCCGACGTCCTATCACTATCAAGCTCCTTCCTCCCCAAGAGATGCAAGTAAAAGGATCCGATGACATCCAAAATCTTTACTAACTTCTTCCCGTTTTTTTAAGGGTTGGGGAAGCTGTTCTTCTAGTAGTGCTTATTTTAAAGCAATTATGTATGCCTAGCATACTGACAACTGTATAGAAATGTTTTCACTCTGAAGATCTGTCGGCTACCCCCCGTCGAGGTAAAATGTTCCTACTCAGGCTCTAATATAGATGATCCCTGTACAGGCTGCCATCACTCAGATTTAATGCTAAATTGGCTCAGCAATACTACCTAGCTTTGAAGAAACTACTTAAAAGACCATCTTACATCCACTTATTCCAGGAGAGATTAATTCAGCTTTCATAAGCCTCTACTAACCCAGGGAATCTCTGTAACTTTCAGAGAAATTATAGTCAAACAGTGACTGGAGAATTTCACTGCCACAACCCACATTGGAGAAGAGATGGCTTCCTCCTTTAAATAAAGCCTGTCTATTCTAGACCTATAATTTCTACCTCTGTGAACCCCACTTGATCTGAGGTGTGCCAGATGTAATCATTCACCATGAGAGCCTTTGCCACTTAACATGGCACACTCAGAAGCCAGCCTGTCTCTGGAACCTTCTTTATCCTGGGGCCTTTTGAATTTATTGAAATCTCTGCCAAAGACCATCTTCCAAATTGTAAACAAGAAAGGTTTGATCCTCATTAAGTGCCACTTGCAATCCCACTTAGACTGAGAACCATAGATGTTAATGAGCCTTATCTTTTGTCTCTTCACGAGGACACATAAGTACAAGCAACTCCTCATTTCTAACTCAGTTACTAGAATGCAATCTACCTATGTGGTTTTAAAAAGGACTGGCATCCCACTATAAGACTTGACACCAAGACATGCGTGCCTTCACTCTCTCTGCCTTATGCATCCTTCAGCTGGGTCTCTTGCAAAAACATAATGTCAGCATCACTGTGACCAAGAAATTTAAAGTTCGTAAATTTAGCCGCATTAGACTTTATTCTGGCAACATTAATGGACACCACAGTAAACATTGAGTTAGACTGCCTTTTTCTTCTCACCCCCTCAGAGGAAGAAATGTTGATCCTATTTAGGCAAACAGAAATGTCCATTCTTTACATCCTCAGCACAACTAATTGTTTTGTTGCCCTTATCTTTTGTAAACTGGTTCCGACACATCCTTCTTTCCTCAGCTTTTTTCTCCTACTGGAGAAGGAGACCCAGCATTAGCTATAGACCTAGCAACCTTGTCCACAACTTCCAGGACATCACTCTTACCCTACCCCTCCTTCTCTGAAGAGGAAAAGATGTCCATAACCCCTTTACAGCCTGTGACGTATTAGTACGCACAGGCTGTAATCCCCCGGTTCAGCGGGGGCTCCGGCGGTGAGCCTGCACTGAACCGAGCACTTGTCAGCTGATTATTACAGCTGACATGTGCCCGCAACAGTCGCGGGTGGAATCGCGATCCACCCGCGGCTGTTAACATGTTAAATTCTGCTGTCAATCTCCGACCGCGGCATTTAACGCGCGCTTCCGGGAAGCGAGTCCTAAGCCCCGCCCATCGGCGACCCCCGTCACATGATCGCGGATCACCGATGGGTGGGCATGACAACCCAGGGTCTGCAGCAGATGCCTGCGGTTGTCATGAGCTAGTTGCTATAAGCGCCACCTAGTGGTCGGCGCTCATAGCACAGGACCATTTCTGCTGCATACAGGGGATCTGCTGCTCCCCTGTATGTAGCAGAGGCGATCAGACAAGTGTTGCTTCTAGTCTCCTATGGAGACTATAGAAACATGCAAAAAGTGAAAAAAAAAAGTTTTTAAAAATATAAAAAAAATTAAAAAAATATAAAAGTTTAAATCACCCTCCTTTCGCCCCATTCAAAATAAAATATTTTTTAAAAAAACCTACATAGACATATCAGGTATCGCCGCGTTCAGAATCGTCCTATCTATCAATATAAAAAAAGAATTAATCTGAACGGTAAACGGCGTAACGAGAAAAAAATTCTAAACGACAGAATTACGTTTTTTGGTCACCGCAAAATTGCAATAAAATGCAATAACGGGCGATCAAAACATCAAGTCTACCCCACAATGGTATCAATAAAAACGTCAGCCCGGCGCGCAAAAAATAAGCCATCACCCAGCCACAGATCCCAAAAAATGGAGACACTACAGGTCTTAGAAAATGGCGCTATTTTTTTTTTTTTTTACCAAATTTTGGAATTTTTTTTCACCACTTAAATAAAAAAGAACCTATACATGTTTGGTGTCTACGAACTCGTAATGACCTGGAGAATAATAATGGCAGGTCAGTTTTAGCATTCAGTGAACGTGGTAAAAAAAATAAATAAAAAACAACTGTGGTATTGCACTTTTTTTGCAATTTCACCGCACTTGGAATTTTTTTCCCGTTTTCCCATACACGATATGGTAAAACTAGTAATGGCGTTGAAAAGTACAACTCGTCCCGCAAAAAAATAAGCCCTCACATGGCCATATTGACCAAAAAACAAAAACGCTATGGCTCTGGGAACAAGGAGAGCAAAAAACGAAAATGCAAAAACGACAAAACCCAAGGTTGCGAAAGGGTTAAGAGCTTGTTACCATTTAGAGAGACCCACCAAAGGTGAGCTGGATAATGGTTCGTTCCATATCTGGGTCAGGGATAATTGAACAAAGGGCACCCACTCTAAGGATTTTATTTGGACCCTTTTTCCATTTTTCCTCCAATCACATCTTACCTTCCTTACGTATACTTCCACAGTATGTAGACAATGAAAATGTGCCATCCTCCTGCTCATCCTTCTGAATCCTACTGACCTCATCTAGCACGTCATCCTGCAGGAACTCAATTGCATGCTCAGCTTTTGAGCCAAAATCAGTGGTCATGATTGCTGCCACTAGCAGTTTCCCATACTCTCTGGTATTTTGACATTGCTCCTGTCGCCTCATAAAGGCAACGGCTTCTTGCTCTTCATTGGTATCCCATTACCATCGCCTCTGCTGGATCCCTTAAAAAGATACATGACCGCGTTGGAAAAGGAATGAGGACAATGACTAGATGGATGACCAAGATCACCACACAGGTTACAATGAGTGTTATTACAGGTTGCAGCAAGATGACTAAACTCCCTCCTCACACACACACAATGTGAAACTGTTATTAGGCTGTGTGCACACGATGCGTTTTTAATGCGTTTCAGCAGCGTTTTTGCAGCTGCGGAAATGCTGCGGAAACGCATTAAAAACGCATGGTAGAAGGGCAGCAATGTTCCCCAATGATAATCCGCATGTGCTGTGCCCATGCTGCGGATTTTTCCGCAGCGCTTATGCTGCGCTCAAAAATCCGCAGCATGTCCATTAATTTTGCGGAAACGCGGCGTTTTCGCCGCCATTGACTTGCATTAGACCGCATGGATTACGCATCACTGTATATGTAGATGCGTAATCCACGCGTTCTAATGTGTGCCCAGGTGTAGATGAGAGGAGAGTCTCCTCCACACCCAGGTACCATTAAAAAGCTGTAAAAAAAGAATAAAATAAAAAATAAATGTATACTTACCTTCTGTCGGCCATCACACCGCTCCTGCTTGGTTCCCGGCACTTTGCAGTGAGTTGAAGGACCTGCGCTGACGTCAGAGTCATGTGACGGGTCACGTGACGCTGACGTGGGCAGGTCTTTCAATTCAAAGTTGCCGGCAAGGGAGAATGGAGTGAGCGGGACATCGGGGGCCATCGGAGGGTAAAGTATACATTATTTTTTTATTTTTACCACTCTCTCGGGTCACACTATATAAATCCATGCTGTTTTCATGGATTTATATAGTGTGACCTAGTTGTCACAAGCACTTTCCAAGTGATGCTAATCGCTTGGAAAGCGCTTGTCAATCCGCATGCGGAAATGTCAGTGGGTAACCGCTCCATTTCCGCATGTCCCTGGCAGGAAAACGCATGTACAATTCGCATGCGTTTTTTTCTGCCAGGGAGATGCAGAAACGCTCAGGAAAAAATCCTGAGCATTTATGGTTGTGGTGCCCACTTAACTGTTATTTCTCAGTGATAGTGGAGGATCATGCCAATATAGGTAAATTATAGCATACATATACAGGTGCATCTCACTAAATTAGAATATCATCAAAAAGTTAATTTATTTCAGTTGTTCAATATAAAAAGTGAAACTCATATATTATATAGAGTCATTACAAACAGAGTAATCTATTTAAAGTGTTTAGTTCTGTTAATGTTGATGATTACAGCCAAAGAAAACACAAAAGTCACTATCTCAGTAAATTTAAATAATTAACAAAAACACCTGCAAAGGCTTCCTAAGCATTTAAAAAGGTCCCTTAGTCTGTTTCAGTAGGGTCCACAATCATGGGGAAGACTGCTGACTTGACAGATGTCCAGAAGGCAGTCATTCACACACTCCACAAGGTCCCAGAGTCTGGAGGAAGAGTGGAGAGGCACACAATCCAAGCTGCTTGAGGTCTAGTGTGAAGTTTCCACAATCAGTGATGGTTTGGGGAGTCATGTCATCTGCTGGTGTAGGTCCACTGTGTTTTATCAAGACCAAAATCAGTGCAGCCGTCAACCAGGAAATTTTAGAGCACTTCATGCTTCCCTCTGCCGACCAGGTTTTTGGAGATGGAAATTTCAATCTCCAGCAGGACTTGGCACCTGTCCACACTGCCAAAAGTACCAATACCTGGTTTACAAACAACAGTATCACTGTGCTTGATTGGCCAGCAAACTCGTCTGACCTTAACTCTATGGGGTATTGTCAAGAGGAAGATGAGAGACACCAGACCCAACAATGCAGACGAGCTGAAGGCTGCTATCAAAGCAACCTGGGCTTCCATAACACCTCAGCAGTGCCACAGGCTCATCGCCTCCATGCCACGCTGCATTGATGCAGTAATTGATGCAAAAGGACCACCGACCAAGTATTGAGTGCATTTACTGAACATACATTTCAGTAGGCCAACATTTCGGATTTTAAAAACATTTTTCAAGCTGGTGTTATAAAGTATTCTAATTTACTGAGATAATGACTTTTGTGTTTTCATTGGCTGTAAGCCATAATCATCAACATTAACAGAAATAAACACTTGAAATAGATCACTCTGTTTGTAATGACTCTATATAATATACGAGTTTCACTTTCTGTATTGAAGAACTGAAATAAATTAACTTTTTGGTGATATTCTAATTTAGTGAGATGCACCTGTATATATACAGTACGGACCAAAAGTTTGGACACACCTTCTCATTTAACCCCTTAACAACCCTTGCCGTATTAGTACGCACATTTGCGTACACCCCGTTCAGTGAGGGCTCCGGCGCTGAGCCCTCACTGAACCGAGCACATGTCAGCTGATTCTTACAGCTGACATGTGCCCGCGGCTGTTAACATGTTAAATGCCGCTGTCAATCTCCGACAGCGGCATTTAACGCGCGCTTACGGGTAGCGCGTCATAAGCCCCGCCCATCGGCGACCCCGTCACGTGATCGCGGGTCACCGATGGGTGGGCATGACAACCCAGGGTCTGCAGCAGACGCCTGTGGTTGTCATGATCTGGTCGCTATGAACGCCACCTAGTGGTCGGCGCTCATAGCACAGGGCCATTTCTGCTGCATGCAGGGGATCTGCTGGTCCCCTGTATGTAGCAGAGCCGATCAGACAGTTGCTGCTTCTAGTCTCCTATGGAGACTATTGAAGCATGCAGTAAGTGAAAAAAAAAAGTTTTTAAAAATATTAAAAAAAATAAAAAAAATATAAAAGTTTAAATCACCCCTCTTTCGCCCCATTCAAAATAAAATATATATATATATAAAAAAAAAACCTACATAGACATGTTTGGTATCGCCGCGTTCAGAGTCGCCCGATCTATCAATATAAAAAAAAAATTAATCCGATCAGTAAACGGCGTAACGAGAAATAAATTCTAAACGCCAGAATTACGTTTTTTGGTCGCCGCAAAATTGCAATAAAATGCAATAACGGGCGATCAAAACATCGGATCTACCCCAAAATGTTATCAATAAAAACGTCAACCCGTCACGCAAAAAAGCCCAGATCACGAAAAATGGAGACGCTACAGGTCTCGGAAAATGGCGCTATTTTTTTTTTTACCAAATTTTGGAATTTTTTTTCACCCCTTAAATATAAAAGAACCTATACATATTTGGTGTCTATGAACTCGTAATGACCTGTAGAATAAGAATGGCAGGTCAGTTTTAGCATTCAGTGAACGTGGTAAAAAAATAAATAAAAAACAACTGTGGTATTGCACTTTTTTTGCAATTTTACCGCACTTGGAATTTTTTTCCCTTTTTCTCGTACACGATATGGTAAAACTAGTAATGGCATTGAAAAGTACAACTCGTCCCGCAAAAAATAAGCCCTCACATGGCCATATTGACCAAAAAATAAAAACGCTATGGCTCTGGGAACAAGGGGAGCAAAAAACGAAAATGCAAAAACGGAAAATGCTCCGGCGCTTAAGGGGTTAAAGATTTTCCTGTATTATCATGACTATGAAAATTGTACATTCACACTGAAGGCATCAAAACTATGAATTAACACATGTGGAATTATATACTTAACAAAAAAGTGTGAAACAACTGAAAATATGTCTTATATTCTAGGTTCTTCAAAGTAGCCACCTTTTGCTTTGATGACTGCTTTGCACACTCTTGGCATTCTCTTGATGAGCTTCAAGAGGTAGTCACCGGAAATGGTTTTCACTTCACAGGTGTGCCCTGTCAGGTTTAATAAGTAGGATTTCTTGCCTTATAAATGGGGTTGGGACCATCAGTTGTGTTGTGCAGAAGTCAGGTGGATACACAGCTAATAGTCCTACTGAATAGACTGTTAGAATTTGTATTATGGCAAGAAAAAAAGCAGCTAAGTAAAGAAAAACGAGTGGCCATCATTACGTTAAGAAATGAAGGTCAGTCAGTCCGAAAAATTGGGAAAACTTTGAAAGTGTCCCCAAGTGCTGTTGCAAAAACCATCAAGCGCTACAAAGAAACTGGCTCACATGAGGACCGCCCCAGGAAAGGAAGACCAAGAGTCACCTCTGCTTCTGAGGATAAGTTTATCCGAGTCACCAGCCTCAGAAATCGCAGGTTAACAGCAGCTCAGATTAGAGACCAGGTCTATGCCACACAGAGTTCTAGCAGCAGACACATCTCTACAACAACTGTTAAGAGGAGACTTTGTGCAGCAGGCCTTCATGGTAAAATAGCTGCTAGGAAACCACTGCTAAGGACAGGCAACAAGCAGAAGAGACTTGTTTGGGCTAAAGAACACAAGGAATGGACATTAGACCAGTGGAATTCTGTGCTTTGGTCTGATGAGTCCAAATTTGAGATCTTTGGTTCCAACCACCGTGTCTTTGTGCAATGCAGAAAAGGTGAACGGATGGACTCTACATGCCTGGTTCCCACCGTGAAGCATGGAGGAGGAGGTCTGATAGTGTGGGGGTGCTTTGCTTGTGACACTGTTGGGGATTTATTCAAAATTGAAGGCATACTGAACCAGCATGGCTACCAGAGCATCTTGCAGCGGCATGCTATTCCATCCAGTTTGCGTTTAGTTGGACCATCATTTATTTTTCAACAGGACAATGACCCCAAACACACCTCCAGGCTGTGTAAGGGCTATTTGACCAAGAACGAGAGTGATGGGGTGCTACGCCAGATGACCTTGCCTCCACAGTCACCAGACCTGAACCCAATCGAGATGGTTTGGGGTGAGCTGGACCACAGAGTGAAGGCAAAAGGGCCAACAAGTGCTAAGCATCTCTGGGAACTCCTTCAAGATTGTTGGAAGACCATTTCCGGTGACTACCTCTTGAAGCTCATCAAGAGAATGCCAAGAGTGTGCAAAGCAGTCATCAAAGCAAAAGGTGGCTACTTTGAAGAACCTAGAATATAAGACATATTTTCAGTTGTTTCACACTTTTTTGTTAAGTATATAATTCCCCATGTGTTAATTCATAGTTTTGATGCCTTCAGTGTGAATGTACAATTTTCATAGTCTTGAAAATACAGAAAAATCTTTAAATGAGAAGGTGTGTCCAAACTTTTGGTCTGTACTGTATATATTATTGTATGTACAGATTTTTGTTTGTTTTGTTTTTTTTTCTATATGAGATATATTTGCTGTGCATTTTGTTATTGGAGTCTTGCTTCATATGATATTTTGTTTGATCTCCTTTGAGAAAGAAAAAAATACAAATCTTGATGCAGAAATTAAATTTTTTATATCTTTTATACACAGTTCATGTATTTTAATGTAGATGATCTACCAAAGAACCCGGGACTGGCAACCATGGTTTGAATAGGAAACCGCAGCAAGTTTTTTTTAGACGTCCCCAGTTCCATATTTACAGATTTGTTATGAAAGCCAATATTTTCATTACGCATAAAAAAAACACAAAGGACTTAAGCATCTTTTTTTATATCCATTCCTTAGTTCCACTAAAAAAAATATTCTAATCCAGTGCTACACTTTCCCCAAAGTTATCACTTATTTGCAGATGACTATACTGGTCTTCCTTCGTGGCTTGCTTTGTGCTGAGGTGCATGTAGCTGTCAGGGAGTGTATGATATGGGCACCACCTAATAGAAATGACTTAATAACCCCTATATTAGTCACCATTAAATATTTCAATACATATAAAGAAATATTTCACAAAAGATTGATGATTGGCACACCAATACATAAACCAATGGAGTAATTTACTTGAAAAGCAAAATGAAAAACAGAGCACAACGCTTGGCTTTACAGTTTAGTCTATTTGTCCTTGCTGTTATTTGTTCTGTTACCACCGCTGCCTTGATCAGTTGGTAATCCATTTTACTACGATTTATATTGAAATTTTTAAAAATATATAAATATTTTAATTGTACAGTTATTCAAAAATAATAAATTCTGTTTTATTTTTGGCAGATGACTGTCTCAGGAACTCAGAGGCAGATGATCATAGTATCATACAAGATACATGTGAACAACATGGATTTATCCCAGAAATACCTCCAGACCTCAACAGCAAAATTTTATTGTACTATCCATGTCAACAGGTCCTATCTTTTGATTCATTACAGACTGATACGCAAAATAAAAATATCAGAAGGGCTGTTGAATATCAAAGTACTCACACAGTGGAGAAACCATATTCATGTTCTGAATGTGGGAAATGTTTTAACAGGAAATCAGATTATTTAAAACATCAGAGAATTCACACAGGGGAGAAACCATTTTTATGTTCAGAATGTGGGAAATGTTTTTATACGGCATCGGTTCTTGTTAGACACCAGAAAACTCACACAGGGAAGAAGCCATTTCCCTGTTTACAGTGTGGAAAATGTTTTATAGATAAATCACAACTTCATAATCATAAGAAAACACACACAGTGGAGAAACCATTTTCATGTTCAGAATGTGGGAAGTGTTTTAGGGAGAAATCACATTTTCTTAGACATCATAAATGGCACACAGGGGAGAAGCCATTTTCATGTTCTGAATGTGCAAAACGTTTTACACGTAAATCAACTCTTATTGCACATTACAGAATTCACACAGGGGAGAAGCCATTTTCATGTTCCGAATGTGGGAAATGTTTTAATAGGAAAACAAGTCTTGTTGCACATCAGAGAATTCACTCAGGGGAGAACCAGTTTTCATGTTCATCATGTGGGAAATATTTTAGGAGGAAATCAGCTCTTGTTACCCATCAAAAAACTCACAAAGTGTAGAATACATTTTAGCTTTGAAATAAACTTCATTGACAAATTGTTCAAGAAAAAAAATACAATAGTCTACAAGAGAAAGACTAGTGGTATCATTTACAGAAGGATTTGGGCACTGAGCAACATTTAAGTTGCCAAGTCTGTTATTAAGGTCGATTCTAGTGTCCAAGATTTAGGAGTGAGTAGAGTCTGGGTGGGATTGTTACTCCTATAATATACTCCAGGTTTTGTACCTGCTGTGCTAAGACTTTAGGTGGGGTTCTACAAGTGATTAAAAGGCTATGGGAACAGGAGAGAAGAAAAGCTATGTGTCTGGAGAAGCTGAACAGTTAAGTTCTGCTGAACAAATACAAACTACTGTTCGATGTTGACTAGCTCATTGTGATCTCTAAAGTGTGAGCCTCCCCATGATATTCTACTTTGTGTGAAAATTTGAATATGTAAATTATGCCCAAGAAAAGGGCTTGTATTGTTTGTTTCTTTCAGAAGCAAAGCAACAACTCTTTAGGACTTTCTGAGCTGTTGGACAAGCAAGTCCATGTTGACCTTCAATAAACTGTCCTCTCAGTTCTGATGCTAGGTTTTTATCTACTATTTTTTGCAATATACATTATAACTGGATTTTAAATACGATACGTCTCTTCTGCCGAATATGACATTGACCATAAAGATAGACGATGTGATACACGATTAGGACATATGCTGAGCCAACGATCCAATTTCCTGCTTATCTTTAAAACAAGGTGTGCTATTAATTCGATGTAGATGATCTCATCTGATAATCTGATGGCTGCTTTGTCAACTGTCTCGAACATGTACTTCATTGTCTAAAAAAAAAAAAAAAATACAAAACTGAATGTGATAACCCAGCCCTACATTGTCCCCAAAGCTATGGCTTATTTATACATAACTCTTGTGCTTTTCGTCTTTTGCCCTGCTCGGTTCTACACTGTATTTAGCCGTCAGGGAGTATATGAGACGGACACCGCCTAATCGCACTGACGTTCAGGCCCCTTTGATTCCCCGCTGAACATTTCACTAGAAAACATTGATGACAACTCACCCCTCCCTCTTTCTGACCACAACCTACTAACATTTTCTACCCTCTCCTCTCCAGGGCAACAATCCCCACTCCACAAACTTGCATACCCTCGCAGAAATCTTAAACACCTTGACCTACACTCACTCTCTGAATCCCTCCTCCCTCTTACAGGCATCAGTTCCTTACATAACGCAGATGTTGCTGCCGCTTTATATAACACCACAACAGCTGCAGCTCTGAATTCAGTCGCCCCCCTCACATATACCAAAGCTCGCACAATCAACAGGCAACCCTGGTACACCAGCCTGACCAAAGAACTTCGACTGGCCTCCAGGGTTGCTGAGCGTAGATGGAAAAGGTCCCACTCCAATGAGCACTTCATCGCATTCAAACACTCCCTCACTACCTTCAAGTCCACACTCACTGCAGCAAAACAAACATATTTCTCATATCTCATATCCTCCCTGTCTCACAACCCTAAACAGCTATTTAACACTTTCAATTCTCTCCTCTGCCCCCCAGCGCCTCCTCCCTCTTCTCTCATATCAGCCAAAAACTTTGCATCATTCTCCACTCAGAAGATTGACACCATCAGACAAAGCTTTTGCCTAAAGTCCCCCCAGCCCTTTCTCACACTTACTCAATCCTCCTCCTCCAAAACCAGCTTCTCCACCATCAACTTTCCTCTTTACTCTCAAAATCACACCTCACCATCTGTGAACTTGACTCAATCCCATCCCACCTCATCCCCAGCCTTATCACTATCTTCATCCCAATCCTAACCCACCTCTTCAACCTGTCATTAACAACTGGTGTCTTCCCCTAATGCTTGAAACATGCCTCGATCACACTCATTCTCAAAAAGCCCTCCCTTGACCCATCCTCTCTTACAAGCTACTGCCCCATATCACTTCTCCCTTATGCCTCAAAACTACTGGAACAAAATGTCCACTTTGAACTGTCCTCCCACTTCTCCTCCAGCTCTCTCTTTGACTGCCTCCAATCTGGCTTCCGACTGCACCATTCTACTGAAACTGCCCTGACTAAAGTCACCAACGACCTACTAACCGCCAAATCTAAGCGACACTACTCTGTCCTCCTCCTCCTAGACATGTCACCTGCCTTCAACACAGTGGACCATTCCCTCTTACTACAGACTCTCTCATCTCTCGGTATCACAGACTTGGCCCTATCTTAGATCTCTTCATACCTATCAGACTGGACATTCAGTGTCTCCCACTCTCACACCACCTTCTCATCTCGCCCCCTATCTATCAGTGTCCGCCAAGGTTCAGTTCTAGGACTCCTGCTCTTCTCCATCTACACCTTTGGCCTGGGACAGCTCATAGAGTCTCACGGCTTTCAGTATCACCTCTATGCTGATGACACACAGATTTACCTCTTTGGATCCAATATCTCCTCCCTACTAACCAAAATCCCACAATGTCTGTCCGCTATCTCATCCTTCTTCTCTGCTAGATTTCTAAAACTTAAAATGGATAAAACAGAATTCATCATCTTTCCACCTTCTCATTCATTTCCCCCATCTAACCTATCTATCAATGTCAACGGCTGTTCACTCTCCCTTGTCCTCCAAGCTCACTGCCTTGGGGTAACCGTGGACTCTGATCTCTCCTTCAAGCCACATATCCAAGCCCTTTCCACTTTCTGCCGACTCCAACTTAAAAATATCTCCCGGACATTCCTCAACCACGAATCTGCAAAAACACTAGTGCAGGCCCTGATCATCTCCCGCCTTGACTACTGCAACCTTCTGCTCTGTGGCCTCCCTTCCAATGCTCTCGCACCCCTCCAATCTGTCCTAAACTCTGCTGGCCGACTAATCCACCTGTACCCCCACTATTCCCCGGCCTCTCCTCTCTGTCAATGCCTTCACTGGCTCCCCATTGCCCAGAGACTCCAGTTCAAAACCCTAACCATGGCATACAAAGCCATCCATAACCGGTCTCCTCCATATATCTGTGACCTAGTCTCCCAGTACATACCTGCACTCAACCTTCGATCCTCACAAGATCTCCTGCTCTACTCCCCTCTTATCTCCTCTTTCCACAATTGCATACAAGATTTCTCCCGTGCATCCCCCCTACTCTGGAACTCTCTACCCCAACATATCAGTCTCTCACCTACCGTGGAAACCTTCAAAAGGAACCTGAAGACCCTCTTCCGACAAGCCTACAACCTGCAGTGACCATCGCTCCACCATACCGCTGCATGACTAGCTGTACTCCCACCTACTGTATCCTTACCCATCCCTTGTAGACTGTGAGCCCTCATGGGCAGGGTCCTCACTCCTCCTGTACCAGTTACCGTCACGTTTTGTTAAAGATCATTGTAATTTTTTTTTTGTATGTATGTAATACCCCCCTTTTTCACATGTAAAGCGTCATGGTGGAATAATTGGCGCTATAATAATAAATAATAATAATAATGACAAGGACTAAGAAGTGAAAAATTTAAAGCGAACAACCTGGTTACCTAACATCATAATCTATTACTTGCTCTGATGTCTGCTGTTGCCATCACTGTTTTGAGTCAGATGATTCTTTATCGATTGTAAGCTTACGAGCAGAGCCCTCACTCCTCCTGTAACCAGGACTGTGGAGTTGGTAAGCCAAACCTTCGACTCCTCAATTTCCCTGACTCAGACTCCGACTCCATTCACTACTGAGCATGTACGTAAAGTGCAGCACAGATTCATCTCAACTAAAAGCCAAGATCCTTAGATCAGGAATAGAACAGACATTTATAGGACATTTCATAACTTTACCAAATTCTTCTGAAAAAATTGACAGCACATAATACATTGAACTACTGTACCCAATTTATTATATATTTTAAGAGTCGGTTCATTTTATACCGACTCCGACTCCACAGCCCTGCCTGTAACTGTTGAATTATGTGTTAGTCTGTAATGTCTTTATTGTTTGCACGTGCCCACACTTGATTGTAAAGTGCTACGGAATATGTTGGCGCTAAATAAAATTATTATTATTAATTATACAATTTTACTCCAGTTTTATAATGTTATAAACTATATAATATAATATCAATTCAAGGTAAAATTATTGAAAAATAATAAATATTATATTGCATTATTGCGTTTAACTATGCACTTATCTGCCGCCTCTGCACCGCTCTGCAGCCTCACTAAGAATCTCTGCACTTTAGTCCTCCAGACAGCACAGCACAGGTGAATCAAACTTCTGAGTGAGATTTTAAAAATCTCTCACCCCCACAAAGCAAATTAAACAGTTATATAGTGGAATTAGCCCCTATAAAAATCATATTTGTAGAACATATTACATTGTTATTGTTACTTTGAAAACTTGTTTTATTCCATATGTAAATGAGGGGGCTTTGGTGCACTCTTACACCCCTCAATTTGCATTGTGAGCAGTTCCCCTGATTCTGATCGACAACGGTCTTGTGCCTGCACACTGATTTTGATGGAGTCAGCAGTGTGCGTACAGTATAGTGATAGGCCCCACTTTCATCAATGCTTGCTGTGTGCAAGCCGCTAACTCTACCAAGTCAAGTGTGCATGTGCAGGGCTGCAATGTGAGTGCTGTCAATCAGAACAGGGAAACTGCTCATGATGCAAATTGAGGGGGCATAACAGTGTACTGAGCCCTTGACCACGCCAAGGGTACACTGAGGCTTCCTCACTCGCATATGGAATAAACCAAGTTTTTAAAGTAACTATAACAATTGTAGCAAAACCTGGTAGGCTAGGGTTAAATCCTAGCTTTACAGGTTCTTATTGGATCACCTGCCTAGTCCTGCATATATCTAGGGTAGCTGTTCTCCTTAGTCAGTCAGCTCAGGGAAGCTGACCAGACTGGATGTGTCTTGGATCTGAAGAAAGACAGGTCAGAATCCCTCTTTGAGAAGAGTTAGCATAGGCCATGTGCAAAAAAAACAGAAAGTATCAGTAGTTGATATGGACAATAGCTGTTTTGATTGACCGAGCTGGGGCTAGCTCAGCCGTATATGAGTAGCCAGAGTCTGTTCGGTTTACTTAGGACAAGGCTAAGGTTTATGAGTTTGTTTTGGTGCTGTGCAGCATGCAGAAAGCAATAAAAACTGCACGTGTATGGACCAAAACTGTGTTGCCTGTGTGAACGCTACCTAATGCCTACCAGGGAGAGTGAATCCCTACACAATGCAATATGTATTGTATGATTTTTATAGGGGCTGTTTAATTAGTTTAATATGCATTTTGAGAGCGATGATCATTGTGTAGCGCCCCGAGGGTTCGGCCGCTACAGGGGTATTGCACCTCTGCCAGAGGTGTGATATTCCACTCCCGGGTAAGGATGGAGTATGGACCAGGGCTCAGTTAGCTGCATGCATCACACACACCCCATTTCCGGGGGACAGCTCAACGGTGCTCCCATTTATACAGCAATGCAGGCACGACAGACCATGTCCCTGGCTGGAGTGGGGAGGGGGGAGGAAAACCCAGTGATGTAGGAGCAGAAGGGGACGGTTTCTGAGCATAGGTAGGAGCTCATTGGGTGCTGGTCACCTGAGTTCACACACAGAGGAGGAGGTATAAAAGGTGGGCACTATCTTAGTTCTGGGTGAAGTGCAGTCTGTGAGGAGAAGACAGGGAGCAGAGGCTCTGTAGGAGCTCTGCTCAAAGACAGGCCTAGGGTGAAGGCCGGAGCCTGGGAGGAGAAGGAGAAGGAGGCCTGGAGAAGAGGCCGAGGGAAGGAGGAGAAGAAGGAACAGGAAAGGAGGAGGAGTGACAGAGAAATAGAAGGGCTCAGAAACAAGAAGGCAGAAGGGACCCTAAGGACCCAGGAAATTACGGGTGACGGGTCAGGCAAGAAAAGGGTACCGGATCCCAAATTGGTGGAGGTTAATTATCCCTCAGCCAAGAACCAGAGGTCGTGATCATCACTTGGTGTGACCCCCTGCTAAACCTTGCTAGGAAGGCACCATATAGGATAGCGGGAAACGGGGCCCACGTTTACCCGCATAGATCCGGGGCAGCTGGACAAAAGCTTGGTCACTGATGGGGCACGAGCCAGAGGAAGGATAGAAGGGAGTCCTGTGCCGTGCTCCTGAATTGCCTGGGGGTTGACCGAGCCCCTCACCTGGTGGACGCAGCACGGCTTAGGCAGTCACTACCTGTACAGAAGTGGCTTGGAGTATACGAACTGTGAATAAAAGACCCTGGACTGCAACACGTTGTCTTTGTGCTTCTTACTTCGCCAGCACTAACGGTACTGGGACTCCCTGCACCATCACCCCCACCATCTACTACACTGCCCTGAGGCTACACTCTTCCCGTGGGGAGTTATACTATCTCAGCTGCACACACCATCAGCCTCCGGGGACTGCCTTGCAGCGGCAGTTCATAAAAGCCGCAATCCACAGGTGGCGTAGTCGGACATTACCTAAAGCACATAGTAGACTACCACTGGCCTGACCACCCTGAGCCACGGACCAGGTTGCCACTACTACCCCCATCATCACACTGAGGCCCGGTTCCGAGTGCCCCAAGGTCCAGGGGGCGAGTCAGCTGCATCACACCAGATACATATGAAGAGCACGCCACTATCCTACATATACACTTTGTAAAAGAAAAATGCAATTGCTGTACTTGCCAAATGAAACAAATCTTCTTTAATTCATTTTTCTACAAAGATTCTCTATGACTTTTTGCTGGGAACCGCCACAGATTGCTGTTTGATTGTTCCCTATACTCCTACTTATTGCTGCACTAGTGACCTGAAGTGTAAGCAGTGCTGATATTCACTATATGCTATCAAACTATCCCAGATATATCTCCAGCCTTTCACAGTGAGGGCTCGATCACACGAGCGTACACATCAGATGAGTGCTATCCAATGTTTTATCGGATAGCACTCGGACTAATGTTATACTATGGGGTAGTTCAGATCTGCTATTTTTTTCTCATTCTGATTCAGCAAATTTGACCACACACACCCATTCAAGTCTATGGGTGTGTGAAAAATATCGGACTACACTAGCATGGCATCCAAGTTACGCAGATATAGACAATGGAGAAGATGGAAAAATTAAGTTTTCCATCTTCTCTGCACTTGTGATATTCTCTCATGCAAGAGAATTGGATAACAGCAGTCGGGTACCGCCAATGGCGACAGGCCACGCCACTGCTATGGGGCCCGTGAGCCGGGGGCCCCGAAGCAGCGGGGAAACAAGGAGGATAGGTGAGTATTGTATTTACGGAGGGGAGGTTGCGTTGGCTGCTGCAGCTACCACGTGTGCCCGCTGCTAAAAAGAAATGAACTTCCATGGGAGTGGAGAAGAATGAACATTCATTCTCTTTAGCAGCGGGTACGGAGGAGTGCTGCACCGCGGCTCATGCTGACAGTGCCCGCTACTAAAGAGAATGCATATTCACGCTTCTCCACGCCCAGGGGCAGACTGGGCCGGGTGGCAGAGGGGCAATTGCCCCCAGGCCTGTCCTCCAGCAGCGGTTTGGGGCCGCCCGGCCGTCAGCCATCGCCTCGGCCAAGCGGCCCAAACTGTGCCTCCTGACGGCAATACTGCCGTGGCCAGTCTCCTCTGCTCGTGCCCTCCCACGCAGCCTGCTGGGAGGTCGCGCGCAGAGAAGAGTGGCCGCAGTGCTAGTGAAAGGGGGATGGCCCGTGGGCCCACAGGTAAGTAGGAATCAGCGTTGGAATGGCAGAGGTGAGTATTTATTTCTTTTTTTAATATGGGACCATTATACTGTGAGGAGCACTATGCGGGGCCATATATACAGTACGGCGCACTATGCGGGGCCATATATACAGTACGGAGCACTATGCGACGGCCATATATACCGTACGGAGCACTATGCGGGGACATGTATACAGTACGGAGCACTATGCGGGGCCATGTATACAGTACGGAGTACTATGTGGGACCATATATACAGTATGGAGCACTATGCGGGGCCATATATACAGTACGGAGCACTATGCGGGACCATATATACAGTATAGAGCACTATGCGGGGCCCTGTATACAGTACGGAGCACTATGCGGGGCCCATTATTCTGTATGGAGGACTATGCGGGGCCATTATTCTGTATGGAGGACTATGTGGGGCCCATTATACTGTATGGAGGACTATGTGGGGCCATTATACTGTATAGAGGACTATGTGGGCCATTATTCTGTATGGAGGACTATGCGGGGCCATTATACTGTATGGAGGACTATGCGGGGCCATTATTCTGTATAGAACACTATGTGGGGCCAATTATTCTGTATGGAGGACTATGTGGGACCCATTATTCTCTATGGAGGACTATGTGGGTCCATTATTATGTATGGAGGACTATGTGGGGCCCATTATTCTGTATGGAGGACTATGAGGGGCCCATTATTCTGTATGGAGGACTATGTGGGCCCATTATTCTGTATGGAGGACTATGTGGGACCCATTATTATGTATGGAGGACTATGTGGGACCCATTATTCTGTATGGAGGACTATGAGGGGTTCATTATTCTGTATGGAGGATTATGTGTGTCCATTATTCTGTATGGAGGACTATGTGGGCCCATTATTCTGTATGGAGGACTATGTGGGACCCATTATTCTGTATGGAGGACTATGTGGGACCCATTATTCTGTATGGAGGACTATGAGGGGTTCATTATTCTATATGGAGGATTATGTGGGCCCATTATTCTGTATGGAGGACTATGTGGGGCCATTATTCTATATGGAGGACTATGTGGGGCCCATTATTCTGTATAGAGGACTATGTGGAACCCATTATTCTGTATGGAGGACTATGAGGGGTTCATTATTCTGTATGGAGGATTATGTGTGCCCATTATTCTGTATGGAGGACTATGTGGGCCCATTATTCTGTATGGAGGACAATGTGGGACCCATTATTCTGTATGGAGGACTATGTGGGACCCATTATTCTGTATGGAGGACTATGAGGGGTTCATTATTCTATATGGAGGATTATGTGGGCCCATTATTCTGTATGGAGGACTATGTGGGGCCATTATTCTGTATGGAGGACTATGTGGGACCCATTATTCTGTATGGAGGACTATGAGGGGTTCATTACTCTATATGGAGGATTATGTGGGCCCATTATTCTGTATGGAGGACTATGTGGGGCCATTATTCTGTATGGAGGACTATGTGGGACCCATTATTCTGTATGGAGGACTATGAGGGGTTCATTATTCTATATGGAGGACTATGTGGGCCTATTATTCTGTATGGAGGACTATGTGGGACCCATTATTCTGTATGGAGGACAATGAGGGGCCCATTATTCTGTATGGAGGATTATGTGGGCCCATTATTTTGTATGGAGGACTATGTGGGGCCATTATTCTGTATGGAGGACTATGTGGGGCCATTATTCTGTATGGAGGACTATGTGGGGCCCATTATTCTGTATGGAGGACTATGTGGGACCCATTATTCTCTATGGAGGACTATGAGGGGATCATTATTCTATATGGAGGATTATGTGGGCCCATTATTCTGTATGGAGGACTATGTGGGGCCATTATTCTGTATGGAGGACTATGTGGGACCCATTATTCTGTATGGAGGACTATGTGGGACCCATTATTCTGTATGGAGGACTATGAGGGGTTCATTATTCTATATGGAGGATTATGTGGGCCCATTATTCTGTATTGCGGACTATGAAGGGTCCATTTTTCTGTATGAAGGATTATGTAGGGCCATTATTCTCTATGGAGGACTATGTGGGGCCATTATTCTGTATGGAGGACTATGTGGGGCCCATTCTTCTGTATGGAGGTTTATGTGGGGCCATTTTTCTGTATGGAGGACTATGTGGGGCCATTATTCTGTATGGAGGACTCTTTGTGGCCATTATTCTGTATGGAGGGCTGTGTGGGGATTGCAGTTGGAGAATCATACTGTGATGGGGTCACCATTCTTTGTTGGGGGCATTGAGGGAGAGGGGTACAGTAGGGTCATCATACTGTGAATGTGGAGGAATTCACTGTGGGGGTGTCATACTGTGTTTGGGGGCACTTTTATTTGCATCATACATTATTATCTGTTTCATTCAAGGATTTTTATCCTCTGTTAAATTACATATTTAAATGAGGCTATTGGGCCATATGCTTTTTACTGCTTTTACATAACATATTATAATATTCCTAGAAAAAAGAGAGGGGTCGCTCACTGGTCTATTCGGGTGCTCTGAAGAAAAAAGTAATCTCAATTGCAAAAAGAACTTCGGCACTCCATACATGAATATATAAGAAATATTGTATCTAGACTAATGTCACTTTGAAAAATGAGTCCCTACCATTCAGTCACAGGTGGTTTTAACTAGCTCTACCAGCCCATACATTGTAGGTTAAAAGCCCAAGCAGAGACATATTGTTCATACAGGCTTACAGCCCAAGAGTGGCATATCCAGTGGTAGCGTAGCGTAGTTTCCCATCATACAAAGGTGACCTTGTCATGGTTGATGGGCACACATAAATTGGCCAAATTATGCGCAAAAAACCTTCATTTTTCAAAGTGACATTAGTCTAGATACAATATTTCTTATATATTCATGTATGGAGTGCCGATATTATAATATTCCACTATAATTTTTAAATTAATCGTTATATTTGATAAAGAAAAACTTCCTCAATTGTAGACATATTTTTTAATAAATATCAAGGTTGGTGCGTGACTTTGTCCAAGCTTTGAACTTTGGCCCTCTGTGTATTTGAATTTGACATCCTTGGCTTTAAAGGGAACTATCTACACTGCCCCCATTGCTTTGTTAGTTATGCAATGTGCAGCACTAACAAGCTTTTTTCATTAAAATCGGTGGTAGTATAATGATTTTATAACATTATTTATACTTTGCCCTACCTGCTCGTATTCAATCATAGGGGTGTGATTCTGCTATTCCGTCAGGGGCAGGGCAGCATTCAGTTACTGCTGGCGCCACCCACGTATTTGAATATTGCTTCCAGCAAGCACTATTATCGTGGGGCGCATGCTCATTTCTACACGTCCGGCGTTGGTCCCGCGCGTGCGCAGTGAGGCTGTGTCGCTGCTCATGGGCCACTGCTGTATGCTTGCCCCCTAGGCCAAAATTTGCCAGCCAGCCCCTGTCCACACACATAGTCCCGGCGTGGAGAGGAGTGAATATGCCGGCAGCTCACATCTGAGAGTGCGCGCTGCTCAAATGCTGACATGAGCTGCTGGCAAACAGGACGCAGCGCTGGAGCAGAGGTGAGGAAGGAAGGTGAGTATAAGTGTTTATTTGTTTAATGTGTGCAGTGATTGGGCCATGCATACCAGGATTGGAGGATGAGGGGGCCACACATACCAGGATTGGGGGGTGAAGAGGCCACACATACCAGGATGGGGGGGGTGAGGGGGCCACACATACCAGAATTGAGGGATGAGGGGGCCACGCATACCAGGATTGGGGGATGAGGGGGCCACGCATACCAAGATTGGGGAATAAGGGCGCCACGCATACCAGGATTGGGGGATGAGGGGTGCCACGCATACCAGGATTGGGGAATAAGGGGCGCCACGCATACCAGGATTGGGGGATGAGGGGTGCCACGCATACCAGGATTGGGGGATGAGGGGTGCCATGCATACCACGATTGGGGGATGAGGGGTGGCATGCATACCAGGTCCATCATAATGTTTGGAGGGCTGTGTGGGGCCATTATACTGTTTGGAGGGCAAGTCCATGACATTATACTGTATGTAGGCCCATTATACTGCATGGAGGGCTGTGTGGGAGTCACAGTTGGGGGATCATACTGTGTTGGGGTCACCATACTTTGCCTTGGGAGTTGAGGTGGGGCACAGTAGGGTCATTATACTGTGCATGTGGAGGCTAATGTGGAGGAATGCACCATGGGGGTATCATACTGTGTTTGGGGGGCACTTTTATTGGCATCATACTTTATGGGGGCAATGAAAGAGGAATCTAGGACTTCAGCAGGAGGAAAATTACTATGTAAAGGCTGGAAAATTGTGAGATCTGCTCTTCTGTGACTCAGACAAATACTTTTTTTTTTGGGGGGGGGTCCCAATTAGAGCTTCTGCTATGGTTTTTATGTACGCCCCTGGATCACAGTAAACTGACACTCAACTCAAACTCTGATCAGCGTTTGAGTCGAGTGTCATTAGCATTACCGAGCCGATTCTCTCACATGAGAGAATGATCGCTCGTGTGACACCGGCCTAAAACTGATGCTTTTATGCAGGTCCTATCTTCTAATTCTTCACAGACAGTTACGGTATGTAAAATAATAAAAACCCAGACAGGATGTTGAACATCATAACACATTGAAAAGTTGACAGAATGATGAAGTAAGTTTTATTTTCATAATGTGGAAAATGTATTATCGCTAAGCCAAACCTTGTTACAAGTCAAAGAATCCACATAGGGAGGAAGCCATATTCACGTTCAATATGTGGGATACGTTTTTACCAGACATCAGATTTTGCTAAAATCACAAAATTAACATAAGGCAGAAGCTATTAATATTAAGAATGTGGGAATCATTTTAGCTAGGATTCAAATTTTGTTAAATGTCAGGCATTTCAGAAAGGGAAGAAGCCATTTGTGCTAAATATTTAACCAACAATCACATTTTCTAAAACCTCATAGGATTCTCTCAGTAAAATAGCCTTTTCTTCATTAAAAGGAACCTGACAGCTGATATATGCTGCCCGATCCACGGGCAGCATATATCAGACCCTGAATATATGTCAATTAAAACGACCAGATGATACTACCATAGAGTTTTATTGTAGCGCGATAAGACACATAAATCCATCAAAATGTACAATTATAAATAAATATAAAAAAATGGTATTACCGGCGCATCTAATATATATAATTGTCTTATCCCGTCTGTCTGTCTGTCCAGGAAATCCCACGTCGCTGATTGGTCAGGCCGCGGCCAATCAGCAACGCGGGATTTTAGAAAAAGATGGCGGCCGTTAGCGGCTCACCCGCTCACCCTCACCCACTCACCCTCACCTGCTCACACGCTCACCCTCGGACGCTCACCCTCAGACGCTCATGCTAGGACACTCAAGCTCGGACGCTCTGACGCTCACGCTCGGACGCTCTGACGCTCATGCTCGGACGCTCACGCTCGGACGCTCACGATTCTGTTGAGACAGTTGACTGCTGAGAACACAGATTTGAATATTCCACTACTGTCCCAGAAACCACACAGGTGGGAAATATGGAAGACGTATCCGAAGATCTTAGATCATCCCATCTCATTCCTATCTGGCTCTGCCTTAAAGTCTCTTTCAGCCCCCACAAAAGAGAAGTCCACATTCTCTCTGGCGCACCTACAAAAGTCATAGCTTCAGTGACCTACCTTAACACCTCAGAAGCCGTCAACAAGGTACCTTGTGAATTTGTCCTGGACAGGACCATGCTAGCCTCAAGGCCTGCTCACACTGCACCAAGACTAGGTATTTGTGCTGCTGTACCAGTGGTGGAGGTCGCAGAAGTCGCTCCTGAACTGTGGCACCACATCTCCACTGACTCTCCAACTCACCCAGAAACAAGACTCATGGCTGTACTCAGCTTTCGTGACAACACCCGGTTGTCATTTCTAAGTTTTGTTCCTGAGGAACCTTGTTTTGTCAATGCTGGCAGCACATTTCAACTTGACAAACCAGTCGCTGATGGAGAGACCGGACCTGTCATGTCCACATGCTGCACAGCTGTGACTCCTACGTTGAAGGTGAGGCCTCATCTCTCTGGACTCTTCTTGAGCTGGTCATCAGTTGTGCAGGCTGGTATTCACCTAACATGTACCGCCAAGTGCTTCATGGGAGAAGGCATCACATGAAGGACATTGCTTCTGGACACAGCTTACGTCTGTGTTCAGACTTTGAACTTTCTCCAGCGGATTGTTGGGTTGCTGGAAGTGTTTGCACGTTGCGGCTTCCCCAATCTGAAGATGGGTTTCCAGTTGGACTCTGACTATCCGGTTGTTGAGGACTTCACTCCTCCGATTGAAAATTGGACTACAATGGTTATTGTTGCATGCTTGTTTTTCTCTTTTGTCTTTCAGGTCTACTTTGGCATCCCCAAAAGACACCACATCAAGTAATTATTGAAATCTAAAGATTTCAGATGGGGAGTGTTCTGTCTCATGAATGGGACATTTATAGACTATTGTGGACTTTCTTATAGTTGTTATGTACTGCTGTTTTATTTCATTACTGCTGTGTATTGCATAGCTGTAAGGTTCACTTTCCCTGAAGTTTGTCCCTCCTCTCTCCCTGTCTCCCTCTGTTGGCTGTGATGTGACGATCTCTTTCTTCTTCCTGCTTCGCTTCATTCTCCATCTTGGCACCATAGGAAGCTCATGTGCTTTCAGCCTGTCTGAATAAAGGCTTTTTTACCTGCTGGTATGTATGCATTTAACAAGAGTTCTTAAAGAAAAACAAGTCTCTTCTGAATTCTTCACACAGTGCCTGCTAGCAGCCAAGTTAAGCTATCTGTGACCGTCGCCAATTGTAAGTACAGGTGAAGAGATCCAGCATCTCACAGAGCCATATTTACAGCCACAGGCCATGGGGATAGAATACTGTCAGTGGGGTGTTTCTCTGGTGAGGGCAGTAGTATTGTAAGTGA
Organism: Phyllobates terribilis; assembly: GCF_046119375.1. Classification (NCBI taxonomy): domain Eukaryota; kingdom Metazoa; phylum Chordata; class Amphibia; order Anura; family Dendrobatidae; genus Phyllobates; species Phyllobates terribilis. Next base: position 78,258,659 of record NW_027362765.1, read on the forward strand.
GTGGTAACAAGGTGTATTGTGATAGTGGAGGCCGGCGTATACAAAGAGCATTCACAGAAACACAAGACTGTTCTGCTGGACAAAATCAGGACCTTCCCACCCCTGTAATACTCAGAATACTTAATTGCTTAATATATGACTTGGCAAAAAAATACCCATTCAAAAAGGGAAATAGGTATGGTGTTTGTGACCCATCTTGTATAAGTTTTATAGTCATACACGGCTCTGCTTCATACACACAGCTCCACTCACATTATACACACAGTTCTATTCCGTGCATGTTTTGTGCTCACACACACACGGCTCTGCTCCTTACCCATCAAACAGAGCTCAACATCCATTACACACACACATGGCTCAGCCTCATACAGGTTATACACACCTGTACGCACTGCTCTGGTCCATATGCCTTACACACCAATCCACTTTCCAGGAAACTGTTCATGTAGGAATGCTCGGACCTGATACCCTTAATGTGGTGCACAAACTTGTTGGAAAAACTCAGTTTCCTGGAAACAGTTTCCTGGAAAGTGGATTGGTCATCGTGAGCCAGTTGAATGGCCACCAAGGTCTCCCGATCTGACCCCCTTAGACTTTTATCTTTGGGGTCATCTGAAGGCAATTGTCTATGCTGTGAAGATACGAGATGTGCAGCATCTGAAACAACGGATACTGGAAGCCTGTGCTAGCATTTCTTCTGCGGTGTTGCTATCAGTGTGTCAAGAGTGGGAGACGAGGGTTGCATTGACAATCCAACACAAAGGGCAGCCCTTTGAACACATTTTATAGTGGTCATAAACTTGTAAAAAACTCATGAAAGAATAAAGTTACGTTAAAACCAAGCACACCATTGTTTTTCGTATGAAATTCTCAATAAGTTTGATGAGTCACATGACCCTCTTCCCATTGAAAAAAATAAAGTTGGATCCAAAATGGCCGACATGGTCACCACCCATCTGGAAAAGTTTTCCCCCTCCCATATACTAATGTGCCACAAACAGGAAGTTGATATCACAAACCATTCCCATTTTATTTAGGTGTATCCATATAAATGGCCCACCCTGTACAAGTACTATAATTATTATTACTGTGACAGCAACATTTATTCAGTTGCGCTTTACATGTTAAAAGGGGTCACCGACGGGTACAACAGGAGAGAGGACCCTGCCTGCGAGGGCGCACTGTCACGGACGTGGTTTGTGGAACCACTGTGCCACGGACCCCGAAGAGCCTGGAGGGGCATGACTAAGCGAGCACCAGACTGTTCACTAGAGCCTCTGATGGTGAGGTTAGACTTGGCACCCGATGAGCCTGGATCAGGAGTGCAGCAGGCAGAGTCTGGATCAGGAGTGCAGCAGGCAGAGTCTGGATCAGGAGTGCAGCAGGCAGAGTCTGGATGAGGAGTGCAGCAGGCAGAGTCTGGATCAGGAGTGCAGAACGCAGGGTCTGGATCAGGAGTGCAGAACGCAGGGTCTGGATCAGGAGTGCAGAACGCAGAGTCTGGATCAGGAGTGCAGCACGCAGAGTCTGGATCAGGAATGCAGCAAGGACTGGTTCGCAACCTTACACAACTTAGACTGCAGAACAGGAAGGTTCCACTACAGTCAACCCAATAGATGGAGACCCAATCAGGATTCCCCAAATTTTAAAAAAATTAGTGGCAGACGTCAGCAAAGTGGCATCAATATCACTACTGTAGAAATAGGGTAAATAAGACCCACAGCCAACCCAGGAGATGGAGACCTAACCATGAGTGTTCACATTGCCCTAAATGAGGTCCTAGCGTAGCATCAATGTCATCAGACTACAAGTAAATGCAGACCCATACTTGTCCCACTTCAGCCAAACCAGGAGATGCAGACTCAATCGGAAGTGTTTACATTTAAAAAAAATAGGGCCTAAGATCACTATTTCTGTGACCAACAGATTGGAGATGGTGGAGTTCAACCTCTTAGCTTTGTCATGTGTAGGATGAATCAATCTTTTACGTGACCACAGCAGCGGGATTGAGGGCTGGCTGCAGTGCTGAGAGAGGGCAGAGTACGGTGAAACGGACAAACCGATAGACCGTGAGTGAGGTGCAGGCAGAGATGGTACGGGGGATTGAGAAACGTGTGGTGTGCTCAGATAAAAACAAACACAGCAGGCATGTCCGCTTCACTTACAGCTGACGGGCTGTCACTCAGCCCAACTGCAGCGGGTATACAGCTGATTCTGTCAGACACCTGCGTGACACAACTTGGCATGGTAACAGAGGAGGAGGAAGAAGCAGCAGAGGTGTTTGATGGGGCGGCTGATGGTTGTTTATTGAAAATCAATTTAGAGTTTATCACGTTTGTGTACCCATTTGGGGAGAACAATATCTGCAACAAATGCTCAATTTCACTACAGTATAACTATAGAAATGCATGGAGACCAAAACCTCTTCCACTACAGTCAACCCAATGGATGGAGACCCAATCATGATTCTCCACATTTCAAAAAATTAGTGGCAGACACTAGCAATGTCTAATCAATTTCACTACAGTAGAAATAGTGTAAATAAGACCCACACCTCTTCAAGTACAGCCAACCCAGGAGATGGAGACCTAACCAGGAGTGTTCACATTGCCCTAAATGAGGGCCTAACACCACCGAAGTGGCATCAATTTCACTAGAGTATAAGCATTGCAAAGGAGGCTTAAACCAGTTCCACTACAGCCAACCCAATAGATGGAGACCCAATCAGGATTCACCACATTTCAAAAAATTAGTGGTAGACACTAGCAATGTCTAATCAATTTCACTGCAGTAGAAATAGTGTAAATAAAACCCACACCTCTTCAAGTACAGCCAACACAGGAGATGGAGACCTAACCAGGAGTGTTCACATTGCCCTAAATTAGGGCCTATCACCACCGAAGTGGCATCAATGTCATCAGACTACAAGTAGTTTAACGCAGACCCAAATCTGTCCCACTACAGCCAACTCAATGGATGGAGACACAATTAGAATTCTCCACATTCCCAAAATTAGGGCCTAAAACCTGCAACAGCAGCAAGAGCAGGCACAGAAGCCATATCACAGACTGCAATTTCAAGAGATCAATGCAGCACACTCAAAACGACATCGCCAACTCTGTACAGTCTGCAATTGGGGTGTAAAAGTCCTTGGAGATCCATGACTTGTTCATCTTGATGAAAGTTAGGCGGTCTACACTTTCAGGGGACAGCCGGGTGCGCTTATCTGTCAAGACACTACCAGCAGCGCTGCAGACACGTTCAAAGAGAACGCTGGCTGCCGGGCATGATAAAACCTCCAAGGCGTGAGAGGCGAGCTCAGGCCATTCATCCATTTTTGAAGACCAAAATGTAAAAGGGTCAAAATCCTCCCTGATGGTATTCATATTAAGCTCTAGATACTCCTCCACCATCCTCTCCAGTCATTCACCACGTGTCAGACTTGTACTCTGTTGTGCTGGTGCACGAGCTGGTGCAAAAAATGTGTGAAAGAACTCCCAGAAATTGCTTCTGCCACTTACTCTGCTGCTGCTGATGTTTTGGTGTTGACGAACTGACGTGCCAGAGGAGGTCCAAAGCAAGGCTGTATTGTGGGCTGCATAACACTGATGCTTGTTTCCTCCGTCCCCTCCTGCCAACCACGTTCAAACGAGAGGGGATGATTATCTTCTTCATCCTCTGACAGCTGCTCGCCCATCACCTCTTCCTCCTCCATTAGTTCCTCAGCTCTTGCACCTTCACTAACAGTTTGCCTGGTATCACCAAATCTCCTCTATCGCTGTAATCCACCATCACTTGGCATCCGCCTGTGTGATGACAGCCTGGAAATTTGAGACATTGGTACATATATGACCAGAATAGTGATGCTGATGACGGCATCGTCAGCGCTAACCTGTTTAGTAGCCATTTCAAAACCATGCAGAAGGGTGCAGAGGTCATTAATCGGTTCCCACTCCGCAAACGTGATATGCCCCAAGCTATACGTCATGATATACTGTGTCAGAGCTCGTTGCTGCTGGCACAGTCACTGCAACATGTGCAGAGTGGAATTCCACCGAGTCGGCACATCGCAGATAAACCTGTTAACTGGCACGGACAAAGTCTTCTGTATCGATGCAAGTCGATGACATGAGGGGTGCAAACAGCGGAAGTGAGCACACAGCTTCCATAATTTGTGAAGCAGCTCATCCAGGCCAGGATAGTGGCGGAGAAATCGCTGTACCACCAGGTTGAGGACGTGAGCCATGCAAGGCTTTCCCTGGCTCTAGGTTCAGCGGAGACAGCCATTGCTCAAACTGAGCCTGGAGAGCTGCCCACAACTCTTCACTTGTATGACTGTGATCTCCAAGGCATATTAATTTGAAGACTGCCTGATTATAGTGAGCACTGACTGCGCAGTACAGATATGGTGTGTATTCACTCCGCACCCTTAGAATGCATGTATCATTAAGGCAGAGGTTGAGTGCGCAGATGGAGGCCCTAGAGGAGGTGGAGGACGCAGAAGCAGCGGAGGTAGTGGGAAATATAGAAGTTTCTTCTGCAAGCCTTGGGGATTCCAAGATTTGTGGAGCAGCCCCTTACCCACCTGCTCCCACAGCCACCAGAGTCACCCAGTGCCCAGTCAGCGAGATGTAATGCCCTTGGCCATGCTTACTCGTCCAGGTGTCTGTGGTGAAATGCACTCTAGCACACGTAGATTTAGACAAGGAACGGGTGATGCTGTCTGCGACATGCTGGTGTAACGCAGGCACAGCTTTCTTAGAGAAGTAATGGCGACTGGGCAACTGGTACTGGGGGACTGCGATGGCCATCAGTTTTCGGAAACCATCTGTATCTACCAGGCGGAAAGGCAGCATTTCCGTAGCCAACAGATTGGAGATGCCTCTTAGCTTTGTCATGCATAGGATGAAACAATCTTTTACGTGACTGTGGGACCTAGTGCTGGCTAAGGTACTGAGAGAGGGCTGAGTATGGTGAACCGGAAAAACTGATGGAGCGTGAGTGAGGTGCAGATGTTACGGTGGATTGAGAAACATGCGGTGTGCTCGGTGAAACAAACACAGCAGGTGTGTCAACTTCCATTACAGATGACGGGCTGTCACTCAGCCTGACTGGAGCGGGTAAAGAACCGCAGTTTCTGCGATGGGAGTTCTGCATGACAATACTTGGCACGGTAACAGAGGAGGAGGAAGAAGCAGCGGATGTGTTTGATGGGGCAGCTGATGGTTGTTGAGGTGCGCTGGTCCGCATTTCAGCATGGTAAGATTCCCAGCATAAAGAATGTTGTTTGAGCAAGTGAACGTTCATGCATGTAGTAGTCAAATTACTGCAGTTTTTCCCTCTACTGAGTTTTTTATCGCAAAGTTTGCAGATAACGTGAGTTAGCTCATCTTTTGCAGTGACAAAAAAAGCCCATGCGAGGCAACCCTTGCTGCCCCTGCGAGCCGCAGACCCGTGACAGCTGCAGGCCACAGCCACGGTTGTGGCTAAGGATGCAGTGCTCCTCATGCTTGTGTGGCACCCTGCTACTACACGTACCACAGGACCCAAAAGGGTGCATGGATGGACTTCTCCACAAGAGGCCCTCACTACAAACAGACACCTCCACCCTTCCACCTCATACCACCAGAGAGAGCCCTGTTAGGGATATGTAAACTGGAGGGAGGAGATAGTTAGTGAGTTGTTAGTTAGTCAGTCAGAGAATGTGCTGACACTGAGAGCAGTGAAGATGCAGTACGTCTGCTGCTGTACTGAGGGCCCCGAGCGTGGCCGAGGCAAGAGGAGAGAGGAGTTAAGGGGGCAGAAGAGCATCTCAGGCTCACCCCAAGACACAAGCCGGACACCGGATCCGCGCCTACAGGGTCCTCTACACCCAGTAGGGACAACCGGCATACCAGGAGGCTTCCAGACCCCTGGTCATCCTGAAGCTGCCATCAATTACAGGATTAGTAACCACGAAGGCCCCGGCGTCCAGGGATAGTGGTTGCCAGAGAAAAAGTCCTACTACCAAGCAGTCAGGTGAGAGAGCGAAACAACATAGAGGCTAGGCCAAGTTCCAGGCTGGCCAGAAGCTTAGAGAGAGGAAGAAATGGACCAGGAAGCCTACAACCTGCTCACTGGGGAGAGTCCTGAAGTGCACCCTTCCTATTAAGTACCTTGGACCCTACCTGCCGTTACACCAGTAAAGGTACTGAAACGAATCCCCTGTGTGCGCGTCCGTCATTCCCCCTGACCCGTCCGGGCCACCTCTCACCTGCACCCCTTCCATCAACCCTGCCCCGGGGGCCCGCTCCGCCTGTGGGGAGCAGAAACATCCCAGCTGCCATCCCATCACCCCCAGAAGTCTGCAGCAGCGCTGGTACCCATTACCAGAAGCCAGAGGTGGCGTCACGAGACAAACTGTTAACAAAAAAACCCTTTTTAAAGAGTGACCCCAGAGTACGGGCCCGGGAGCCGACTGCTGTGACATCCTACAAAGAAGGTAAAGGCCCGGGTACCGAGTTTCCCCCATATCAACCCTGGGCGAGTCACTTGCATCACTCTGTGTATGCGCCATAGGGCGAAATGTAACCTCCTCGTCTTTCTCCTTCACCTCCTCAGATGAGCTACTCGGCTACTTGACTCTGGGTTCACACCAAGTAGGATCTTCAACCTTGTCATCATCCAATGTGTTATCCCATTCTTCACCCTCAGAGTGACCCCACTCCTCTTGTTGCCCTGACCGCACAGTACAGTCTGCATGAGCCTCAGGAATCTGCATCTTATCGGGCTCACTTCCCTCCCCTACGGTTAACGCCTGGTGATGAGGGTCAGGAACCTGCTCGGACCCTACTTCATCCTGCCCCGAATCCAAGCTAAAAAATTTTTGGGCATCGGTGCAGGTGCTTTACTCCCCTTGACTGTGACTGTTTGGAGTACACTTCTGATGCCCATGGTGTAGAATGGGTGAAGAGTTCTACAGACTTGCCCATCTGTGGTTCGCTACAGTCAGTTGGGCAGTTGGCCAGTTGCGACGCGGGGGAAGCATGGGTAATTGGGGTGACACCTCTGTGGACTGTACTGCGTGTGATGTTGAGGTGGAGGAAGAAGAGGAGAGGGCACTGGAAGCAGAGCTTGCCATCCACTGGAGCACCTGCTCTTTCTGGGCCTTATCAACAAGGCGTATCGCTGTGAGGCTGCCAAAGGAAGGGAATGCAGTAGGCCGTCCACTAATATAAGTTGTCAGTTGTCTTTGGATTGGGCCTGTTTGTGTTGGTTCACTAGTGCTTTCACTAACATTACCACGTATCCCATGTATACCTTGAACACCAAACCTATTCCCCCTTCCACCACGGCCTCTCTTTTTCCCACTCATGTTGGTCAGATACAGTGGTAGGAGCATGCAATTAACTAAAGAAAAATACATTTTTTTCCTGTGGAATAGCTCAGAACACACCTGAATTTCAGCAACACAAATTGAAAAGGTAAGATATGGCCTGCCGTATAACGTTACTAACAGACAAAAGAAATGTGTTAGTGTGCATGAGGCTGATAAAACCTACGAGATATTCTCCAAACAATTTCAAACTGAGATGTACCCTGCTGTATTACTTTAGGAACAGAAGAAATTTTTTTTTTGAATGTGGATGAGGCCAGTATGACATAGAATATATGCTCCAAAATATTTCAAACTCAGATCTAGCCAGCTGTATCACTTTACTCAGAGCAAAAAATATTTTTGGGTTACTCTGCATAAGCTCTGCGTCTGGCTGACTTTGACCGCCACTGACGTAGTAGCTGGCTTATAGCACTGTATGACTTTTGGCACAGGAAAAGATATTTTTTGGATCGGGCCTAGTAAGAGGGTTTTTTTTTGCTTTTTTTACTGTGAAATCAGGACAAGTTCAACGCCACTAAAATAGAATCTGCCTTTTAGTAGACTGGATCAACTTTGGCACAGTAAAAAACCTTTGGTGGACTCTGCCTGCCAACCAAAAATATATATAGGTTTGACTGTGCGTACAAGCTGAATTTGACCGACACTGAGGTAGTAGCTGGCTTATAGCACTGTATGACTTTTGGCACAGGAAAAAATATTTTTTGGACTGGGCGTAGGAAGAGAAAAAAATATTTTTTTACTCTGAAACCACATGAAGTTCAACTCCACAAAATAGTATCAAAATCAATACTACAAAATATTATCTGACACTAAAAAAAACTATAGTGCACACAGCTTTCAATATCACAATAGCAACAGAAAAAAAAACTGATTTTGCGCAGAGCACAATTTCAACCCCACTAGATGAAAAGGTGCACTGCGCTTGCTTGATCACATTAGCAAGTGTAAAAAAAGATTCAAGGTATACTGAGACATGGAGCTCTATACCAGTGGTGCTCAGCACTATTGTATGGCATGGGCCCTCTGTTTCTGTCAGAATCTCAGTACTTGCACAAGAACACCATAAATGTGCTGCACCAGCGGTTGCAGAGGTACACAGGCCATTAATTATCTACACTATCTGACTACCACACAAGCGCCCATCTATCTAGCTAATATCTCTCATTAAACAGGAGAACACTGAGCTGCGTCTGTCTCCAGCAGTGGCATGGATATAATGGCGCTGAGGGAACATGGCCGCTTTTTATATTGAGAGGACATGTGATTTCTGCAGCCAATTGCAGAAGCCCTTATGTCTGGACAGTGTAGATGCTTCCTGCGTTATGATTGGCTGGCTGCGCTTTCCTCAGTTAAAGTTACCGCCCACAGGAAAAAAAAAACGTGCGCCGCTGATCTGACCTGTTCTAAGCTCTCCCCAGCCCCCGCACTCACCTGGCACATGTCACCGCTCATCATACCCTTGCACTATGCTAACAAAACTGTTCAAATCGTCGTGGCTGCCTTGTATTCACAGTCCCGTGCAAATTCGTCAAACTTTTCCGATTTTAAGAAAATTTGCTCGCCTTTGCGATCACGAATCCGAATGTGCCATATTCCTGCCGAATTTGAAACTTTCGAACATTCGCCGAAAAAATTCGCTCAACACTAATCACCTCCTCCAGCACCATGACAACCAGCACAGCAGAGTCCTGCAGACACTGAGGCCCCTGATCATGTGACCCCTGACTCCTCCCCTCCTGTGACCTCATCACAGGTCCTGTACGTTACACGTCTTGCAGCAGTTTATTCCTGGTTACCCATCACACACGTGCACTGCTGTGAGCGCGCCCTTTCCTGTGACGTCATCATTTACAGGAGCAGCTCCATTCAGACTGTATATCTCCTGTGTGGCTCTGCAGGTGGAGGTATGTGCAGATTCCCCATTACTGGGCGCAGGGGACATTAACCCCTTCACTGCTTAGGCTGTTTAGGTGCATTTGTATCTCTGCAGTGTAATAGCCAAAACTTTTTATTTTTGTTTATATTTATTCACTGTACTTTGAAGCACAGGACACATGTTGCCCCCTCAGTACAATATTCCTTCGTGCCCCTCACACAGTATGATGCCCCCACATCACCTTCCCCAACCCAAGCAGTGCGGCCCCCCTCCTTTCCCTATAGTCACTGACTATCCCGCGCTGAGTGCGGCAGATCTACAGGTGGCGCCGCTGTGCGGTGTATGGATTGCTGCATCTGGGGTGATACAGTGACGTCATTGCGTCTACTGCGCCGACCTCAGATGCTGCAGTATATATATAAGGCCATGGGCACACATTGAGTATTTGGTGAGTTTTTTACCTCAGTATTTGTAAGCCAAAACCAGGAGTGGAACAATCAGAGGAAAAGTATAATAGAAACACATCACCACTTCTGCATTTATCACCCATTCCTGGCTTACAAATACTGAGGTAAAAAGCTCACCAAATACTCAGCATGTGAACTTGGCCTAACAAAGGGGGCACCACCGAGTAAATAGAGATCAACCTATTGCATATATAATGAATAGTGTTGAGCGAGCACTAAAATGCTCGGGTGCTCGAAGCTCGGGCCGAGCTCGCCGTGATACTCGGGTGCTCGACCCGAGCAACGAGCCCAATGTTAGTCTATGGGAGACTCGAGCATTTTTGCGGTGGCACCCCCGGCAGTCTTTTAAAAGCCTAACAAGTGCCCAAAACGATAGTGACAGTGCTCAAATGACATGGGGACAGCATGGGGATCGCCCCAGGAAGCATTTCTGACCCCCAGGTCACTGCTGTCAACAACGTGGTCAGAGGTATTAAGCCACTTTTACAGGCTCACAATAAAACATTCAAAAACGAAACTGAAACTTTTTTCCTGTGAAATATGTTAAGGAACATCCTTTCCAGGGTAAAGACTTGTGTATAAGTTCAAATAAATGACCAAAAACAAAAATACTCCTCCACACCTTCGGCTATGTTCACAAGTAGCATTTTTTATGCGTTTTTGCACTTTTGTATTGCTTTCAACTATGACAAATGCATTCACCGTGAAATGTCATTTTAACATTTTACAACCTTATCTGGCCATGTGCTGTGTGACACATGCATAAAGTGCTGAAAAGACAAGGGAACAGCATGGGGAAGACCCCTGGAAGCATCTCTGACTCCCAGGTCACTGTCTAAAAGTGTGCCCATCATAAGTGATCCTTACCGCTTTATAAGATGCAGACTTGCAACTATACCCATGCAAGTTCTAGTCCCAGGGCAGTGTTCAATTGTACCTCCCCCATTCCTTGCAATTCAAGCTCAAGTATGCAGCCTGCCACCCACCCACCCCCAGGCTGCAATACCATACTGCTTGCTTGAACTTGAAATTGGGCCTTTTAGGCATGTGGAGGCGGAATCTGGCCACCACGTCATGGCTGTGTTGGCGGCCTGGAATCCATACTCAGTCCCCAGCCGCCCGGCGGCCGGGTGTCCATACTCGGTCCCCAGCCGCCTGGGGGCAGCCGGTGTCCATAAACGGTCCCCTGCCGCCCCTATTTCTCCTTGGAACATCCCCCCACACACTTTTCTTAGCCCAGCCTGCTTTAGGCAGCATTGGACGAGCCCACCAGAGAACCAGACTCCTCCGGTGGGCCCTGACTTCTCCATCGGTGGAGTTGAGAGTGCCAAGGTGAGGAGCATGATGATGATGACAGAAGTTAGCATCTGCTATGTTTTCTTTTAATGCAAGTGTAAGTGTGCAGCCTGCCACCCACCCACCCCCAGACTGCAATTCCATACTGCTAGCTTGCACTTGAAATGGGGCCTTTTAGTTTGGAGGAGGCCGAAGCTGGCCACTACCTCATGGCTGCTTCGACAGCGAGGTATCCATACTCAGTCCCCAGCCGCTCATATTTGTCCTGGTGTGCCTTATACATAAGATTAAGCGCGTATACCAAAACATTACCTGTGCCCTCCCCAGTGCATTTAGTGGGAAGGAGAGCCTATTCCGCTGTAGTGTGTGCATGCCAAACCCCTGTTCATGGTACATGCGAAGATGCCTCCCACCTTGCACCTGTCGTTGCAGACTTGCAACTATCCCCATTCAAATCCTTGACCCAGGGCAGTGTTCAATTGTACCTCTCCCATTCCTTGCAATGCAAGCGCAAGTATGCAGCCTGCCACCCACCCCCAGGCTGCAATACCATACTGCTTGCTTGCTTGCACTTTAAATTGGGCCTTCTAGGCATGTGGAGGCGGAATCTGGCCACCACGCCATGGCTGTGTCGGCGGCCTAGTTTCCATACTCAGTCCCCAGCCGCCTGGTGGCCGGGTGTCCCCGCTTGCTCCCCAGCCTCCAGGGGGTGGCCGGGTGTCCATACTCGGTCCCCAGCCACCCCTATTTGTCCCGGTAACCTTTTCCACACTTTTCTTAGCCTGGCCTGCTTTAGGGCAGCATTGGCCGAGCCCACCGGACTATCAGACTCCTCCGGTGGGCCCTGGCTTCTCCATCAGGGGAGTTGAGAGTGCCAAGGTGAGGAGCATGATGAGGATGATAGAAGTTAGCATCTGCTTTGTTTTGTTGCAATGCAAGCGCATGTATGTAGTAGCGGATGTATGTAGTAGCGGGTAGGCCTGAGGTGGTCAGCGTTTTGGCGCATATCCTACCTCCTCCGAGGATTGCTGGATGTTTTCCTGCTACTATCCAAGTTCTATGACTCCCGTTAAAACAAAGCTTCAGGTGATAAATGATGGATGAGGTAGTGGCAAAGGAGAAAGAGCAGGAGGAACAGGGACCATTCACATCAATATCAGGCCAGTCAACCAGATATGTCTTGTAGGATATGTTTCTGTAACAAAAGGAGCGGTTCGGCTACACAGTTATAGGGCATACAGTGAGTGCAATGCCTACCAAAAATTTCGAGCCACTCCAATGCCCCTTGGAAATGACATGGAGGTCAGAGGGCGTTAACTAAACCTTTTTTTCCATTTATAGCAACTGGGTCTCCCGTGCACTGTTGGCCTAAGCAGTGAATGGAAGGCTTTCCAAAAATTATGAGGAACTGCAATGCCCCTTACAAGAGCCATGTGTGGCACCCCAGGGGTCTGGTCACCACAGTAATAGAGATATTTCGTCGGAGAGCAAGTGGGAGGTTTCCTGGTCAGGATCCCTTAAACATGCAACATCCTCCTGCCCCAATCCTGGGAGGGGAGAATTCTGCCCTTATAAACTGGATCTGGGGCGGGGTTGAGTGAGTCAGAGAATAGTCAGAGTCAGAGTGAGAGCAAGGGAAAGTAACAGCAAGGAGCTCTGTAGGAGCTAGGAGCTAAAGACCAGGGGCTGGAAGCTGAGCAGAGCTCGCCCTGGCAGAAGACAATAGGAACCGGACACAGGAGTCCGAAGCTGTGAGGACTTGTATATCCAGCAGCAGAAACCAGCCGGCAGGGGATTTCAGGTCCTCTGGCCATAGAAGCCCGGAGGCTCAGTCACAAGCAAGGGACCAGCACCGCCGTCGTGGAGCGGAGGCTAACAGAAGGCCCCAAGTCACCAGCCATACGGTGAGCACTACACGGTACACTCAGGGACGTGGGCTACTTCTACCCGCTTACAGCAAGGTAGCCAGGAAGAGTGCAGACAGACTGGGAGGCCTACAACTCCACCTGGCCAGGGGAACTCCTGCTTGCTCACAGACTGCCAGGCCTCTTATGCTAGCCAGTACTCCCGGGAGGGTCTACCTTATAATCATCAGTAAAGACCCTGAACTGCACTGCAAAGACTCTGAGTCATTCCTGCTGCGCTCGTGCACCATCACCCCCATCATCCACACTCACTGCCCTGAGGCTATACTCCTCCCGAGGGGAGTTATCCCATTCTATGCTGCGCACACAACACCAGCCTCAGCGGTCTGCCTCGCAGCGGTGGTACTCCCTAACCGCAATCCATGGGTGGCGCAGTCGGACAATTAACCTCAAAACCTAAGAAAGACTGCCACTAGTTTGACCAGCCTGAGCCACGGGACCGGGTCACCTCCACGTAGACTACAGACCCCAGAGACCCGGCACCGGGTATCCCACACACGTGTACACACGGCCCATGGGGCGCGTCACATGCAGTACAGCATATTACAAACATAAGTCCCATTATTGGGGAGTGGGTGTCCCATGGTATTTGCTTATGCTTTCCAAGCAAAAGCTGCCAAAAATTAGGACGGAGCAACTTGCAATGCCCCTTACAAGAGCCATGCAGTACAGCATGTTACAAACATAAGTCCCATTATTGGGGAGTGGGTGTCCCATAGTATTTGCTTATGCTTTCCCAGCAAAAGCTGCCACAAATTAGGATGGAGCAACTTGCAATGCCCCTTACAAGAGCCATGCAGTACAGCATATTAGAAACATAAGTCCCATTATTGGGGAGTGGGTGTCCCATTGAATTTGCTTATGCTTTCCCAGCAAAAGCTGCCAAAAATTAGGACGGAGCAACTTGCAATGCCCCTTACAAGAGCCATGCAGTACAGCATATTACAAACATAAGTCCCATTATTGGGGAGTGGGTGTCCCATAGTATTTGCTTATGCTTTCCCAGCAAAAGCTGCCAAAAATTAGGACGGAGCAACTTGCAATGCCCCTTACAAGAGCCATGCAGTACAGCATATTACAAACATAAGTCCCGTTATTGGGGAGTGGGTGTCCCATAGTATTTGCTTATGCCTTGCAAGCAAAAGCTGCCAAAAATAAGGACGGAGGAACTTGCAATGCTGGCACCCTGGTGGTATAGTGGTGGTGGAGGCTGAGGATAAGGAGAAGATTAAACAGCCGAAACGAGGAAGCGTATAACCATGGGTGAGTGTGAAGCTGTGCATGTGAATACACCTCCCGAAATAACACAGTGGATTTGACTTTATGTTACTCTGCTGTCATTTGGTGGTGATGAGAAGTCTGGCCCAATCCAGCCCTTGTTCATTTTGATAAGGGTCAGCTTGTCAGCATTGTCAGTTGACAGGCGAGTGCGCTTATCAGTTATAATTCCCCCAGCGTCACTAAAAACACGCTCCGATAACACGCTAGCGGCAGGGCAGGCCAGGACCTCCAAGGCGTACAGAGCGAGTTCATTCCAAGTGTCCAGCTTGGATACCCAATAATTAAAAGGCACGGAGGACGCTGGTACGATCGGCAAGGTACTCCCTCACCATCTTTTGAAACTTTCCACACCTTGTGAGAGTACCTCGCGCCTCAGGACCTGTAAGCTGGGCGGGTGTCAGAAAACTGTCCCAGAACTTTGACAGTGTTCCCCTGCCTCTGCTGGATTGGAGTTGCATCTCTCTCGCCTGTACGCCTTGGTTGGGCAACGAACTGTGACCTTTGCCGCTAGCGTGTTCAGATGGGAATTTTTTTAAGAGTTCTGCAGCAAGGGCCATCTGGTATTGCCCCATTTTTGTAGACCTCTCCACCTCAGGAATAAGAGAGTGAAAGTTCTCCTTGTAGCGGGGGTCTACAAGTGTCACCAACCAGTAATGACTGTCACCCAACATTTTGACAACGCGAGGGTCATGGTTAAGGCAGCGTAACATAAAGTCAGCCATGCTTGCCAGACTGGTAACGGGCAAGATTTCCGTGTCCTCACCAAGATGACGACTGACCATGTTCTCCTCCTCCTCTTCCTCTTCCCCCCTGTCCTCAGGCCACCCACGCTGAACCGACGGTATGACACTTGTACAGGTACTACCGTCTACAACGCATGATAGCAGCTCCTGTTCTTCCTCCTCCTCCTCTCCCTCATTGTCCCCCAATGCACGTTGGGATGAGATGAGGCTGTGCTGTGTGTAATCGCCGGCTACGGCTTCTTGATCCATCTCATCATACTCTGGCTGCAATGCCTCCTCTTTAATTCTCTGCAGAGAGCGTTGCAAAAGACAGACAAGTGGGATGCTGACACTAATGATGGCTTCATCGCCACTCACCATCTTGGTGGCCTCCTCAAAGTTTGTCAGGATGGTACATATGTCAGACATCCAGGTCCACTCCTGACGTCTTATGTGTGGAGTCTGACCTGAATATCGATGGCCTTGTTGCAGCTGGTTCTCCACAACTGCTCTCTTCTGCTCACAAATCCTTTGCAACATATGGAGGGTAGAGTTCCAACGTGTGGGGACATCACACACCAGTCAGTGTGCCGGAAGCTGCAAACGCTGCTGCAACACAGCAAGGGCGGCGGAAGCTGTAGCCGACTTACGAAAATGAGCTGACAGGCGGCGTACTTTCACGAGCTGATCTGGCAACTCGGGGTACGATTTAAGAAACCGCTGAACCACGAGGTTAAGCACATGAGCTAGGCATGGTACGTGTGTGATCTCACCTTGCCTCAGTGCCGCCACCAGGTTACGGCCATTGTCACACACGACCATGCCGGGATATAGGTTCAGCGGTCTCAGCCACAGATCTGCCTGCTCTTTCACAGCTGTCCACAACTCACAAGCAGTGTGAGGTTTATCACCTAAGCTTATGAGTTTCAGCACAGCCTGTTGACGCTTGGCGGAGGCAGTACTGCAATGCTTCCAGCTTGTAACTGATGTGGTGATATCTGAGATGGAGGCTGAACATGAGGAGGAGGATGCGCAGGAGCTGTACACTGTGGGGGCAACTCTGACTAACATAGGGTCCGCAATCCTCGGTGTGGGGAGGATGTGTTCCGTCCCACGGTCCGACTGGGTCCCGGCTTCCACTATGTTTACCCAGTGTGCCGTCAGAGAGATGTACCGTCCCTGGCCACAAGCACTTGTCCACGTGTCCGTTGTCAGGTGGACTCTCCCAGTAACTGCGTTGTTGAGGGCACGGCAGATGCTTTGGGACACATGCTTGTGTAGTGCGGGGATGGCACACCGGGCAAAATAGTGTCGGCTGGGGACCGAGTACCGAGGGACGGCCACCGCCATAAGATTGCGGAAGGATTCCGTCTCCACCAGCCTAAAAGGCAGCATTTCCAATGCAAGCAGTCGTGAAATGTGCGAATTTAGGACTGTGGCCTGTGGGGCGTTAGCTGCGAATTTCCGCTTTCGTTCAAAGGTCTGGGATATGGACAATTGAACGCTGCGGTGGGACGTGGACGTGGACGTTGATGCTGTTTCTTGAGAAACTGCCATAACAAGTGAAGACTGAGAGGAGGGGGCATCTTTACATGCAGTATGGACAGGGCATTGCCTTGCACACACAACAGGGGGTTCTATTGCACGCACAACAGTGGAAGAAGCAGTGGTGACACCCGCTGACACTGGTCGTGGACCCTGGGTTTCGCCCCACAAAGTCGGGTGCTTTGCTGCCATGTGCCTGATCATGCTGGTGGTGGTCAGGCTGGTAGTTTTGTCACCCCTGCTGATGCTGGCATGGCAGGTGGAACATATGGCCTTTTTGGGGTTATCAGCAGAGTCTTTAAAAAAATTCCAGACTCTGGAAGACCTACTTCTTGTACTGGCAACGTCCCTCGTGTTGGTGTTACGGGGAACGGTTGCCTGCCTTCTGTCTGCGGCCACCACACTGCTTCTTCCAGCCTGTTGGGGTACTCTGCCTCCCTCCCCCTGTGTGCTGCTGGCCTCACTCTGCATGTCCTCCTTCCACGTTGGGTCAGTTACTAGATCATCCACCACCTCCTCCTCTTCCACTTGCGCACCACGATCCTCCTCCTCACTTCCTGGCAATTGTGTCTCGTCATCGTCCACCTCTTGTGACAGATTGCCAACGTCGACTTCCTGTGGCCGTGGCTGTTCAAATATTTGGACATCGCAACATGGGATCTCCTCTTCCACCACTTCAAGCGTATCAGGCGAGGGGCCCAAATATGGAAATGGACCAGTGAACAGCTCTTCAGAGTGTCCAAGTGTGGGATCACTTGCTGTCTGACGACACTCGGCATGGTGGGAGGAAGGAGCATCAGGGTGAGGAGGAGTATGCGGTCGAGACTCACGGCTACTAAGAGTTGACCGTGTGGAAGACAGACCGGAGGTGGTGGTGCCCAGGTAACTGGAAGTATTATCTGCTATCCAATTAATAACCTGTTCACACTGATCAGTTCTCAATACTGGTGTTGTTCTGTGCTTCCCTAGTAATTCGGTCAAGAAGTGGGAGCGAGACGATGTGGCTGTTGGTTGTGGCACATTTTCACCTTGGCCACGGCCCCGTCCTCTGCACGAACCATCACCAGAACGTCCACTTCCACGTCCCTTGCCACGCGCCTTGCCCATTGTAAATGAAGTAAAATAGCTTACACTTGCACTATCAATGGAAAAAGGGTAATAAAGAGTAGATTAGAACCGTGGAAGAGGAAAACCACAGTTATTGTTTACTGGGGTATACCACACTTTTTTAAATAGAGATATTTGCGGCTGAACAGTGAGCGACACACTCAAACTGCTTTTTTTTAGATACCAAAGGCCCAAAACTGGATAGTACAGCGATTTGACCCGTGGAACTGCGAAACCACACTGGGATGTCGGGCCTACACAAGACTATTTTCAACAGATATATTTTTGTGTCACAACAGTCAGGAGACACTACTGTTTTTCTTTACGGAAAAAACTACCAAAAGATGAATAATAGAGATTTTTTACCGTGGGATGGCAAAACCACAGTTATTGTTTACTGGAGTATACCACAGTTTTTTAAATAGAGATATTTGCGGCTGAACAGTGAGCGACACACTCAAACTGTTTTTTTTTTAGATACAAATGGCCCAAAATGGATAATACAGAGGTTTGAACCGTGGAAGTGCAAAACAACACTTCTGTTTCTCTAGCCTACACCAGACTATTTTCAACAGTTATATTTGTGTCTGAAAAATCAGAGACACGCTTTTTTTTTTTTTGGGGGGGGGGGGGAGGGGAAACACCAAAAGGTTAATAAGATGGGTATTCGTACAGTGTGATGGAGGAAAAAAAAAGGAGGATTTAGATGGAAAAAAAAGGATTTTTCCTGGCCCCTGACACCTGGTGCTAAGTCCAGCAATTTCAGCAACAGAAGCACACAGGACTGTAATGCAGCGTTTGCTGGTATAACCACTGTGTCTCCTATACAGCCTGCCTGCCTGGTATCTGGGATGGATATTAGTCCTGAAAAGGACTGTTTGTTTGTTCTGGCAGCCTTTACAGACCCTACACTAACTATTTCGCAGTTTATATCTCTCCCTAAATCAGCAGCGCTGTCCCTACACTGTCTAATCCGGAGCGCGGAGCGACTGTGTCCAAGATGGCGGCGCCCCGTTTTAAATACTCGAGGTGACGCTGTGCGGCCAGCCAATCACTGTAATGCCCACAACCAACATGGATGCAGCATTACAGTGACTGGCTGGCAATCCCTGCATGTTCATTGGCTCTGTAAAGAGCGCCAAACATGCAGGGCGGAGACCCGAGCTCCCACCCGAGTAACCCGGAAATGCTCGGTGCTCGCCGAACATCCCGAGTAGCGTGATGCTCGGGCGAGTACCGAGCAGTGTCAAGCATGTTCGCTCAACACTAATAATGAACCAAGCAAAAGGAAGAGAAAGAGTGTGCAACACAAAGGGATCTCTAGAAAAATATGCAACTTTTATTGATACATAACAGCCCAAAAAATAACAATTAAAAACCCGAAGGTAATACAAACTCATCATACAGCTTGTAAAAAAGCTGCAACACCCCACACCATCATGTGGCACACAGTCAAGAATAAGGTGACCACAAGAAATAAGAACAACCTGGTTAGAAAATACAAAATGCCATGATCACACAAAATGCCTAGCCACGATAAAAGCACAAAAGACACTCCATATAACCTGCAATGAAGTCAATATACAGGTGCATCTCACTAAATTAGAATATCATCAAAAAGTTAATTTATTTCAGTTCTTCAATACAAAAAGTGAAACATATATAGAGTCATTACAAACAGAGTGATCTATTTCAAGTGTTTATTTCTGGTAAGGTTGATGATTATGACTTACAGCCAATGAAAACACAAAAGTCCTTATCTCAGTAAATTTGAATAATTACCAAAAAACACCTGCAAAGGTTTCCTAAGTGTTTAAAAAGGTCCCTTAGTCTGTTTCAGTAGGCTCCACCATCATGGGAAAGACTGCTGACTTAACAGATGTTCAGAAGGCAGTCACTGACACACTCCACAAGGTCCCAGAGTTCTAATTTTCATTTGGAAATCAAGGTCCCAGAGTCTGGAGGAAGAGTGGAGAGGCCACAATACAAGCTGGTTGAGGTCTAGTATGAAGTTTCCACAATCAGTGATGGTTTGGGGAGCCATTTCATCTGCTGGTGTAGGTCCACTGTGTTTTATCAAGACCAATCAAGAAAGAAGGAATTGTGCGGTGTTAGTGAAGCGCTAGAACAACTAGACGGGGGATTAGGTTATAACACACAAACCTTTTATTGTTTAGTACGCTCTCTAATGCCACAACGCGTTTCGATAGCAGACGCTATCTACCTGAGGAAGATAGCGTCTGCTATCGAAACGCGTCCTGCCGTTAGAGAGCGTACTAAACAATAAAAGGTTTGTGTGTTATAACCTAATCCCCTGTCTAGTTGTTCTATCTCTTCACTAATACCGCACAATTCCTTCTTTCTTGATTGCTAATCTCCCCTGTGGAGAGCAGTGGAAGTTGCTCTGTTTACAACTAGCCTACTACAGGACCTGCCATGATGTCATTGTGGAACGCCCACTTCGGTCACACGGTCCTGGTCATGTGACCGCTGAAGCAGACAGAAGCTCCCTACAGCAGTTCCTGCTAAGTTGTGGTCATCTTACAGACTCCCACCTGGAAGTGTTTTCCCTTGTTGTGCGGGGCTTCTTTGCACAACAGGACCAGGTGAGTGGTCACAACATCCTCCCCCTTCATTTCTCCCCCCAAACCTCAGGCTCTTCACCATTGGCGCTCCTACTGTTTTTGTTTTCCGTATCAAGACCAATGTCAGCGCAGCCATCTACCAGGAAATTTTGAAAGCAAAATGAAAGCAACTTCAATTGACTGACATCCAGCTGTGAGTAAAGCACTGATTGCTTAGTAAAATAAGTGTCCTTTACATAGCGACATCCTGTCATGATTCTAAATATACTGAATAATACTCACAGCCTGGAGATGGATCTGCTGCTCTGCAATGGCGCCCACCCCGACACGCATTTCGGCGTCAATCTACTCATATTCCCATAGTAGAAAGAATGGTGTGAATACATCTATATACACCAGCACCACTTTACATATCGTATACTGTTCTGTATCCACATTATACAGTGCTGGCCAAAAGTATTGGCACCTCTGCAATTCTGTCAGATAATACTCAGTTTCTTCCTGAAAATGATTGCAATCACAAATTCTTTGGTATTATTCTCTTCATTTAATTTGTCTTCAATGAAAAAAACACAAAAAGAATTGTGCTAAAGCCAAATTGGATATAATTCCACACCAAACCTAAATAAGGGGGTGGACAAAAGTATTGGCACCCTTTGAAAAATCATGTGATGCTTCTCTAATTCGTGTAATTAACACCACCTGTAACTTACCTGTGGCTCCTAACAGGTGTTGGCAATAACTAAATCACACTTGCAGCCAGTTAACATGGATTAAAGTTGACTCAACCTCTGTCCTGTGTCCTTGTGTGTACCACATTGAGCATGGAGAAAAGAAAGAAGACCAAAGAACTGTCTGAGGACTTGAGAAACCAAATTGTGAGGAAGCATGAGCAATCTCAAGGCTACAATGTTCCTGTGTCTTCCGTGCGCAATGTCATCAAGAAGTTTAAAGCCCTCCCTAGATGTGGACGGAAATTAAAAATTGACGAGAGATTTCAACGCAAGATTGTGCGGATGGTGGATAAAGAACCTCGACTAACATCCAAACAAGTTCAAGCTGCCCTGCAGTCCGAGGGTACAACAGTGTCGACCCGTACTATCCGTCGGCGTCTGAATAAAAAGGGACTGTATGGTAGGATACCCAGGAAGACCCCACTTCTTACCCCGAGACATAAAAAAGCCCGGCTGGAGTTTGCCAAAACTTACCTGAGAAATCCTAAAACGTTTTGGAAGAATGTTCTCTGGTCAGATGAGACAAAAGTAGAGCTTTTTGGGAAAAAGCATCAACATAGAGTGTACAGGAAAAAAAAAGAGGCATTCAAAGAAAAGAACACAGTCCCTACAGTCAAACATGGTGGAGGTTCCCTGATGTTTTGGGGTTGCTTTGCTGCCTCTGGCACTGGACTGCTTGACCGTGTGCATGGCATTATGAAGTCTGAAGACTACCAACAAATTTTGCAGCATAATGTAGGGCCCAGTGTGAGAAAGCTGGGTCTCCCTCAGAGGTCATGGGTCTTCAAGCAGGACAATGACCCAAAACACACTTCCAAAAGCACTATAAAATGGTTTGAGAGAAAGCACTGGAGACTTCTAAAGTGGCCAGCAATGAGTCCAGACCTGAATCCCATAGAACACCTGTGGAGAGATCTCAAAATGGCAGTTTGGAGAAGGCTCCCTTCAAATATCAGGGACCTGGAGCAGTTTGCCAAAGAAGAATGGTCTACAATTCCAGCAGAGCATTGTAAGAAGCTCATTGATGGTTACCGGAAGCGGTTGTTCGCAGTTATTTTGGCTAAAGGTTGTGCAACCAAGTATTAGGCTGAGGGTGCCAATACTTTTGTCCGGCCCTTTTTTGGAGTTTTGTGTGAAATGATCAATGATTTGATTTTTGCTTCATTCTCTTTTGTGTTTTTTCCTTGCAAGCAAATTAAATGAAGATAATAATACCAAAGAATTTGTGATTGCAATCATTTTCAGGAAGAAACGGAGTATTATCTGACAGAATTGCAGGGGTGCCAATACTTTTGGCCAGCACTGTATATATTTTTTGTATCCCAGCCATGTAGGCACGCCAGATAAGTGGTATATGATACTTGACTGTCCATTACCTTTTTACATTTCTGCTGTGGCACCCCTTTTCTGTGTGTCTGTTTTCATTCACCCGCTTACTCACCACATTGTTGTTCACAATTATTGTCTTGAACAAATAAAATTTGTCTCATTCACATTGGACCTTTTTTCGAAGTTTTTTTCTTTTCGTTTTTTGGTTGAACATACATTTCAGTAGGCCAACATTTTGGATTTTAAAAACATTTTGCAAGCCGTTGTTATAAAGTATTCTAATTTACTGAGATAATGACTTTTGTGTTTTCATTGGCTTTAAGCCATAATCATCAACACTAACAGAAATAAACACTTGAAATAGATCACTCTGCTTGTAATGACTCTATATAATATACGAGTTTCACTTTTTGTATTGAAGAACTGAAATAAATTCACTTTTTGATGATATTCTAATTTAGTGAGATGCACCTGTACCTTCAACCAAATGTTTTATAAAATGAATTTAGATATGTCACAGAAAATATTAATTATTAAAGTGCTGAAGTGCTATGAAAAAATATATGGCAGCAAAGCCCAATCAGCTGAAAACACTGCCAAAGGAGTGAAAATGGCAATGCCACAGCAAAGTGGTGTTCACGTAAGGCATACAAGACTTGTGCCAGCAATGACGTGAATAGGTGGATAGAGGGGAGAGAGCAGCCCCACGCGTATCGCCACAGAAGTGGCTTCCTTAGGGGAAAAAGAATGCGCAGATACAGATGATATCAGGGCACCGACCGCTTCCCAAATCTGAGAATGTCTCCCCGAAGCCAGGATGATGGATGTATGAGGGGCCGTTCTCTGCACATTGTGATGGAAGCATTGGGCTAAATATCAAGAGATAAAAACATCCATCAGACAACAAAGATAAATGGTTCTATCTTGTTTTTTTGCGTTCAGTCATATTTCTATTTGAGCCTTTCTGTGGTGCCTTTATTAGTCCTCTGACAGTTATGGCAAACCATTACACCATGTCGTACAAAGCCAATGATAACGGCAAATGAGGTCAAACAGCCAAGATTGGAGATGTCTCTGCTTATGGCTGTTACAACGGGATCCAATAATCAATTACTAGCAGGGCTGTGGGGTTGGAGTCCATTTTGGTGGAGTCGGTATAAAATGGACCGACTCCAACTCCTAAAATATATAATAAATTGGGTACAGTAGTTCAATGTAGTTTGTGGGAAATATTTTTTTCAGAACGATTTGGGACAGTTATGAAATGTCCTATAAATGTCTGTCCTATTCCTGATCTAAGGGTCTAGACCAGTGATGGCGAACCTTTTAGAGACCGAGTGCCCAAACTGCAATCCAAAACCCACTTGTTTATCGCCAAGTGCCAACACGGCAATTTAACCTAAATATTGAGGTTTTAGTTTGGAAAAAACAACTGATACATAGAGCAGTTGAGCGCAGTATACAGCAGCCACAGAAAGGAGCAGGGGTCTGAGACTGCAGAAATAAAGAATGTGCTTACCCCCATCTTGGTATATGCCCCCATCCTTGTATATATGCTGGCCTCCCCCCATCCTTGTATATATGCTGCTCGCCCCCCATCCTTGTATATATGCTGACCCCCCATCCTTGTATATATGCTGGCCTCCCCCCATCCTTGTATATATGCTGCCCTCCCACATCCTTGTATATATGCTGCCCTCCCACATCCTTGTATATATGCTGCCCGCCCCCCATCCTTGTATATATGCTGCCCGCCCCCCATCCTTGTATATATGCTGCCCGCCCCCCATCCTTGTATATATGTTGCTCGCCCCCCATCCTTGTATATATGCTCCCCCCCTTGTATATATGCTGCCCTCCCCCCATCCTTGTATATATGCTGCCCTCCCCCATCCTTGTATATATGCTGCCCGCCCCCCATCCTTGTATATATGCTGCTCGCCCCATCCTTGTATATATGCTGCCCTCCCCCCTATCCTTATATATATGCTGCCCTCCCCTCATCCTTGTATATCTGCTGCCCTCCCCCAGTCCATGTATATATGCTGCCCCCCATCCTTGTATATATGCTGGCCTCCCCCCATCCTTGCATATATGCTGCCCCCCCATCCTTGCATATATGCTGCCCCCATCCTTGTATATATGCTGCCCCCCCATCCTTGTATATATGCTGCCCTACCCTCATCCTTGAATATACAGTGCCTACAAGTAGTATTCAACCCCCTGCAGATTTAGCTGGTTTGATAAGATGCAAATAAGTTAGAGCCTTCAAACTGCAAACGAGAGTAGGTTTTATGAACAGAAGCATAAATCTTACAAACCAAAAAGTTATGTTGCTCAGTTGAATTTTATTAAATTTTAAACATAAAAGTGTGGGTTAATTATTATACAACCCCTATGTTTAATATTTTGTGGAATAAACCTTGTTTGCAATTACAGCTAATAATCGTCTTTTATAAGACCTGATCAGGCCAGCACAGGTCTTTGGAGTTATCTTGGCCCACTCCTCCATGCAGATCTTCTCCAAGTTATCTAGGTTCTTTGGGTGTCACATGTGGACTTTATTCTTGAGCTCCTTCCACAAGTTTTCAATTGGGTTAAGGTCAGGAGACTGACTAGGCCACTCCAACACCTTGACTTTTTCCCTATTGAACCAGGCCTTGGTTTTCTTGGCTGTGTGCTTTGGGTCGTTGTCTTGTTGGAAGATGAAATTACGACCCATCTTAAGATCCTTGATGGAGGAGCGGAGGTTCTTGGCCAAAATCTCCAGGTAGGCCGTGCTATCCATCTTCCCATGGATGCGGACCAGATGGCCAGGCCCCTTGGCAGAGAAACAGCCCCACAGCATGATGCTGCCACCACCATGCTTGACTGTAGGGATGGTATTCTTGGGGTCGTATGCAGTGCCATCCAGTCTCCAAACGTCACGTGTGTGGTTGGCACCAAAGATCTCGATCTTGGTCTCATCAGACCATAGAACCTTGAACCAGTCTGTCTCAGAGTCCTCCAAGTGATCATGAGCAAACTGTAGACGAGCCTTGACATGATGCTTTGAAAGTAAAGGTACCTTACGGGCTCGTCTTTAACGGAGACCATTGCGGTGGAGTACGTTACTTATGGTATTGACTGAAACCAATGTCCCCACTGCCATAAGATCTTCCCGGAGCTCCTTCCTTGTTGTCCTTGGGTTAGCCTTGACTCTTCGGACAAGCCTGGCCTCGGCACGGGAGGACACTTTCAAAGGCTGTCCAGGCCGTGGAAGGCTAACAGTAGTTCCATAAGCCTTCCACTTACGGATGATGCTCCCAACAGTGGAGACAGGTAGGCCCAACTCCTTGGAAAGGGTTTTGTACCCCTTGCCAGCCTTGTGACCCTCCACGATCTTGTCTCTGATGGCCTTGGAATGCTCCTTTGTCTTTCCCATGTTGACCATGTCTGAGTGCTGTTCACAAGTTTGGGGAGGGTCTTAAATAGTCAGAAAAGGCTGGCAAAAGAGATCTTTAATCCACACATGTGAAGCTCATTATTCTTGGTGCCTGAACTACTTCTTAATACTTTAGGGGGACCAAACAGAATTCTTGTGGTTTGAGGGGTTGAATAATAAATGACACTCTGAATTAACTTTTTACGTTTTAAAAAAAAATATTAATAAAAAATAAAAAAAAATTTGCTGCAGTGCATTTCCCACTTCCAGGCTGATCTACAGTACAAATGTCACAATGCCTAGTTAATTCCGCATGTGTCAACCAGCTAAATCTGCAGGGGGTTGAATACTACTTGTAGGCACTGTATATGCTGCCCCCATCCTTGTATAGATGCTGCCCTGCCCCCATCCTTGTATAGATGCTGCCCTGCCCCCATCCTTGTATATATGCTGCCCTGCCCTCATCCTTGTATATATGCTCACCCCAGTCCATGTATATATGCTCCCTCCCCCAGTCCATGTATATATTCTTCCCCCAGCACATGTATATACTCTCCCTCCCCCAGTCCATGTTTATATACTCCCTCCCTAGTCCATGTATATATGCTCCCTCCCCCAGTCCATGTATATATGCTCCCTCCCCCAGTCCATGCATATATTCTCCCTCCCCCAGTCCATGCATATATTCCCCCTCCCCCAGTCCATGTATATATGCTCCCCCCCAGTCCATGTATATATGCTCTCTCCCCCCAGTCCATGTATATATGCTCTCTCCCCCCAGTCCATGTATATATGCTCTCTCCCCCCAGTCCATGTATATATGCTCTCTCCCCCCAGTCCATGTATGTATGCTCTCTCCCCCCAGTCCATGTATGTATGCTCTCCCCCCAGTCCATGTATGTATGCTCTCTCCCCCCAGTCCATGTATATATGCTCTCTCCCCCCAGTCCATGTATATATGCTCTCTCCCCCCAGTCCATGTATATATGCTCTCTCCCCCCAGTCCATGTATATATGCTCTCTCCCCCCAGTCCATGTATATATGCTCTCTCCCCCCAGTCCATGTATATATGCTCTCTCCCCCCAGTCCATGTATATATGCTCTCTCCCCCCAGCCCATGTATATATGCTCTCTCCCCCAGTCCATGTATATATTCTCCCTCCCCCAGTCCATGTATATATGCTCCTTCCCCCAGTCCATGTATATATGCTCCCCCCTTAGTCCGTGCATATATACTCCCCCCCCCCCCCCCCAGTCCATGTATATATGCTCCCCCCTTAGTCCATGCATATACAGTACAGACCAAAAGTTTGGACACACCTTCTCATTTAAAGATTTTTCTGTATTTTCATGACTATGAAAATTGTACATTCACACTGAAGGCATCAAAACTATGAATTAACACATGTGGAATTGTATACTTAACAAAAAAGTGTGAAACAACTGAAAATATGTCTTATATTCTAGGTTCTTCAAAGTAGCCACCTTTTGCTTTGATGACTGCTTTGCTATTGTCCCTCCCCCAGTCCATGTATGTATTGTCCCTCCCCCAGTCCATGTATATATTCTCCCACCCCCAGTCCATGTATATATTCTCCCACCCCCAGTCCATGCATATATGCTCCCCCCAGCCTGCTAGCGCCCCTGTTTGTCGCATATTAAGAAAAAGCAACACATAATAAACACTCCTACTCCTACTCACCTTCCTTCTTCTCCTGTAGCCGGCAGCTGACTCCAGTGTCCTAGCGACGGGGGTGTATGACGTCACTGCTATGCACCCAGTCGCTTGTTCGCTGACGTCAGCTGCTAGCTGCTGGCCTTTGATTGGCCAGCAGTGTGTATTGCGGCGCACGGGCCTGGCAAGTTCGTGCGTTGCAATACACTTCAGCTAGATGTTCGTCCGAGAACGCACATCTAGCTGAAGTAGCGGTGCTGGTGTCGGCACTCGGTGGGCTCAGAGTTAGCACCCGCCGGGCCCGATCCAGTAGCGCAAGTGCAGCGGCGATGGCGCGTGTGCCCACCGGGAGGGCTCTGCGCGCCCCCTATGGCACGCGTGCCATAGGTTCGCCAGCATTGGTCTAGACTTTTAGCTGAGATGAATCTGTGCTACAGTAAAGTTATCACTTAAACATGAGACATGTATGAGGGAGTCGGAGTTGGAGTCAGTGTCATGGAAATTGAGGAGTCGGAGGTTTGGCTTACCGACTCCACAGCCCTGATTACTAGTACATCAGGGGGCTAAAGTCAGCGTAATATTAATCACAATAAATGCATAGGCTGACCAGCGGTGTCTGTGCTATCACTTCTATGCCTCATGAAAAATGGAGGCGGCCCGGCCTCTCTCTGCGCTCTTGAGGGAAAGTGGAGGCAGTCCGGCCTCTCTCTGAGCTCTTGAGGGAAAATGGAGGCGGCCCGGCCTCTCTCTGCGCTCCTGAGGGAAAATGGAGGCGGCCTGGTCTCTCTTTGTGCATGGTCATTCAGGAGTAGGTGAAATACGATCTGAGTATGGACCGCCATACAGACTGGCTGCGGGTCCCCTTACTCAAGCTTGGCCATCTCATGGGCATATATGACACTGTCAGGTTCAGGTCACGAGCCCTGCGGCCTGTCCGTTCGTCACAGTCTATAATCATACTCATTTCAGATTTAGTTATTTCACCACATACAGATTTATATACTGTAAGGCATGAATGGATTCCAGTCACACAATGTTTGCTTGAATAAGTGTCTGTGCTGGAAAACATAAGGTTTATTTAATTAAGAATGGTGTTAACGGATGATCTTCCATAGTTTCCTCCCCTTCTTCCAAGAGCCATAACTTTTTCTTATTTTTCTCTTAGCTGTTTGATGGCTTGTTTTTTTTGCTGGATGAATAAGGGTATGTGTGCACAATCAATACTTGCTTGCAGAAATTTCTGTAGCGTTTCTGTAAGGTTCTGCACCTCTTGGCAGCAGAAAGCGCAGTGGAAATTCCACAGTTTTCATACATTTTGGATGCATTTTTGCCTGCAGATTTGCCATGCGTTTTTTCCAATGCATTGTATAAGAAAATCCACAAAGAATGGACATGCTGCTTCTTTTAGTGCACATAATCAGGATTTTTCCTTACAGAATTTTATGTGCACAGATCTTGCAAAATCTCATAGAAAATGCTGGGATAACGTTTGCAATGCGTTTTTGGGGCCAATTTTGCCCAGATTTACCACATCAAAAACGCATAGTGTGCACATACCCTTAAAATGAATGGTGTAATTCAAAAGTATATCATGTGATGCACTGGAAAGCGGGAAAATAATTCCAAGTGCGTTGAAATTGCAACAATAGTGCAATGTCACAATTTTTGATGGGAGCGGGGAGGAAGGGTTATATTTACCATGTTCACTATGTGGTAAAAGTGACCTGGCAATATCATCATCAAAAGAATGCCAAGAGTGTGCAAAGCCGTCATCAAAGCAAAAGGTGGATACTTTGAAGAACCTAGAATATAAGACATATTTTCAGTTGTGTCACACTTTTTTGTTAAGCATATCATTCTGACTCGCCCCCTGGGCCGTGGGGCACTCGGAGCCGAGCAACAGGGCAATAATGGGGGTAGTAGTGGCGACCCGGTCCGTGGCTCAGGGTGGTCAGACCAGTGGCAGTCTTCTATATGTTTTGCAATGTCCGACTACGCCACCCGTGGATTGCGGTCAGGGCTAACCGCCGCTGCAGTGCAGACCGCTGGGGCAGATGTAAATGTGCAGCAATGAATAGTACAACTCCCCACGGGAGGAGTATGGCCCCTGGGCAGTATATAATGGATGATGGAGGGGATGATTCCGACCGCAATAGCCAGGAAACGGAGGCCTCTTAAACAGTTCAGGGTCTTTATTAGAACAGGTGAAACGACCCAAAAACAGGCCCGGCTAGGAGGGGGCCTGGATGTCTGAGAACAAGTGGGAAGCTGGCCCTGATCAGGGTGAGGGTGTAGGCCTACCGTGCTCTCTGCGCTCTCTCTGGCTATTTCCCTCCTCGTGGTGTAATAGCCCACGTTCCTGAGCTCACCGTGTCTTCTCGCCCATATGGCTTGCAACTTGGGTCCCTTTTTACTCTTGGCCTGGTGCGGCTTCACCGGTCCCTTCTGCTGTGGCGGAACCTCCGGGCTTCTTAGGCCAAAGGACATACAGTCCCCTGCAGACTGGTTATTTGCTGTATGACTTGGAATCCTAACAGCCTCGGACACCAAAGTCCGGTAGATTCGTTTCTTTATCTGCCAGGACAGGCTCGCTTCGCCTCTTGTCCCTGGCTCTTGGCTCTCCTACTGCCACATGGCCTCTTAGGCTGCAACACAACTGTCTGTCCCTGCTCTGGGACACCTCTCAATCCAGAGACACGTCCTGTTCTCTCTAACCCTGCCCCCAGTTCCAGCTTTTATAGGGGCAGCCTGCTCCCCCTACTGGCCTGGGACAGAAGGTACTGCATGCTAATGGTCCTTGACCAGAGAACCTCCCCCTTGCTCTCAGACACAGCTTTATTATACATTTGTGGCATCCAGGCCAGGGTGACACATTCCCCCCTAGTAAAATTTTGTACTCCGGGACTAAACAAGAAACAAGAGTAACATGCATGACCATAAAAACATTACAAGGCAAGTAAAGACAAACGATGCACGGGTTGAGTTCTTAAGGTCATAGTGTGGTCTGTGACTGGGTGTCCATTTCACCAACAACAACGGGGAGCCTTAACCAGGTGGGGGTCTGCCGTAGCCCCAAGTCCTTGACAGTCTTTGTTCATTCCGCTGGTTAAGCTCCAAACATATTTACAGGGAAGTCCGGTTACTCACAGTTCATAACCTGTTAGTCCATTAACTGAAAGAAACTGAGAAAATGCATAGTTACTGGTCATGCAACTACATTTCAAATAATTCAACATTTTACAGGATAGTTACATTTGCTATTACACTCTACACTCTCCAGCGAGCGGGTGTTTGCCCCTTAGTGCTCCGGGTTGACCTACGCAGCCCACTGTCTGGTGGTGGTCTAACCTGGTTTTTCTCACTAACGCTCGGGGTGCAATCACTGGCTAGACTTACAGGCAGGGCAGGCAGCTGTCTGCGGGTCCTCTGGCTTACCGCAGGCATGGCAGGCTCACTGTCAGCAGAGGGTTGATTCTCCTGGGCTGCTGGTACAGGCTCTTCTGCCGCTGGGGCTGCTTGCTCTTTTTCACCTTCCTGCTCTGGTGTAGGTTGTTGCTGCATTGGTTGCAGGAAATGCAGGACGGGTACCACTGTGGCGTCGTTTATTCGAGTCCAGGACTGAGGGAACTCCCCAAGAACGGTGCTGATCATTTCTTCCTTGTCCTCCGCGGGTTCAAGGTCACTTTGATCCTCTTCTGCATTCCGTAGTTGCTCGGGGCACCTTTTTAGGTGGTCTCTGGAGACGGTACTAGTGGTTTCCCCTCCATCCTTGGTGATCACGCACACCTTTGGGTTGTCGTGATCAGACTGCAGCACGGAGTAGGGTTCCCTTTCCCACTGGTCGTCCAGCTTGTGTACCCTTCTCTTTCGCTTCAGGACCTGCTCACCAGGTTCTAGGGGACCAGCAGGGGCGTGTTGGTTGAAGAGTCTTTCTTGCCTTTCTCTCACCTGGGCCAGGCTCTTCTCCACACTCTCCTGTACCTTCTTGTACTGCAGTCGCCTTTCCGTATCCCAGTCCACATCTGGGGAGGTGTCCTCGGGTGTTAGGACTCCCATCTCCAGGTCTATGGGCAGCTTACCTGGTCTGGCTCGCATCAGGTAAGCCGGGGTGCAGTTTGTAGCATTCACCGGGATATGGTTGTATAAGTCTATCAGGTCCGGCAGTTTTTCTGGCCACAGGCTGCGTTCCTCCAGGGGCAAAGTTTTCAGGAGATCAATGACTATATTGTTCATTTTCTCACACATCCCGTTGGTTTGTGGGTGGTAAGGCGTTGTCCGAATCTTCTTACAGCCATAGAGGTTGCAGAACTCTTGGAAGATTTCAGCCTCGAACGCTGGACCCTGGTCTGTCAGGACTTGTTCCGGATACCCGTGTGGGCGGCAGAAGTATTGCTGGAAGGCTCTGGCTGCCGTTTGAGCTGTCAAGTCTTTTACAGGGACCACCACTAGAAATCGGGAATAGTGGTCCACGATTGTCAGGGCATAAAAGTATCCTGACCGGCTTGGAGCCAATTTGACGTGGTCCAGAGCTACCAGCTCAAGAGACTGCGTCGTGACGATGGGCCTCAAGGGTGTCTTCTGGCTGGTGCGGTCCTTCCTCCTTAGATTACAAGGGCCACAGTCTCTGAACCACTTCTCTACAGCCCCTCCCATGCCGATCCAGAAGAACCGGCCTCTTATCAGGAACTCCAGTTTCTTCCAGCCGAAGTGCCACGCCCTGTCATGGTAAGCCTCCAGGACCATAGCTGCATCACGCCTTGGGACCACGACTTGCCAGGTCAGCTCATGCATCCGGTGGTTGACAA
The DNA here is from genome assembly GCF_046119375.1 of Phyllobates terribilis. Lineage (NCBI taxonomy): Eukaryota > Metazoa > Chordata > Amphibia > Anura > Dendrobatidae > Phyllobates > Phyllobates terribilis. The sequence continues at coordinate 78,290,809 of NW_027362765.1, forward strand.
GTCTTCTGCACAGCTTACCTTCATAGAGGAACAGCCTGCTCTTCTCTTTCCATAGCTGCTTGGCCTCCTCTGGAGCATCCGGATCTAGACGGGCATCTTCTCGGGTCAACAGGTCTTTCACCATGCAGATTGCAGGGTCACTATCTTGGGTCTCGGCCCAGCTGTGGTGAGGTAGGGGATTGATCATGACGGTTGTTAAGTCTTCCTCCTTCACGCGGTGGAGTATTGAGTGGCTCCATACCGGTGAAACGCAGGGAGTTCTACCTCCTCCAGCTCTTCTGGGTCTTCGCCTCCGTCAGGTAAGTGAGGCATTCTCGAGAGGGCGTCAGCGTTGGTATTGGTTCTGCCTGCCTAGTACTTGATCGTGAAGTCATAATTCGAGAGTCGCGCCATCCACCGCTGCTCTAGAGCACCTAGTCTTGCATTGTCCAGGTGTGTCAACGGGTTGTTGTCCGTGTACACGGTGAACTTTGCGGAGGCCAGGTAATGCTTAAACCGTTCTGTGACGGCCCACACCACTGCCAAGAATTCTAGCTTGAAGGAGCTGTAATTCTCCGGGTTTCTTTCAGTGGGCCTCAGCTTCTGGCTGGCATACGCGATTACCCTTTCTCTGCCCTGTTGGTTTTGTGACAGTACGGCTCCCAGCCCCACATTACTGGTGTCTGTGTGGAGGATAAAAGGCTGGCCATAATCTGGGTAGGCCAGGATCTCATCCCCTGTGAGGGCCATCTTCAACTGGCGGAAGGACTCCTCTTCCGGCTTCTCCCACTTGAAGGGTGGCTTTTGGCTTCTGGACTTAGACTGTCCTATCAGGAGGTCCTGCATAGGGGCTGCCATCTTAGTGAACCCGGGTATGAACCTTCGGTAGTAGCCTACCAACCCGAGAAATTGCCTCACTTCTTTGATGTTTGAGGGGCTTGGCCAGCTCTTGATTACTGTGACCTTGTCAGGGTCGGGGGCTACTCCTTCTGCACTTACCACGTGCCCTAGGTACTGGACCTTCAGTTTCAACAGGTGACACTTTGATGGTTTCACCTTCAGGCCATAGCCTGCCAGGGCTTCGAACACCTCTGCCAGGTGTTTTAGATGGTCCTTGTAGGTCTTCGAATAGACGATCACATCGTCCAGGTAAAGTAGGACCGTCTCGAAGTTTCGGTGCCCTAGACAGCATTCCATCAGCCTCTGGAAGGTCCCTGGTGCGTTGCAGAGCCCGAAGCACATACAGTTGAACTTGCTCAGTCCCATCGGGGTGGTGAAGGCGGTCTTCTCCTTGTCAGCCTCTGCCACAGGAACCTGCCAGTACCCGCTAGTAAGGTCCAAAGTAGAAAAGAAGTTAGCTGATTTTAGTGCGGCTAAAGACTCCTCTATTCTAGGCAGCGGATATGCGTCTTTATGGGTGATACGGTTGATTTGTCTATAGTCCACGCACATTCTCATGGTGCTGTCTTTCTTTTTTGCCAGAACCAAGGGGGCTGCCCAGGGGCTACAGCTATCTCTAATGACCCTGGCTTCTTTCATTTCCCGCAGCATACCCTTGGCGTTCTGATAATGTGCAGGGGGTACAGGTCTGTGCCTCTCCTTTATTGGTGGGTGGCTCCCCGTGGGGATGTGGTGTTCCACTCACTTTACTCGGCCGAAGTCTAGCGGGTGCTTACTAAAAATTCTCTCGTACTCCTGAACCACCCGGTAGACTCCTTGTTTTTGGTCCAGGGGAGTGGAGTCAGCACCCACATGGAGTTTCTGGCACCAGTCCTCCTTTTGTTTCTGGGAGCCATTACCCTCCGCCTGTGGAGATGGAGGCAAATGCTCCACGGCCAATATAGCTTTGTGATCGACAGCAAACAGTTTGGCAAGTGTAGTGTACCTGGGTAAGTGTACCTCCCTCTCCCCAATGTTGAGAATGCGAACGGGCACCCTTCCATGACTGACATCAACCTTCCCCCGGCCTGTCAAAATGGTGGGCCTGATGTCTGAGTACACGGGTTCTACCATGGCTTGGTAGTCTCTACCTCTCAACCCGATTGCAGTCCGACACCAGATCATCATTTCACTTTTGGGAGGCATGGAAATGGGGAATGGGTCACTCATTCTTACGCTACCGATCTCACCACCAGACAGTTCTACCTGCTGCCGTCTCATCAGGGCTTTTATCTCTTTGTTGAAGACTCTCTGTTGGCTGGAACTAGCATTCACCGCCACCTGTTATAGAATTACAATTACCTCTGAAAGACCATTTTCAATCATGTTAGTACCCACAGTTATTTTAGGGTGACTTTCACGACTGTCAATGTCCACAATAATCACTCCCTGTGCCGGCAGTTCAACTTTACCAATCTTAATGGTCATCTCCTTGAACCCCATCTGTGGCACGGGCAAGCCATTACTGGCGATGATGCTCAAGTTACTGTCTGGATACCGTGTGATATCAGCATCAGTCCAATACTGCTTAAAAAGTACATAAGGGATAGTAGTTACTTGCGACCCGGTATCCAGCAAGGCGCTCATGGGGATACCGTCCAGCACCACGGGTAAAACCGGGCGCCCCCCAACGTACTTATTACACCAATTGTAAGGGCCTGGTGATCTTATGCCTGGGGGTTGGCCCTCTGCCCCAGGTTGGACCCATTTAAATTACAGTACCTGGAAATGTGTCCGGGCTGGTTGCATCGACGGCAAATGGGCTGTCCATCCTCTGCGTAGCGGTCTGTGGGCCTCCCTCGGAACAACGGGGTCCTCCTCTGTCGACGCCACGGGACATCCTCCGGACTTGAAGCCAACCCGATGGGTCTTGACGGGTCCACTTGTAACGCCTGTACGGTCCTGGTCAACGCCGCGGCGCTCCTGGTCAGCTCCTGGACTTGGTGGTGCAGATCTTTCGACGGGGCTTGGTTCAGGGCCTGTGCGTCGGCCCCCACAGAGTCCATGGAGGAGGGCGCTGCCTCCTGGTGATAGGTGAGAGCAGGGCGCCGGGGGTTTATAGCGCCTCTTGTTGCGGGTTCACGGAGCACCCTTATGGCCCTGTCCTTGAATTGGGCAAAGGTCAGATCAGGGTTCTGAAAGAACATGAGGCGCAGCTGGGTCCTGTGGGCGCTAGACAGCAGACCTTCTATGAACTGTTCTGTCAGTAGCTTATCCGTATCCTGCACGCTGCCAGGGTCAGCTTGTTTGATGGCTCTCAAGGCTTCCTTCAAATTTAGAGCATAGTCTCTGATGCTGTCCTGGGCCCGCTGCTTACATCCGTAGAACCGCATTTTAATTTCAGCGGAGGTACGTGTATCAAAGGTACCCCGCAGCCGGGCCAGAATGTCCTTTACGGTCCTTTTCTCCTCAGCGGGCCATGACTTTACCTCCCGCTGGGCTGCGCCAGTTAACTGCCCTGTCAGTATGCTGATCTTCTGTTCCTCTGTCAGGGGGTAAACTTGGAATAAACTGTACAGCCTTTCCTTAAAGTCAGTTAGTGCATGGGGCTCCCCTGAATACTTGGGCAGCCAGGCCGCCCCAGGGATGTAAGGCAGGGAGAATGGCATCATCGCTGCTGCAGCTGCGCTGGTGGTAGTGGGCGCCTCCATGTCTGACATCTTCCTCCCCCCTAGTTAAGCGTGGCCTACCTTCCGACGATCCTCTTCTGTAGGCCGCGGCTCCGCTGGTGCTGCTCCGGACGAAGACCTTGCGTTGTGTCCTGGTGACGTCAGCGTCGCTCTCTCTCCCTTCCAGGACCTTGCGCAGCGTCGGTGCGTAGGGCGGAGCTTCGGGTCTCGCGTGGTTTGGATGTCCACGCCCCTCTTCTTCCCGCGCGGCGTCCTGCAGATGGCGTCCAATGGCGAGAAAACGGCTGAAGATGGCGGGAAGTTGCTGAAGATGGTGGGAGATGGCTGAAAATGGCGGGAAACGGCTCCGGATGGCGGGAAACCTCTTTTTAAGGTACGTGTACAGTCTTTTTCAGGCGCGCAATACCCGTTTGTGGCGGGTTGGTCACAATCCTGCCGACTACGCCAAAGCTGACTCGCCCTCTGGGCCATGGGGCACTCGGAGCCGGGCAACAGGGCAATAATGGGGGTAGTAGTGGCAACCCGGTCCATGGCTCAGGGTGGTCAGACCAGTGGCAGTCTTCTATATGTTTTGCAATGTCCGACTGCGCCACCCGTGGATTGCGGTCAGGGCTAACCGCCGCTGCAGTGCAGACCGCTGGGGCAGATGTAAATGTGCAGCACTGAATAGTACAACTCCCCACGGGAGGAGTATGGCCCCAAGGCAGTATATAATGGATGATGGAGGGGATGATTCCGACCGCAATAGCCAGGAAACGGAGGCCTCTTAAACAGTTCAGGGTCTTTATTAGAACAGGTGAAACGACCCAAAATCAGGCCCGGCTAGGAGGGGGCCTGGATGTCTGAGAACAAGTGGGAAGCTGGCCCTGATCAGGGTGAGGGTGTAGGCCTACCATGCTCTCTGCGCTCTCTCTGGCTATTTCCCTCCTCGTGGTGTAATAGCCCACGTTCCTGAGCTCACCGTGTCTTCTCGCCCGTATGGCTTGCAACTTGGGTCCCTTTTTACTCTTGGCCTGGTGCGGCTTCACCAGTCCCTTTTGCTGTGGCGGAACCTCCGGGCTTCTTAGGCCAAAGGACATACAGTCCCCTGCGGACTGGTTATTTGCTGTATGACTTGGAATCCTAACAGCCTCGGACACCAAAGTCCAGTAGATTAGTTTCTTTATCTGCCAGGACAGGCTCGCTTCGCCTCTTGTCCCTGGCTCGTGGCTCTCCTACTGCCACACGGCCTCTTAGGCTGCAACACAACTGTCTGTCCCTGCTCTGGGACACCTCTCAATCCAGAGACAGGTTGTCCAGTTCTCTCTAACCCTGCCCCCAGTTCCAGCTTTTATAGGGGCAGCCTGCTCCCCCTACTGGCCTGGGACATGAGGTACTGCATGCTAATGGTCCTTGACCAGAGAACCTCCCCCTTGCTCTCAGACACAGCTTTATTATACATTTGTGGCATCCAGGCCAGGGTGACACAATTCCACATGTGTTAATTCATAGTTTTGATGCCTTCAGTGTGAATGTACAATTTTCAAAGTCATGAAAATACAGAAAAATCTTTAAATGAGAAGGTGTGTCCAAACTTTTGGTCTGTACTGTATAGCGCTTTCAATTTCCGGGATATCACGCAGTGTGATGGCGTATTTTTTGCTTTCTAAGCTGACATGTTTACTGATGCCATTTTGGGGTAGATATGATGTTTTGATTGCTTCATATTGGATTTTAGTGCAGTGTTGCGGTAAGGGCTGTGAGTCGTGGAGTCAGTGTCCATTTTGGTGAAGTTGAAGTCTGTATAAAATGGAGCGACTCCGACCCCTAAAATGTATAATAAATTGGGTACAGTAGTTCAATGCGGTATGTGCTGTAAATGTTTTCATAATAATTTCGGAAAGCTTGTGAAATGTCCTATAAATGTCTGTTCTGTTCCTGATCTAAGGATCTAGGCTTTTAGTTGAAGAGATGGTTCACTACATTGTATAATGTCGCCATCAATTTACACCTTTTAAATAAGTATCATTGTAAATACCTTCTGCTCCCATATGTGCCTGTGAGCAGCGCTGTCGCTGCTCACTCAGTCCACATCACGTGACCCCGGCTGCAGCCTCTGCTGATGTCACGTCAACTTCCGCATTCACGCAGGTGTGACCCCAGTGGCATCCCCCCCCCCCGATTGCCTTGGCTGTGGGCAGTGTTTCACCGCACGTTACAGCCCAGGATCCAACAAGACAAGAAGAAGATGCTCCCAGAACCCAGAGCGGCCAAGAAGCTGTCCTTTCATGACCCACAGACTCAACATTCGGCATATAGGGGGAAAGAGAAAACAGGACGCTGGAGCTATCCCAAGGGGAATATAGGCAGGAACATCTTGCTCTCCCAGGGACAACGTCAGGGAAAACAATGACGTCAGAACAGTAGGGAGTCGAATCTCCAGTTTCCTCACCCTGTGGCAACTGCTTACCCCGAATCAATGGGTTCTGCTATCAGTCCAAAATGGAGTGAAGATCGAGTTCTCCTCCAAACCTCCACAGATCGTGAGAATACCTTCCCTGTCATCTCGGGAATTATCTTATTTTTTCGGACAATAAGACGCATCGGACCATAAGACGCACCTAGGTTTTAGAGGAGGAAAATAGAAAAAAATGTAAGCAAAAAATGTGGTGTTAATATCCCCCATCCTGGTATATAAGGCCCCCTCCTTCCTCTTATACATGGCCCTCTTCCCCATCCTGATATGTATGCCCCCCCATCCCCATCCTGGTATGCACGGCACCCCTCATCCCCATCCTGATATGTATGGCACACTTCATCCCTCATCCTGGTATGTATGCCCCCCATCTTGGTATTTATGGCACCCTTCATTCCTCATCCTGGTATGTATGGCCCCCCTCATCCGTCTTCCTGGTATGTATGGCACCCTTCATCCCTCATCCTGGTATGTATGGCACAATTCATCTCTCATCCTGGTATGTATGGCCCCCCTCATCCCTCTTCCTGGTATGTATGGCACACTTCATCCCTCATCCTGGTATGTATGGACCCCCTCATCCCTCTTCCTGGTATGTATGCCCCCCCTCATCCCTCTTCCTGGTATGTATGGCCCCCCTCATCCCTCTTCCTGGTATGCTTGGCACTCCTTATTCTGGTATGCTTGGCACCCCCTGATCCCCATCACGCTGCACACGAAAAAAATAAACAATTATGCTCACCTCCTCTCTCCTCCAGTGCTTCGTCCTGCTCTGCTGCCGACAGGGATCTCACTGTGTGAGCCACGCATGGCGTTACTGCCATGCACCCTCACACTGTGAGATGCTGTGCTGGAATAGTCACTACCAGGAAGAGGGATGAGAGGGACTATACATACCAGGAAGAGGGATGAGGGATGAAGGGTGCCATACATACCAGGAGCCACGCTGCAGGTACAGTATGCGCGCTATTAAGGAAAATAAATATTCACTGCTCCCCATGGGCGTGGGTAGCAGTGAATATTCATTTTCTTTAGTAGCGGGCACAGTGTAGACTGCAGCAGGCGGCTGCTGCATCCTGTGCCCAGCTCCTCTGCAGCTGCCGCTCCCCCCGCAACAGCCACAGTGTATGTATATGTGTGTGTGTGTGTGTATGTGTGTGTGTGTGTATATATATATATATATATATATATATATATATATATATATATATATATATATATATATATATATATATATATATATATATATATATAATATAATTTTGGACCACAAGACGCACCCCCCACTTTCCTCCAAAATTTTGCGTCTTAAAGTCCGAAAAATACGGTACCAAGCGCCTTAAAGGGAATCTGTCACCACTTTGGAGATATCAGACCTCTACTATGGCCATAGAGGGTATAGAAAAGTAAATCTATACATACCTGTGTGGCCAATAGTAGAGGTTTGATTGCAGAGAAAAGCGCTTTAATCAATTTTATTTTGTATAGGCTTTGCGTCCAGGGGAAGCCAAGAAATCCCCGCTTATGTGCTTATTATTCCCCCAAATCCCCACCTATATGCTTATATTCCCTCCCTCCCCTGCACGTCACAGGGCCCTGTGACAGGCCCTGTGACGTGCACTGTGCTCCCTGACTTCCCGGGCATGCGCAAAGCGCCGCTCACATAGAGCGTGCTCTGTTTCATCCCGGCCGCATCTGCCTGTGCACTGCGCCGAAGGTTTCTATTGCGCAGGCGCCGGGGAGTCAGTGCACAGGCAGACCGGGTCGGGATGAAGCAAAGCGCTCTCTATGTGAGCGGCACTTTGCGCATGCCCGGGAAGTCAGGGAGCACAGTGCACGTCACCGGGCCTGTCACAGGGCCCTGTGACGTGCAGGGGAGGGGGGGAATATGATTATTAAGCATAAAGGTGGGGATTTGGGAGAATAATAAGCACAAAGGCGGGGATTTCTTGGCGTCCTCCGGACGCCAAGACTGTATTCCATAAAATTGATTAAAGCGCTTTTCTCTGCAATCAAACCTCTACTATTGGCCATACAGGTATGTATAGATTTACTTTTCTATGCCCTGTATGGCCATGGAAGAGGTCTGATAATTCCAAAGTGGTGACAGATTCCCTTTAGTGTCCGGGTTTCAAAAATTGTTATCCGCAGGGGTGATATCCCCAGTACCAAAAACAGGCTACGAAACTGGACATTATTTCCATGTGTTCCTAGTAAAAAAGCCAAATGGGACACACAGAGTAATAATAAATATAAAACCCCTAAATGTATACATAAAATACTGGAGGTTCAAAATGGAATCGTTAAAGACCACCATTCCATTAATAAGACAAAACTTCGCAATGGCAACTATAGACCTTTGGGCCGCCTACTACCACATCCCCATTTATCCAGCACATTGGAAATATCTAACATTTGCATTGGCTCAGGGTCAGCAGATACTTCACTATCAGTTCAACGTCCTTCTGTTCAGAATCTCTTCTGCACCCTGACTATTCACCAAAATTTTGCCGGAAGTGGTAGTTTTCATCCTTCTAGTAACAGGCCCGTCAGAATCAATCCTCGAAGGTCACATAGGAGAAGTCCTTCATCTCCTTACATCCCTAGGGTGGCTAATAACCAAAAATCCGATCTGATCCCTTCTACCAAAAAGATCTTTTTAGGGATACTGCTGAATTCAGATATCTTGGCTGCCAGAAGAGCAGCAAATCGAGATACGATCCAAGATAACATCTTTGCAGGGTCAGAGGAAAATATCTCTGAGGTTTGTGATGTCATTCCTAAGTTCGATGACTTTGTGCATCCCAGCGGTAGCATGGGCTCAGGCTCACACAAGAAGCCTGCAATCCCACATTTTATCCTGCTGGGACTGTGCTCCGGGATCCCTAAGCAGAACCATCCGCTTATCAGGCCATGTAAAAGACTCACTCAGCTGGTGGCTCAATCCCAGAAACCTAAACAAAGGAGTAGCCTGGGATCAAAATCCTCTATCAATAGTTACAACATTCACCAGCAGAAGAGGATGAGAAGCCACAGTTTCGCATGTCACATTTCAGGCTATATGGCCTCAAAACATCAGACTCTGCTCCTCCAACTTCAGGGAGTTGAAAGCGGTGGAAAAAGCACTAGAAGCTGCGGTGCACTTGATAGACGGAACCCATATAAGAATATATTCAGTCAACACGACCACAGTTGCTCAGCTACGCCACCAGGAAAGCATGAAAGCCTATAAGCGATTTCAGGCAGGATCTTTGCTTGGGCAGAACGGAATGTTCTCTCTCTGTCCGCATTTCATCTAAAAGGCTCTTCCAACGTCCAAGCAGACTTTCTCAAAAGAGAGACGTTACACCCATGGGAATGGAACCTAAATGTCGAATTTTGGATGCTAACGAAGAAATGGGGTCTCCCAGGAGTAGTCCTGTTTGCTACTTGTCAGAACGCAAAAGCAGTCAAATACTTTTCTCTAGACCCAAACACTACTTGGCTAGCGGTAGATGCCTTCTCTTACCGCTGGGACTTCAAATTGGCATACACTTTCTCTCTGATTCTTCTCCTACCAAAGACATTGCATAAATCAGGAGGGCCAAAAAAAAAACAATTTTAGTGGCACCTCACTGGCCGAAAAGAAGCTGGTTCGGCGTCCTGAACAGTCTAAAAATAGATGGTCCCCTGGTTCTTCCAGCAACCTTCTCCACCAAGGGCCGATTTGTCATCCAGATCCTCAAGCCTTACTACTTGCAGCCTGGCTTCTGAATCCATCATCCTAAAGGCTAGCAGTCTCTCGGATAATGTGGTAAACACACTTCAGCGGAGTAGAAAACCAGTAACCAATTCCATCTATAAGAAAATATGGAAGACCTTCATAGCCTGGTGTGGCGCTAACCCTCCAAATTTTCTACATCCAAATGTCGCTCAAATGTTGGATTTCTTGCAGAATGGACTAGAGAAAGGTGTAAAGACTAGCACCTTAAGGGTCCAAGTGGCTGCCCTCAGCTCACACTTCCATCAAAGTTTGGCAGACCTTTGCTGGGTGAGAAGATTTTTGATTGCAGCTTCTCTTCTACAACCCCGACTTTCCAATCTGCTCCCAGCCTGGGACCTGAACGTGGTTCTCAAAGGTCTTACAATCCCTCCATTCAAGCCCATAGAAAATTTATCCAAGTCTATGATATCTTGTAAGACAGCTTTCCTAGTGGACATCACCACAGCAAGGAGAGTGGGTGAACTACTGGCCCTCTCAAACAGAGAACCCTACTTAAGAATCCTAGATGACCGAATTATTTTTCTTCTGGATCTATCTTTCTTGCCTGAGGTAGCCTCAGAGTTTCACATGTCCCAAGATATCATGCTACCTTCTTTCTGTTAAAACCTGTCCAATAGTAAAGAGACTGAATTTCATACTTTGGACATACAAAAAACGGTCATTCACTATCTGGAAGTAACAAAATATCTTTTGTACAACACCATGGACAAAATAAGTGATAAAAGACTTCAAATGACACAATAGAAAATTGGATCAAGAAAGCAATATGTGGAGCTTAAAAATTGGTACCTCCAGAAAAGTTCATGGCACATTCCACCAGAGCCGTATCGGTCTCATGGACTGAAAGAGCAAGCTCCTCCATCGAGCAGATCTGCAGAGCAGCTACCTGATCCTCGGTCCATACCTTTTCCAAATACAGTTAGGTCCATATATATTTGGACAGAGACAACATTTTTCTAATTTTGGTTCTAGACATTACCACAATGAATGAATTTTAAACAAAACAATTCAGATGCAGTTGAAGTTCAGACTTTTAGCTTTCATTTGAGGGTATCCACATTAAAATTGGATAGACGGTTTAGGAGTTTCAGCTCCTTAACATGTGCCACCCTGTTTTTAAAGGGACCAAAAGCAATTGGACAATTGACTCCAAGGCTATTTCATGGACAGGTGTGGGCAATCCCTTCGTTATGTCATTCTCAATTAAGCAGATAAAAGGCCTGGAGTTGATTTGAGATGTGGTGGGTCAGATGAGCAGGCTTTTCAGCGTAGCAGTGGCTAGCTGCTAGAATGCCGTTTAGGTCCTGGGCCAGCTGAAAGGAAGTCCAGCAATGGTAAGCGCTACACAAAGTCTGTCCGTGCTGGATCTGTGCTGAGCTGAAATGATCCGGCAGGGAGAAGCGTGAGCATCCTCCTGTGTAATCGCCTCCTGGCAGCTCTGAAGAGTGTGCGCCACACCCCGTGGAAGAAGGACTGTGTCCTTTGAAACGCGTTGGTCGTTTGTGGTTCCCTCCAGATCCCGTACCTTTGGCTGTGACGTCACATTGCCACGCCCCCACCAGCTTTGCGATCATGTGGCACCGCTTCCGGCCATCTCTCCAGTTCCTAACTTTGAACATTAGTAAGCTATTACATTTGATATGCAGGCAGGTGGTCTGACACTCATCTGTTTAGCACTTCTTTCTGGACCTGTTTCCATTTATCTAGTTTAAGCTAGAAAACTTTGTCTCTGTATAGCGCTGTAGTTTTTGTTGTTTTTTATTGATACCAATTTGGGGCAGAAATGTGCAATAATTGAAGAATAAAATTTGTTTTTTTGTTTTTTTTTCTTTATAGCATTTAGCATTTTCTTTATAGCATTTACCATATGGATTAATTAATTTGAAATTTTCAAATTTTACATACACACACATATACAATTCCCTTAGGGGGATTATAATCTGCGATCGTCCGATCGCCTATACTATATACTGGAATAACTCAGTGGCTGAGCTTCACCTGTAGACCAAAATATCAGCAGACTTGGCCCTCAGCTGCCATGGTAATTCATCGGTGCCCCCCTGCTTATGGGTGATGGAAGCCGGTACATGTGCAACGGCAACTGCTTCATTTGAATACCACTGTCAGAACTAGTGTCACCTAAAAGGTTACTAGCAGCAATATGAGCTTAGCTTGACTTCTGTTAGAGAGACAGATGCTGGCATTGTTACATAGCCGACATCTATCACATGTGAAGAGAGCTTATCTGCTGTGCTCCTTAGGGCTCCGTCACACTAAGCGATGCAGCAGCGATCCTGACAACGATACGACCTGTCAGGGATCGTTGCTGCATCGCTAATACATCGCTGGTGAGCTGTCAAACAGGCAGGCTCACCAGCGATCAGGGGAGCAGCGATATCGTGGAAAGGATCGTTCCACGATGTCCTGCTCCCGTTACCAGCCTGCTGCAAGCAGGAGCAGGCTGGTAACCATGATAAACATCGGGTTACTAAGTGCGCATGTGCCCCTAGTAACCCGCTGTTTACCATGGATACCACTCTGCTACGGTGCGCGGGAGCCTCCGCGCACCGTAGCAGAGTGGTATCCATGGTAAACAGCGGGTTACTAAGTGCGCGCGTGCCCCTAGTAACCCGATGTTTACCATAGTTACCAGCCAGATCGTTGGTCCCGCTGGTCACACACAGCGATGTGTGCTGGCCAGCGGGAGGCCAACGACCAAAAAATGGTCCAGGACACTTTGCAACGATCAGCGACCTCACAGCAGGGGCCTGATCGTTGCAAAGTGTCACACACAGCGACATCGCTGGTGAGGTCGCTGGTGAGTCACCAAAACCGTGACTCAGCAGCGATATCGCTAGCGATATCGCTATGTGAGACGGGGGCTTAACACAGCACCCCCCTCCCCCAACATGGTGGCCCCAACACTGGCGCATTTATGTCTTTTGTGCTAAGATGATGACAATCTTGTTGCAGTTCTACCTGGGTTTCCTGTTTGAACATTTATTAGCGACATTAGTGGCCTAAGCAGTTCAAGTCCTTATGAGAAGAGAATGCTCTTTCATCTTTGCCCTTATCTCCAGAAATTGTATTATTACATGGTGTTCTTCATGATTTTCCATCTTCACCCCATCCAGATTCCCGTAATATCAAATCCTCTCAGTGGAGATCACCTATATAACTAAATTTTCCTGATTGGCCCATCAAGGATGGATAATGACAGGAAAAAAATGGCGGAGAAGCTATTAGATTTCACCCTAGAGATCCTCTTCCGGCTTACTGGACAAGTGAGAGATTCTGATGACGTCTCATTACATTATTCTTATCTATGGGAATAACAGATGGACAGAACTGGAGAGGTGAGGACTCTGGAAATGTCTGTAGTGAGATTTAATTATGTGTCTCTCCATAAACAGGATTACATAGTGGTGAAGATGACCTCTAGCGAGCACTGTCAGGTTCCTGCTTTTGAAGGCTGGGGAAGAATCCTAGAACTCACCCACAAGATGATTGAGCTGATGAATGGAGAGGTGACGCTGCTGGGAATTCTGGGACGTTATAGGGACATTATAGAGTAGTGCTGTGATGAGATCAGGGGATGACTGTATTATTGTATGTGTCAGGTTCCTATAAGGTGTCAGGATGCCAGCGTCTATTTCTCCATGGAGGAGTGGAAGTATTTAGAAGGACACAAAGATCTGTACAAGGACGTCATGATGGAGGTTATCCAGCCCCTCACATCACCAGGTAATAGGACTAAATACAGTTGTGCTCAAAAGTTTACATACCACGGCAGAATTTTTGTTTTCTTGGCCTTGTTTCAGAGAATATGAATGATAACAAAAAAACTTTTTCTCCACTCATGGTTATTGGTTGGGTGAAGCCATTTAATGTCAAACAATTGAGTTTTCTCTTTTTAAATCTTAATGACAACCAAAAACATCCAAATGACCCTGATCAAAAGTTCACATACCCCAGTTCTTAATACCGTGTATTGCCCCTTCTAACATCAATGACAACTTGAAGTCTTTTGAGGTAGTTGTGGATGAGGTTCTTTATTTTCTCAGATGGTAAAGCTGCCTCCAGTTCCTGGAAATTCCTGGGCTGTCTAGCATGAACTGCACGCTTGAGAAGTCCCCAGAATGGCTCAATGATATTGAGGTCAGGAGACTGAGATGGCCACTCTAGAACCTTTACTTTGTTCTGCTGTAGCCAATGACAGGTCGACTTGGCCTTGTGTTCTGGATCATTGTCATGTTGGAACGTCCAAGTATGTCCCATGCGCAGCTTCCGGGCTGATGAGTGCAAGTTTGCCTCCAGTATTTGCTGATAACATGCTGCATTCATCTTTCCTTCAACTTTTACCAAGTTTCCTGTGCCTTTGTAGCTCACACATCCCCAAAACATCAGCGATCCACCTCCGTGCTTTACTGTAGGAATGGTGTTCCTTTCATCATAGACCTTGTTGACCTCTCTCCAAATGTAACGTTTATGGTTGCGGCCAAAAAGTTAAATTTTGGTCTCATCACTCCTAATTACATTGTTCCAGAAGTTTTGAGGCTTGTCTCTGTGCTGTTTGGCATATTGTAGGTGAGATACTTTGTGGCATTTGTGCAGTAATGACTTTCTTCTGGCGACTCGAGTTTGCAGCCCATTGTTTTTTAAGTGCCTCCTTATGGTGCATCTTGAAACCACTAGTTTTCAGAGAGTCCTGAATTTCAGCTGATGTTATTTGTGAGTTTTTCTTTGCATCCTGAACAATTTTCCTGGCAGTTGTGGCCGAAATTTTTGTTGGTCTACCTGACCGTGGTTTAGTTTTTACAGAACCCCTGATTTTCCATTTGTTAATCACAGTTTGAACGCTGCTGACTGGCATTATCAATTCCTTGGATATTTTTTTGTATCCCTTTCCTGTGTTATACAGTTCAACTACCTTTTCCCGTAGATCCATTGACAATTCTTTTGCTTTTCCCATGACTCACAATCCAGAAACGTCAGTGGCTGGATGAAAGATGCAAGAGTCTGTCTGGATCCCAGAAACTCATTCAGCTTTTATGCACACACACTGATTACAATCAAACAGGTCACAGGTGAGGATGTTACCTTTAGTAGCCATTCAAACCCATTTGTGTCAAATTCTGTGCATGTTATTGACTCGCCCCCTGGGCCGTGGGGCACGATGGGGAGACGATGGGAGTAGTTGTGGCAACCCGGTTCCGTGGCTCAGGGTGGTCAGGCCAGTGGTAGTCTGCTATGTGCTGTTGATAATGTCAGACTATGCCACCCGTGGATTTGCGGTCATTAGGAACTGCCGCTGCAGGGCAGACCGCTGGGGCTGATGGTGTATGCAGCTGAGGTGGTGTGACTCCCCACGGGAAGAGTGCAGCCCCAGGGACAGTGTAGTGGATGGTGGGAGTGATGGTGGTGAGATTCCCAGTGCTGATAGTGCTGGAGGAGCAAGGAGCACACAGACAACAGGTTGCAGTCCAGGGTCTTTACTAGAGCAGGTAAACTGACCCCACAAACAGTCCCGGCTAGGAGGGGACCTGGATGTCTGAGAGCAATTGGGAAATTGGCCCTGGTCAGGGTGAGGGTGTAGGCCTACCGTGCTTTCTGCGCTCCTTCTGGCTATCTCCTCCTTATAGGGTAACAGCCCACAGTTCCTAGCTCTCCGTGTATTCTCGCCTGTATGGCCTGCAACGTGGGTTCCTTTCTGCTCCCGGCCTGGTACGGCTTTTCTGGTCCCTTCTGTTGTGGCAGAGCCTCCAGGCTTCTTAGGCCAAGAAACTGGTTATCTGCTGCAGGACGTGGAATCCTCACAGCCTCAGACACCAAAGTCTGGTAAATTAAGTCCTTTATCTGCCAAGACAGGCTCACTTCGCCTCTTGTCTCTGGCTTGTGGCTCTCCTCCTGCCACTCTTCCTCTTAGGTGCAATACAACTTTCTGTCCCTGCTCTGCTCTGGGACAAGTCTCAGTCCTGAGACAGGTCGTCCAGTTCTCCCTAACCCTGCCCCCAGTTCCAGCTTTTATAGGGGCAGCCAGCTCCCCCTACTGGCCTGAGACAGGAGGTATTACATGCTAATGTTCCCCTGACTAGAGAACCTCCCCCTTGCTCTCAGACACAGCTTTATTACACTTGTGGCATCCAGGCCAGGGTGACACATTCCCCCCCAGTAAAATTTAGTACTCCGGGACTAAACAAGAAACAAGAACAATATGCATAACCATAAAACACGAGTAGACAAACGACGCACAGGTTGAGTTCTTAAGGTCACAGTGTGGTCTGTGACCGGGTGTCCATATCACCAATAGAACGGGGAGCCTTAACCAGGTGGGGGTCTGTCCTACCCCAAGTCCTTTACAGTCTTAGTTCATTCCTCGGTTAGGCTCCGAACGCAGTCCATACAAGGTCCCGGTTATAAAAAGTCCATAACCTTTGAGTCCTTACGGTAACTGCAAGAAACTGAAACACAGAATTACCAAACATGCATGTAACTTTGCAAACAATTCAACATTTGGTAACAGGGTTATTTACAATTTTAGTGCACCCTATATTCTCCAGCTAGCGGGTATCTGCCCCTTTGTGCTCCTGGTTGACCTCCTTAACCCACTGTCTGGTGGTGGACCGACCTGGCTTTCCCCACTAGCGTTAGGAGTACAGCTACCAGCTGGGTGTACAGGTAGGGCAGGCAGCTGTCTGCGGGTCCTTTGGCTTACCGCAGGCATGGCAGGCTTACTGTCAGCAGAGGGTTGATTCTCCTGGGCTGCTGGTACAGGCTCTTCTACCTCTGGAGCTGCTTGCTCTTCTTCACCTTCCGGCTCTGGTGCAGGTTGTTGCGCAGTCGGTTGCAGGAAATGCAGGACGGTTACCACTATGGCATCGTTTATCCGAGTCCAGGACTGAGGGAACTCTCCGAGAATGGTGCTGATCATTTCTTCCTTGTCCTCTGCGGGTTCAAGGTCATTTTGATCCTCTTCTGCACTACGGAGTTGCTCGGGGCATCTTTTGAGGTGGTCCCTGGAGACGGTACTAGTGGTTTCTCCTCTGTCCTTGGTGATCACGCACACCTTCGGGTTGTCGTGATCAGACTGCAGTACGGTGTAGGGTTCCCTTTCCCACTGGTCGTCCAACTTATGTAGCCTTCTCTTCCGCTTCAGGACCTGCTCACCAGGTTCTAGGGGACCAGCAGGGGCGTGTTGGTTGAAGAGTCTTTCTTGCCTTTCTCTCACCTGGGCCAGGCTCTTCTCCACACTCTCCTGTACCTTCTTGTACTGCAGTTGCCTTTCCGTATCCCAGTCCGCATGCGGGGAGGTGTCCTCAGGTGTTAGGACTCCCATCTCCAGGTCTACGGGCAGCTTACCTGGTCTGGCTTGCATCAGGTAAGCCGGGGTGCAGTTGGTAGCGTTCACCGGGATATGATTGTATAAGTCTATCAGAGGGCGGCAGTTTTTCTAGCCACAGGCTGCTTTCCTCCAGGGGCAACGTCTTCAGGAGATCAATGACTATATTGTTCATTTTCTCACACATCCCGTTGGTTTGTGGATGGTAAGGCGTTGTCCGAATCTTCTTACAGCCATAGAGGTTGCAGAACTCTTGGAAGATTTCAGCCTCGAACGCTGGACCCTGGTCTGTCAGGACCTGTTCCGGATACCCGTGTGGACGGCAGAAGTATTGCTGGAAGGCTCTGGCCGCTGTTTGGGCTGTCAAGTCCTTTACCGGGACCACCACTAGAAAACGGGAATAGTGGTCCACGATTGTCAGGGCGTAGATGTACCCTGACCGGCTTGGAGCCAACTTGACGTGGTCTAGAGCTACCAGCTCAAGAGGCTGCGTGATGACGATGGGCCTCAAGGGTGTCTTCTGGCTGGCACGGTCCTTCCTCCTTAGGTGACAAGGGCCACAGTCTCTGCACCACTTCTCTACAGCCCCTCTCATGCCGACCCAAAAGAACCTTCCTCTTAGCAGCAACTCCAGTTTCTTCCAACCGAAGTGCCCCGCTCTGTCATGGTAAGCCCCCAGGACCATAGCTGCATCCCGCCTTGGGACCACGACTTGCCAGGTCAGCTCGTGCGTCCGCTGGTTGACAATCCTTCTGCACAGCTTGCCTTCGTAGAGGAACAGCTTGCTCTTCTCTTTCCATAGCTGCTTGGCTTCCTCTGGAGCATCCGGATCCATGCGGGCATCTTCCTGGGTCAGGAGATCTTTCACTAGGCGGATGGCAGGGTCACTATCTTGGGTCTCGGCCCAGCTGTGGGTGAGGTAGGGGATCGATCATCACGGTTGTTAGATCCTCCTCCTTCACGCGGTGGGAGTATTGAGCGGCTCCATACCGGTGAAACGCGAGGAGTTCTACCTCCTCCAGCTCTTCTGGGTCTTCGTCACCTTCAGGTAAGTGAGGCATCCTTGAAAGGGCGTCCGCGTTGGCATTGGTTTTGCCTGCCCGGTACTTGATCACGAAGTCATAGTTGGAGAGACGGGCCATCCACCGCTGTTCCAGGGTACCCAGTCTCGCATTGTCCAGGTGTGTCAACGGGTTGTTGTCCGTGTACACGGTGAACTTTGCGAAGGCCAGGTAATGCTTGAAGCGTTCCTTTACGGCCCACACCACCGCCAAGAATTCTAGCTTGAAGGAGCTGTAATTCTCCGGGTTCCTCTCGGTGGGCCACAGCTTCCGGCTGGCGTACGGGATCACCCTTTCTCTGCCCTGTTGGTTTTGGGACAGTACGGCTCCCAGTCCCACATTACTGGCGTCTGTGTGAAGGATAAAAGGCTGGCCATAATCAGGGTAGGCCAGGATCTCATCCCCCGTGAGGGCCATCTTCAACTGGCGGAAGGACTCCTCTTCCGGTTGATCCCACTTGAAGGGTCGCTTTTGACTTCTTGACTTAGACTGTCCTATCAGGAGGTCCCGCATAGGAGCTGCCATCTTAGTGAACCCGGGGATGAACCTTCGGTAGTAGCCTACCAACCCGAGGAACTGCCTTACTTCTTTGATGTTCGAGGGGCTGGGCCAGCTCTTGATTACTGTGACCTTGTCAGGGTCGGGGGCTACTCCTTCCGCACTTACCATGTGCCCTAGGTACTGGACCTTTGGTTTCAGCAGGTAACACTTCGATGGTTTCACCTTCAGGCCATAGCCTGCCAGGGTTTCGAACACCTCGGCCAGGTGCTTTAGATGGTCCTCGTAGGTCTTCGAATAGACGATCACATCGTCCAGGTAAAGGAGGACCGTCTCGAAGTTTCGGTGCCCTAGACAGCATTCCATCAGCCTCTGGAAGGTCCCTGGTGCGTTGCAGAGCCCGAAGGGCATACAGTTGAACTCACTCAGTCCCATCGGGGTGGTGAAGGCGGTCTTCTCCTTGTCAGCCTCTGCCACAGGAACCTGCCAGTACCCGCTAGTAAGGTCCAAAGTAGAAAAGAAGTTAGCTGATTTTAGTGCGGCTAAAGACTCCTCTATTCTAGGCAGCGGATATGCGTCTTTGTGAGTGATACGGTTGATTTGTCTATAGTCCACGCACATTCTCATGGTGCCGTCTTTCTTTTTTACCAGAACCAGGGGGGCTGCCCAGGGGCTACAGCTATCTCTAATGACCCTGGCTTCTTTCATTTCCCGCAGCATACCCTTGGCGTTCTGATAATGTGCAGGGGGTACAGGCCTGTGTCTCTCTTTTATTGGTGGGTGGCTCCCTGTGAGGATATGGTGTTCTATCCCTTTTACTCTGCCAAAGTCTAGCGGGTGCTTACTAAAAATTCTCTCATACTCCTGGACCACCCGGTAGACTCCTTGTTTTTGGTGCAGGGGAGTGGAGTCAGCACCTACATGGAGTTTCTGGCACCAGTCCTCCTTTTGTTTCTGGGACCCATTACCCTCCGCCTGTGGAGATGGAGGCAAAGGCTCCACGGCCCTGATGGCTTTGTGTTCGACAACAAATAGTTTGGCAAGTGTAGCGTACCTGGGTAAGTGTACCTCTCTCTCCCCAATGTTGAGAATGCGAACGGGCACCCTCCCATGGCGGACATCAACCATCCCCCGGGCTGTCAAAATGGTGGGCCTGCTGTCTGACTACACGGGTTCTACCATGGCTTGGTAGTCTCTACCTCTCAACCCGATTGCAGTCCGACACCAGATCATCATTTCACTTTTGGGAGGCATGGAAATGGGGAATGGGTCACTCAGTCTTACGCTACCGATCTCACCACCAGACAGTTCTACCTGCTGCCGTCTCATCAGGGCTTTTATCTCCTTGTTGAGGACTCTCTGTTGGCTGGAACTAGCATTCACCGCCACCTGTTGTAGAATTACAATTACCTCTGAAAGACAATTTTCAATCACGTTAGTACCCACAGTTAGTTTAGGGTGACTTTCACGACGGTCAATGTCCACAATAATTACTCCCTGTGCCGGTAGTTCAACTTTACCAATTTTAATGGTCATCTCCTTGAACCCCATCTGCGGCACGGGCAAGCCATTACTGGCGATGATGCTCAAGTTACTGTCTGGATACTGTGTGATATCAGCATCAGTCCAATACTGCTTAAAAAGTACATAAGGGATAGTGGTTACTTGCGACCCAGTATCCAGCAAGGCGCTCATGGGGATACCGTCCAGCACCACGGGTAAAACCGGGCGCCCCCCAACGTACTTATCACGCCAATTATAAGGGCCTGGTGATCTTATGCCTGGGGGTCGGCCCTCTGCCCCAGGTTGGACCCGTTTAAGTTACGGTACCTGGAAATGTGTCCGGGCTGGTTGATTCGACGGCAAATGGGCTGTCCATCCTCTGCGTAGCGGTCTGTGGGCCTCCCTCAGAATGACAGGATCCTCCTCTGTCGACGCCACGGGACATCCTCCGGACTTGAAGCCAGCTCGATGGGTCTTGACGGGTCCACTTGTAACGCCTGGACGGTCCTGGTCAACGCCGCGACGCTTCTGGTCAGCTCCTGGACTTCATGGTGCAGATCTTTCGACGGGGCTTGATTCAGGGCCTGTGCATCAGCCCCCACGGAGTCCATAGAGGAGGGCGCCGCCTCCTGGTGGTAGGTGAGAGCAGGGCGCCGGGGGTTTATAGCGCCTCTTGTTGCGGGTTCACGGAGCACCCTTATGGCCCTGTCCTTGAATTGGGCAAAGGTCAGATCAGGGTTCTGAAAGAACATGAGGCGCAGCTGGGTCCTGTGGGCGCTAGACAGCAGACCTTCTATGAACTGTTCTGTTAGGAGCTTATCCGTAGCCTGCACGCTGCCTGGGTCAGCTTGTTGGATGGCCCTCAGGGCTTCCTGCAAATTTAGGGCATAGTCTCTGATGCTATCCTGTGCCCACTGCTTACAGAACCTCATTTTAATTTCAGCGGAGGTACGTGTGTCAAAGGTACCCCGCAGCCGGGCCAGAATACCCTTCACGGTCCTTTTCTCCTCAGTGGGCCATGACTTTACCTCCCTTTGGGCTGCGCCAGTTAACTGCCCTGTTAGTATGCTGACCTTCTGTTCCTCTGTCAGGGGGTAAACTTGGAACAAACTGTACAGCCTTTCCTTAAAGTCAGTTAGGGCATGGGGCTCCCCTGAATACTTAGGCAGCCAGGCCGTTCCAGGGATGTAGGGCAGGGAAAATGGCATCACCGCTGCTGCAGCTGGGTTGGTGGTAGTGGGCACCTCCGTGTCCGACATTCCCTCCCCCCCCTAGTTAAGCGTGGCCTACCTTCCGACGATCTTCTTCTGTAGGCCGCGGCTCCGCTGGTGCTGCTCTGGACGAGGACCTTGCGTTGCGTCCTGGTGACGTCAGCGTCGCTCTCTCTTCCTTCCAGGACCTTGCGCAGCGTCGGTGCGTGGGGCGGAGCTTCGGTTCTCGCGAGGTTTGGACGTCCACGCTCCTCTTCTTCCAGCGCGGCGTCCTGAAGATGGCGTCCAATGGCGGGAAAACGGCTGAAGATGGCGGGAACCGATGGAAGATGGCGGGAGATGGCTGGAAATGGCGGGAAACAGCTCCGGATGGCGGGAAACCTCTTTTCAGGTACGTGTACAGTCTCTTTCAGGCACGCAATACCCGTTTGTGGCAGGTTGGTCACAATCCTGCCGACTACGCCAAAGCTGACTCGCCCCCTGGGCCGTGGGGCACTCGGGTCCGGGCAATAGGGAAACGATGGGAGTAGTTGTGGCAACCCGGTTCCGTGGCTCAGGGTGGTCAGGCCAGTGGTAGTCAGCTATGTGCTGTTGATAATGTTCGACTACGCCACCCGTGGATTTGCGGTCATTAGGAACCGCCGCTGCAGGGCAGACCGCTGGGGCTGATGGTGTATGCAGCTGAGGTGGTGTGACTCCCCACGGGAAGAGTGCAGCCCCAGGGCAGTGTAGTGGATGGTGGAAGTGATGGTGGTGAGAGTCCCATGCTGATAGTGCTGGAGGAGCAAGGAGCACACAGACAACAGGTTGCAGTCCAGGGTCTTTACTAGAGCAGGTAAACTGACCCACAAACAGTCCCGGCTAGGAGGGGACCTGGATGTCTGAGAGCAATTGGGAAATTGGCCCTGGTCAGGGTGAGGGTGTAGGCCTACCGTGCTTTCTGCGCTCCTTCTGGCTATCTCCTCCTTATAGGGTAACAGCCCACAGTTCCTAGCTCTCCGTGTATTCTCGCCTGTATGGCCTGCAACGTGGGTTCCTTTCTGCTCCCGGCCTGGTACGGCTTTGCTGGTCCCTTCTGTTGTGGCAGAGCCTCCAGGCTTCTTAGGCCAAGAAACATACAGTCCGCTGCGGACTGGTTATCTGCTGCAGGACGTGGAATCCTCACAGCCTCAGACACCAAAGTCTGGTAAATTAAGTCCTTTATCTGCCAAGACAGGCTCACTTCGCCTCTTGTCTCTGGCTTGTGGCTCTCCTCCTGCCACTCTTCCTCTTAGGTGCAATACAACTTTCTGTCCCTGCTCTGCTCTGGGACAAGTCTCAGTCCTGAGACAGGTCGTCCAGTTCTCTCTAACCCTGCCCCAAGTTCCAGCTTTTATAGGGGCAGCCAGCTCCCCCTACTGGCCTGAGACAGGAGGTATTGCATGCTAATGTTCCCCTGACTAGAGAACATCCTCCTTGCTCTCAGACACAGCTTTATTACACTTGTGGCATCCAGGCCAGGGTGACACATTATCAGGCCAAAATCACCAGGGTATGTGAACTTTTGATCAGGGTCATTTGGATGTTTTTGGTTGTCATTAAGATTTAAAAAGAGAAAACACAGTAGTTTGACAATAAATGACTTCACCCAACCAATAACCATGAGGGGAGAAAAAAAGTTTTTTGTTATCATTCATATTCTCTGAAACAAGGCCAAGAAAGGAAAAATTCAGCCGGGGTATGTAAACTTTTGAGCACAACTGTACATATGGCCTATAATTCTATGTATATAAGGAATGAATTCTGTCCTTGTATGTGTTTCCTCCAGTTCTATCCAGTGAGAGGACAACACCAGAGAGATGTCCTCGTCCTCTTCTTCCAAAAGATGGTTCAGAAAAATACCTCAATGTTCTTCAGGATCATCAGGTAGATGGAGAGAAGGTTTCATAAAATCTTCCCTATGATGTGTAGAAGACTGAGAAGGTCTTGTGTTCAGCCTTGTTTTATCCACCAGTATTAAGGCCAATTTATTAGAGATACTGTTCATTTGATGAAGCTTTCCTGTATGGACATTATACCTATAATGTCAGACTGCAGCATGAAATGAAGTTCTGTGGTTCACTTTTAAGTGTGAATTCACATTAGAATGGAAAAATCTACTGTTCTGAGTGACTTCAAATGAGGCATTAAACATAGGTGCCAGATTATCGAGGGCCAATATTTAAAAAAACTTCTAACCTTGTAGGGTTTATACAACCCCTGGCAAAAATTATGGAATCACCAGGATCGGTGGATGTTCATTCAGTTGTTTAATGTTGTTGAAAAAAAGCAGATCACAGACATGGCACAAAACTAAAGTCATTTCAAATGGCAACTTTAGGGCTTTAAGAAACACTAAAATAAATCAAGATAAAAAATGTGGTACTCAGTAAGGGTAATTTTTTTCAGACCAAGCAGAGGGAAAAAATTATGGAATCACTCAATCCTGAGGAAAAAATTATGGAATCACCCTGTAAATTTTCATTTCCAAAACTAACACCTGCATGAAATTAGATCTGCTCGTTAGTCTGCATCTAAAAAGGAGTGATCACACCTTGGAGAGCTGTTGGACCAAGTGGACTGACATGAATCATGGCTCCAACACGAGAGATGTCAATTGAAACAAAGGAGAGGATTATCAAACTCTTAAAAGAAAGTAAATCATCACGCAATGTTGCAAAAGATGTTGGTTGTTCACAGTCAGCTGTGTCTAAAATCTGGAGCAAATACAAACAACATGGGAAAGTTGTTAAAGGCAAACATACTGGTAGAACAAGGAAGACATCAAAGCGTCAAGACCGGAAATTTAAAGCAATATGTCTCCGAAACAGGAAATGCACAACAAAACAAATGAGGAACGAATGGGCGAAAACTGGAGTCAATGTCTGTGACCGAACTGTAAGAAACCGCCTAAAGGAAATGGGATTTACATACAGAAAAGCTGAACATAAACCATCATTAACACCTAAACAGAAAAAAAACAAGGTTACAATGGGCTAAGGAAAAGCAATCGTGGACTGTGGATGACTGGATGAAAGTCATATTCAGTGATGAATTGCGAATCTGCATTGGGCAAGGTGATGATGCTGGAACTTTTTTTTTTTGGTGCAGTTCCAATGAGATTTATAAAGATGAGTGCATGAAGAGAACATGTAAATTTCCACAGTCATTGATGATATGGGGCTGCATGTCATGTAAAGGCATTGGGGAGATGGCTGTCATTACATCTTCAATAAATGCCCAAGTTTACATTGATATTTTGGACAGTTTTCTTATCCCATCAATTGAAAGGATGTTTGGGGATGATGACATCATTTTTCAAGATGATAATGCATCCTGCCATAGAGCAAAAACTGTGAAAACATTCCTTGAAAGACACATAAGGTCAATGTCATGGCCTGCAAATAGTCCGGATCTCAATCCAATTGAAAATCTTTGGTGAAAGTTGAATAAAATTGTCCATGACAAGGCTCCAACCTGCAAAGCTGATCTGGCAACAGCAATCAGAGAAAGTTGCAGCCAGATTGATGAAGAGTACTGTTTGTCACTCATTAAGTCCATGCCTCAGAGACTGCAAGCTGTTATTAAAGGTGGTGGAACAAAATACTACAGTCATGGCCAAAAGTTTTGAGAATGACACCAAAATTATATTTTCACATGATCTGCTGGCCTCTGGTTTTTATTAGTGTTTGTCTGATGTTTATATCACATACAGAAATATAATTGCAATCATATTATGAGTACCAATAGGTTATATTGACAGTTAGAATGAGTTAATGCAGCAAGTCAATATTTGCAGTGTTGCCCCTTCTTCTTCAAGACCTCTGTAATTCTCCCTGGCATGCTCTCAATCAACTTTTGGACCAAATCCTGACTGATAGCAGTCCATTCTTGCATAATCAATGCTTGCATTTTGCCAGAATTTGTTGGTTTTTGTTTGTCCACCCGTCTCTTGATGATAGACCACAAGTTCTCAATGGGATTAAGATCTGGGGAGTTTCCAGGCCATGGACCCAAAATCTCTGTTTTGTTCCATGAGCCATTTAGTTATCACCTTTGCTTTATGGCAAGGTGCTCCATCATGCTGGAAAAGGCATTGTTGGGCGCCAAACTGCTCTTGAACAGTTGGGAGAAGTTGCTCTTGGAGGACATTCTGGTACCATTCTTTATTCATGGCTGTGTTTTTAGGCAAGACTGTGAGTGAGCCGATTCCCTTGGCTGAGAAGCAACCCCATACATGAATGGTTTCAGGATGCTTTTCAGTTGGCATGAGACAAGACTGGTGGTAGCGCTCACCTCTTCTGCTCCGAATAAGCTGTTTTCCAGATGTCCCAAACAATCGAAAAGGGGATTCATCAGAGAAAATGACTTTGCCCCAGTCCTCAGCAGTCCACTCCCTGTACCTTTTGCAGAATATCAGTCGGTCCCTGATGTTTTTTTCTGGAGAGAAGTGGCTTCTTTGCTGCCCTCCTTGAAACCAGCCCTTGCTCAAAGAGTCTCCGCCTCACAGTGCGTGCAGAAGCACTCACACCAGCCTGCTGCCATTCCTGAGCAAGCTCGGCACTGCTGGTAGTCCGATCCCGCAGCTGAAACAGTTTTAAGATACGGTCCTGGCGCTTGCTGGTCTTTCTTGGGCGCCCTGGAGCCTTTTTGACAACAATGGAAGCTCTCTCCTTGAAGTTCTTGATGATGTGATAGATTGTTGACTGAGGTGCAATCTTTGTAGCTGCGATACTCTTCCCTGTTAGGCCATTTTTGTGCAGTGCAATGATGGCTGCACGTGTTTCTTTAGAGATAACCATGGTTAACTGAAGAGAAACAATGATACCAAGAACCAGCCTCCTTTTAAAGTGTCCAGTGATGTCATTCTTACTTAATCATGACTGATTGATCGCCAGCCCTGTCCTCATCAACACCCACACCTGTGTTAATGAATCAATCACTAAAACGATGTTAGCTGCTCCTTTTAAGGCAGGACTGCAATGATGTTGAAATGTGTTTTGGGGGTTAAAGTTCATTTTCTGAGCAAATATTGACTTTGCAAGTACAGTAATTGCTGTTAAGCTGATCACTCTTTGACATTCAGGAGTATATGCAAATTGCCATTACAAAAAATGAAGCAGTAAACTTTGGAAAAATTACTATTTGTCTCATTCTCAATACTTTTGGCCATGACTGTAGTGATGTATTGGAGTGTTCTTTTGTATGTCTGTTTTTCATGATTCCATATTTTTTTCCTCAGAATTGAGTGATTCCATAATTTTTTCCCTCTGCTTGGTCTGAAAAAAATTACTGAGTACCACATTTTTTATCTTGATTTCTTTTAGTGTTTCTTAAAGACCTAAAGTTGCCATTTGAAATGACTTTAGTTTTGTGCCATGTCTGTGATCTGCTTTTTTTCAATAACATTAAACAACTGAATGAACATCCTCCGCGCCCGGTGATTCCATAATTTTTACCAGGGGTTGTATGTGCTATCGTGTCAAGAGTATACTGATAATATTGTGAAGGAAAAGCATCCAATCAAAGCGGTTCCTTTGGATGTGAACGACTCGTTGAAGGAAATATCATTCTGTTGAACAGGTGTACAGTCATGCAACTGCAGCTGAATACAGCGCTGGTGTCCAACGACTGTGTCTGAATGCACTCGTCCAGCTTTCCTTATCACAGATGGACTATAGCAGCAAACAGCCAGATCAAATTACATTTATGTCTTAAGAGAAACAGGAAAATTTCAATTGGGCAAAGGATTGCACTGAGCAGTGCAAAATATAAAATGATCATATGATTCCAGATTTCTGATGCACCAAGCTGATGGGAGGGTCAGAAATTGGCACAAGCATCATGAACCCTTCCTGCCAGATTTCAACATTTCGGTAGGTGTAATAAGTGTGGGGGGTGTTTTCTTGGTCCATTCTGGAACGTCTGTTGGCTGTGAATGATTGTTTGGACATTAGGACTTCCATTGTGGAAGACCAAGGTCAAGCCTTCATGACAGCTATGTTTACCCAATGGTAAAACAACGTTCAATGCACCATGTCACAATGGTCGTGTAGTCATGGACTACTTCATCATGACAGTGAGATATTTTTTTTCATGTTTTCCCAGCATTCACGGTCCCCAGATCTTAATCCTGAGATGAGGTAAATGTGCTGTGAAGAGCAAGTCAGACCCATCTAATTTGCAACAACTGCAAAAACTTATCCTGTGTAGAGATGGGCGAACCAGTGGATGTTCGGGTTCGGCCGAACATTAAAAAAAATGTTTTGTTCGGGTACAAGAACAGTACCCGAACTTGTACTCGGACCCCATTCAAATGAATGGGGGGCCCGAACATCCAGTGTTTCCCATGCTGTCATCTGTGTGATAGCACGAGAAACACCGGCTCTGATCGGCGTTAAGTTCTTTACCGCCGGTCAGAGCACTATGGTTCCCACAAACCAGCTGTGACCGGCAGTGAAAAGGTTTTACCCATTGTCAGATTGTAAAAAAAATATACAGCCAGAATAAAGTCCTTTAATTAAAAAAAAAGACAGACCCCTTTATTTTAAATAAATACTCCCCGTCCCTCAATTTGCCATTTATTATTGTAAAATAATAAACCACCATATTCCTCACCTGTCCGACGGGAAGATAATCCATATCTGTCCCACAACGATCCCTATTGTTTGGAGAGCAGTCACATTATTGATGTGACCGCTCTCCACGCCAGCCTGAACACACGTGATGTCTGTGAGCGGCCAGCGATAGCGCTGCTCACTGGCAAGAAGGACAACTATAGGTAATTACAAAAACCCTTATGGGCACAAAGTGAATACATTGGGGGGATAATAAAAAGTAGTGGACATCTTCTTTTAGCGCTAAAAGTGGTCGCTTGCACACAACCAAATCATGTGAGCACTTTGTGCAATTCTGTTTATTTTGTTACCCAGATAAGACCCTATTTCCACTTTTGTCTTTTTCTAATGTTTTTCCTTTTCATAGGCTATAAAGTGAGCATAAATCACACCCAGACACAGTCCACACACCCCGATTTCTTAAAGCGCTGCCACCACTCATCATATACCAGGAACGAAAAAGAGATATGCAATACTTTAGGGATCACTGTGAACAATATTAATAGTTTATTAGCATACAAAAACACTTCACATGAAAATATTTTTAAAAACAATTAAAAAGCATAACACATGCCCATTGAAGGGGTGTGCCAAACCCCCACCTGCAGCCCACTACAATAACAATAATTATGATAATCTAATAATACCACATAATCCCTAATGGTCAACACTGACTATGCACAACTAAGTCTCTTAGATAAAGGGCTGTGTCCTGGACATGGGAGAAAAGAAATACAGTATGGAGCAATACATATAAGGAAAAGACAAAAACTGTATTTTCTGGTAATGAACCATCAGATACACATATGAATACGCTATATTACCTAGTGAGAAATCCAGAACTTGTCCCTGATCAAATATCACAGCCTAACTCGGTGTAAAAACAAATAAATCAACGCTACAAAGGTAATGTTACGATTTTCAATAACTTGAGTCCTAATGTCCCAAGGAGAAAAGCTGCACAATAGCAGTAAAATCAGCTCATCAAACACACGGGGTGATGAGTCCTCAAAATATGTTACTGTCAGACAGTCAAAAAGGTTACACTCTCTTAAAGGCTATGGCTTCTTTAGAGCATACAAGGATCAAACATACAGTGGGTGCGGAAAATATTCAGACCCCTTTAAATTTTTCACTCTTTGTTTCATTGCAGCCATTTGGTAAATTCTAAAAAGTTCATTCTTTTTTCTCATTAAAGTACATTCTGCACCCCATCTCGACTGAAAAAAAACAGAAATGTAGAAATTTTTGCAAATTTATTAAAAAAGAAAAACTGAAATATCACATGGTCATAAATATTCAGACCCTTTGCTCAGACACTCATATTTAAGTCACATGCTGTCCATTTCCTTGTGATCCTCCTTGAGATGGTTCTACTCGTTCATTGGAGTCCAGCTGTGTTTAATTAAACTGATAGGACTTGATTTGGAAAGGCACACACCTGTCTATATAAGACCTCACAGCTCACAGTGCATGTCAGACCAAATGAGACTCATGAGCTCAAAGGAACTGCCCAAGGAGCTCAGAGACAGAATTGTGGCAAGGCTCAGATCTGGCCACGGTTACAAAAGAATTTCTGCATTACTCAAGGTTCCTAAGAGCACAGTGGCCTCCATAATCCTTAAACGGAAGAAGTTTGGGACCACCAGAAGTCTTCCTAGACCTGGCCGTCCAGCCAAACTGAGCAATAGTGGGAGAAGAGCCTTGGTGGGAGAGGTAAAGAAGAACACCAAGATCACTGTGGCTGAGCTCCAGAGATGCAGTAGGGAGATGGGAGAAAGTTCCACAAAGTAACTATCACTGCAGTCCTCCACCAGTCGGGCCTTTATAGTAGAGTGGCCCGACGGAAGCCTCTCCTCAGTGCAAGACATATGAAAGCTTGCATAGAGTTTGCTCAAAAACACATGAAGGACTCCCAGACTATGAGAAATAAGATTCTCTGGTCTGATGAAACGAAGATAGAACTTTTTGGTGATAATTCTAAGCAGTATGTGTGGAGAAAACCAGGCACTGCTCATCACCTGCCCAATACAATTCCAACAGTGAAAAATGGTGGTGGCAGCATCATGCTATGGGGGTGTTTTTCATCTGCAGGAACAGGATGACAGGTTGCAATTGAAGGAAACATTAATCCTGCCAAGTACAGAGATATCCTGGATGAAAACCTCTTCCAGAGTGCTCTGGACCTCAGACTTGGCCGAAGGTTCACCTTCCAACAAGACAATGACCCTAAGCACACAGCTAAATAACAAAGGAGTGGCTTCAGAACAACTCTGTGACCATTCTTGACTGGCCCAGCCAGAGCCCTGACCTAAACCCAATTGAGCATCTCTGGAGAGACCTGAAAATGGCTGTCCACCAACGTTCACCTTCCAACCTGACAGAACTGGAGAGGATCTGCAAGGAAGAATGGCAGAGGATCCCCAAATCCAGGTGTGAAAAACTTGGTGCATCATTCCCAAGAAGACTCATGGCTGTACTAGCTCAAAAGGTTGCTTCTACTCAATACTGAGCAAAGGGTCTGAATACTTATGACCATGTGATATTTCAGTTTTTCTTTTTTAATAAATTTGCAAAAAATTCTACATTTCTGTTTTTTTTTCAGTCAAGATGGGGTGCAGAGTGTACACTAATGAGAAAAAAATGAACGTTTTAGAATTTACCAAATGACTGCAATGAAACAAAGAGTGAAAAATTTAAAGGGATCTGAATACTTTCCGTACCCACTGTATTAAAAATGTAAAGCTTTAATATAAAAATATACAGTGCTTACATTAAAAGATAAAAATAAAACGACTCACAAATATGCAAAACAGTTATAAAATAAAAAGGGTGAAATAACAGCAATACCTAAATATTTCCGTCTACTTATCTTCTGTTTCCTTGACAGAAAGAGAAATTAATTATGGATCACATCAGCATACGCAGCCCTCACATGTGAACAATTTCTTTTTTGTCTCCCAGCTTTTCATAGTCCTGACCATAGGCTCATATTTCCAGGATGACCCGAATTGACCAATTTTAAAGTTGCTCTTTTTGAATGGACGATGGGCTAAGTTGTGGCATTTGAAATATCATGTGTCTCCCCCCCCCTTCCTTTTCTCTCTATACCGTCAATAGGAAATATGCCCAGTTACTAACCATTTGCTAGCTCCTTTTGACACCTCTCAGTATTCTCCCAGGAGACCTCCCCTGTGGTTTTGAGTTATTTTACTGACATTATAGTTCCCTTTATAATTATATATTTTCTTCACAGGTACCAACTGGTGCATCTTTTTGCAGTGTGTCGACCAGTGCGGAGTGGTTTGAAGATGAGGTCTTATATCCCAGATGGAGCAAAGGCCATCATAGTGACGTGGTTAGTTCGGAGGAAGAGGAGGTCGTCTCGCTTCCCCAGCATCACAGACCAAAAGGGACAAGGGTCTACAAGCACAACCTGTGGCCAGTACGTCGGCTGCTACTGCCCACTGTGCCAAGGAAATAAGCACACCCAAGCCAGCTCAATGAGCTCCCTGGCGTGGGATTTCTTCAGACAATGTCCTGACAACAAAACATGGGTGGTGTGCACGCTCTGCCATCAGAGCCTGAAGCGAGGCATAAATCTGATGAACCTGAGCACCACCTGCATGATCAGGCATCTGAAATCTAAGCACGAGCTGCAGTGGAGTACACATGTTAAAAAGTATGACAGATCAGAGCCTTCTCCTGCACCCTCTTCTGCTGCAGTCTCGCCCTCTTCCCCCAGCTCACGATCAACAGGGCCACCTGCCTCCCCGCAAAGAGAGGATGTGACACTACCACCATCACCAGTGTTAGCGAGCATCTCAACACCTTCCCATGGAACTGTTCAGCTTTCCATCCGCCAAACCCTGGAGAGAAAGACTAAATTTGCCCCTAACCACCCACGAGCCATGCTCCTAAATTACTGCATTTCAATATTACTCTCCTTCGAAATGCTTCCATTCCGGCTGGCTGAGACTGACAGTTTCAAAAATCTGATGGCTGTGGCTGTCCCACAGTACATTGTTCCCAGCCGCTACGACTTCTCCAGGTGAGCCATCCCTGCTCTGCACACACATGTGGTGGACAAAATCAGGTGTGCACTGCACAAAGCCATCAGTGGCAAGGTCCACATAACGACTGATACGTGGACAAGTAAGCATGGCCAGGGACCTTACATTTCCCTAACTGCCCACTGGATAAATGTAGTGGCTGCTGGACCAGAGGTAGAAGACGTTCTAGCGGATGTCCTACCGCCACTCAGGATTTCTGGATGTTACTTTGGCCTGGTTGTCGCTTCGTCCACCACCTCATCATCCACTCACAGTAACACCTGTGCCACCAGCTTGAGCTCAGCCAAGAGACGACAGCAGGCGGTTCTGAAACTCATCTGTTTGGAGGACAGACCCCACACTGCACAGGAGCTGTGGACTGGGATCAAAGAGCAGACAGATGAGTGGTTGGTGCCACTGCACCTCAAGCCTGGCCTAGTGGTGTGCGATAACGGGTGAAATCTGGTAGCAACTCTGGGCCTAGCCGGGTTGACGCACATCCCTTGTCTGGCGCATGTTCTTAATTCGGTTGTGGAGAGTTTCCTCAGAAATTACAAAGGTATCTCCGATCTGCTGGTGAGAGGGCGGGCAGTGTGTGTGCACTTTCGGCATTCTCACCCCGCTGCTGCTCACCTGTCAGCGTTGCAGCGTCACGTCTTCCTGCTCACTGCCTCATATTCAATGTACCAACAAGGTGGAACTCCACCCTGCATATGCTGGAGAGGCTGTGTGAGCAGCAGCAGGCAATTGACTTTCAGCTGCAGAATGCAAGGGTGAGTCGCTCTGCAGAACAACCACACTTCACCACCAATGACTGGGCCTCCATGCAGGACGTGTGTGCCGGGTTGCGGTGCGTTGAATATTCCAGCAACATGGCCATCGCTGAAGATGCCATCATCAGCGTTACGATACCAATTGTTTGTCTGCTGGAAAGAACACTACAGGCAATGATGCATGAGGAAGTGGGGGAGCAGGAGGAACAGGGAACATTTTCAACACAATCAGGCCTGTCATCAAGACAAGTGTACAACCAGGGGACAGTACTAGAGGAGGAGGAACAACAGTCATGTTCACAGCAGGGTGGCTCTCAGAGCAGCTCACGGGCATCACTGGAGCGTGGATGGGGGGATAGTGAGGACACTGACTATACACCTCCCACCGACGATAGCCTGTCGTTGCCTCTGGACAGCCTAAAACACATGAGCCAATACATGCTGCAGTGCCTGCGCAACGACAGCCGAGTTACCAGTATTTTCACCAGTACAGATTACTGGGTGACCACCCTGCTGGATCCCCGCTACAAGGATCATGTCGCGTCATTACTTCCGTCAGTGGAGCGGGATCTAAAAATGCAGCAATATAAGAAGACGGTTGTACAGAAACTACTGACAGCGTTCCCACCTGACAGCAGCGGCTCAGTGGAACAACAAGGCAGAGGAGGAAGTCGCCCACACAGCTCTGCCACCGCCACCACCTCAAAAGGCAGGGTTAGCATGGCCGCAATGTGGCAAAATTTTATAAGCACACCTCAACATACAACTGCCCGGATCAGCAGAATGCAGTGTTTACAGAACATGGTGAAAGAGTACGTATCCACACATATTCGTGTACAAACTTATGGGTGTAACGGGTCTGGGAGGTGGAACCTCTGAGCTACTATACAAAGGGCAGTCCTTGTAAGGAAGCGGGTGGCTCCCAGGGAAGGCGGGTAGGTAGACACGGCAAGTGACAAGAACAGTCTCAGGGTAGAAGGGCAGGGCGGTCACAGCAAGTGACTGCTAAGCCTCCAGGTAGGCTAGCAGGCAGGTAGCAGGAGAGCGCTCCCAGGTGAGCGGGTGAGAGTCTCTGGACAGGCAGGCAGGTATCAGGCAGGTATCTGGCAGGTACTTCCTGGTCCGCGGGCGGACTGATCCATAGACAGACTGGCAGGTGCTGGTAGGCAGACTGTCGGACCACAGGATTGCAAGCAGGTAGACAGAAATCAGGCAGATATCAGGCAGGTATCAGGCAACGGGACCTGAGGGCTGAAGCAGAGTTGAAAGGCTTTGCAACAACATTGCTCGGGCACCTCCATTTTGGAGGAGGTGCCTTATATATGGTGAGGTCCTCCGGCCATTGGCCGGGGACTCCTTAGGACGGCGCGCACGGCCCCTTTAAGAGAGAGGGAGCGCGCGCGCGCCCTTAGCACAGTGACCGGGGAGCAGCGCGCGCTGCCAGCAGAGCGGGAGGAAGACGCCGGGCACGGAGCGGAGAGGTGAGGGGAACGGCGTACCTGCCTAGCAGGAGGCAGGGACGCCGACGCTACAGTACCCCCCCCCTTTAGGCCCCCCCTTTTTTAGGCCAGAGAGAAATTTATCAAGGATGAGAGGGGCATGGATGTTCTCCCGGGGCTCCCATGTTCTCTCCTCAGGACCAAATCCTTTCCAATCCACTAGAAAAAAGGTCTTTCCTCTTACCCTTTTGGTGGCTAGAATGCTCTCTACCTCAAACTCGTCTTCAGCGGAAACCGGAGCAGGAGGCGTACCTGTAGACTTGGAAAAAGAGTTAAGTATCACGGGTTTGAGTAGAGATACATGGAAGGAGTTAGGGATCCGCAAGTTGGCCGGGAGTTTCAATTTATAGGCCACCGGGTTGATTTGCTTGATAACTTCCAGTGGGCCGATGAACCGAGGCCCTAACTTGTAGGAAGGAATCTTGAGCCGGACATATTTGGACGAGAGCCAGACTTTATCTCCAGGACGGAATTGCGGTGGATCCAGACGTCTTTTGTCAGCCTGTTTTTTCATCCGCTCGGATGACTGAAGAAGTGCGGATCTGGTACTCTCCCAAATGGAGCAAAATTCGCTAACAATAGATTCCGCGGCCGGACTATCCACCGAGGTGGAGACGGGAAACGGGATCCGAGGATGCTGACCGTAGACTACAAAAAATGGGGATTTGGAGGAAGATTCGCTCTCGTGATTATTGTAGGAAAATTCGGCCCACGGTAAAAGATTCACCCAGTCGGAATGGTGAGCATTAATAAAGTGCCGGAGGTAACTGGTTAAATTTTGGTTGATCCGTTCTACTTGACCATTGGACTGTGGGTGATAAGCAGAAGAAAAGTCCAAGGTGACCCCCAGCAATTTACACATGGCTCGCCAAAAGCGAGAGGTGAACTGAACCCCTCGGTCGGATACAATGTGGAGAGGAAGACCATGAAGACGGAAAATATGATGTATAAAGTCTTTAGCCAACTCAGATGCAGACGGGAGGCCCGGCAGGGGAATGAAGTGAGCCATCTTAGAAAAGCGGTCAGCGACCACCCAAATGACCGTACAACCGGCAGAGACAGGGAGGTCCGTTATAAAGTCCATAGCTATATGCTGCCACGGGGCAGCAGGTACAGGAAGAGGAAGGAAGCGGCCGGCTGGCAGGTGTCTCGGAACCTTGTTGCGGGCGTAGGACACACAGGCTGAAACAAAGTCTATTACGTCCTTGTGCAGGGTAGGCCACCAGTAATGCCGGGTAATAAGCTTGAGGGTCTTTTTCTGACCAGCGTGGCCAGCTAGCTTAGACGAGTGTCCCCAGTGTAGGACCTTCTCACGATCAGGGACTGTTACAAACGTCTTACCGGGTGGAAGACTATTTAGATTCACGGGGGCCACCTGCATTAATTTGGCGGGGTCGATGATGTGCTTAGGCTCCTCCTCTAGATCAGAGACCAAAAAGGATCGGGACAAGGCATCAGCTTTAATGTTTTTGTCTGCCGGACGAAAATGAAGAGTGAAATCAAAGCGGGCGAAGAACAAGGACCACCGGGCTTGGCGCGGGTTAAGTCTCTGGGCACTCTGGAGGTAAGCCAAGTTCTTGTGGTCCGTGTAAATTATTACCGGGTGAAGAGCCCCTTCGAGCAGGTAACGCCACTCCAGCGCCAGCTTGATGGCCAATAATTCTCGGTCTCCTATAGAATAATTGCGCTCAGAAGAGGAGAAGAGTTTGGAGAAGAAGCCGCAGGTTACCTTTCTTCTGGAAGACGACTTTTGGGTGAGTACCGCTCCGGAGGAGGAAGCGTCAACTTCTAGGAAGAATTATTTGTTGCTGTCCCAACGATGCCGCACAGGGGCGGAGGAGAAAGCTTGTTTCAAAGAAAGGAAGGCCTCCTCAGCTTCGGGCGGCCATTCTCTGGGATTAGCGCCCTTACGGGTGAGCGCAGAGATAGGGGCAGTCCGGGAAGAGAAGTGCGGAATGAAGAGGCGGTAGTAGTTGGCGAAGCCCAGGAACCGCTGAATAGCCTTCAACCCCTCTGGTCGGGGCCACTTCTGGATGGCAGACAGTTTCTCAGGATCCATTCGTAGGCCGGTCTGAGAGATTATGTAGCCCAGAAACGGAAGCGAGGTCTGCTCAAAGAGGCACTTCTCATATTTTGCGTAGAGGTGGTTCTGCCTGAGCCTGAGCAGAACCTGACGAACGTCCCTCCGGTGAGTGAGAAGATCCGGAGAGAAGACCAAGATGTCGTCCAGGTATACCACCACGCAGGAGTAGAGAAGGTCACGGAAGATGTCCTTGACCAACTCTTGAAAGACGGCGGGAGCGTTACAGAGACCGAAGGGCATTACATGGTATTCATAGTGGCCGTCCCGGGTGTTGAATGCCATCTTCCATTCATCCCCCTGACGGATACGGACCAGGTTATACGCCCCACGGAGGTCCAGCTTGGTGAAGATTCTAGCACCCCTCAGACGGTCAAATAATTCGAGAATGAGCGGAAGAGGGTATTTATTTTTCACCGTGATCTGGTTAAGACCTCTATAGTCTATACAGGGACGGAGTGAGCCGTCTTTCTTTTTGACGAAGAAGAAGCCTGCTCCCGCCGGGGAGGTAGATTTCCGGATAAATCCCCGGGCCAGATTCTCCTCAATATATTCAGACATGGACCGGGTCTCAGCAGCGGACAAAGGGTAAATACCCCACGGGGAGGAGTAGCGCCGGGTATCAGGTCGATTGGGCAATCGTATGGTCTATGAGGGGGTAATGTCTCTGCTTCTCTTTTATTAAAGACGTCCGCATAAGACCAATAGGGAACCGGTAGTCTGGGTAGATTGGCTGGGGTAGGAGAAGGACGGGCAGGATGAACGGGAGCTAAACAAGTCTTATGGCAGTCCTGTCCCCAGCGAAGGACTTCTCCGGTCTGCCAATCAAGCACGGGTGCATGTTTCTGGAGCCAAGGTAGGCCTAGCAAGCGGGCGTGAGAGAGTCCAGGCAGAACATGGAAGAAGATGCTCTCAGAGTGCAGCATTCCCACCTGCAGAGTTATGGATTCGGTGATGAGTTGAATTGGATGCGGTAAGAGACCCCCATCCACGGAAGCGACAGATAAGGGTACAGCCAGGGGTTTGGTGGGAATGCGGTATTTCTCTACCAGGGATTGAGAAATGAGATTTCCGGCAGCTCCAGAGTCAAGTTGAGCTAGTTCACAGAAACGGTTCTCCCCGCAGACGATAGAGACCGACAGCATCAGAGATGGAGAGGGTTTACTCTTGTCTAGGACGACATCTCTGAGCGATCCTAGACACAGGCGTTTCCCGACCTCTCCAGGCAGGAACGGATCCGGTGCTCCTTACTGCCACCGTAGAAGCAGCTCCCCTCGGCACGGCGTAATTCTTGACGGGTTTTGACTATCTTGGTCTGGTCGACCTGCATAGGCTCGGGTGAGTGCGCCTGAGGAGTAACGGAGGAAGTGACGGGTTTCTGAAAGGTAGGGGCAAGGCGTGGAAACCTCCTCTCACGGGTGACCTCTTTGGTGCGCTCCTGGAACCGGATGTCAATCCGGGTGGCGAGTGTTATTAAGTCGTCGAGAGTGGTAGGAATGTCCCGACCGGCGAGTTCATCTTTAATACGGCCGGACAGACCCTCCCAGAAGACGGACACCAGGGCGTCGTTATCCCAGGCAAGCTCCGAAGCAAGGGTACGGAACCGTATGGCATATTGGCCCACGGTGAGACTTTCTTGACGGAGGCGTAGCAGAGATGAGGCGGATGAGATCTTCCGTCCTGGTTCGTCGAAGACTTTCCGGAAAGCCGTGAGAAAGGCTGGCAGGTTGGACACCAGGGGATCTCCTCTCTCCCATAGAGGATTTAGCCAAGCCAGCGCCTCCCCCGTGAGATGGGACATGATGAAGGCTACTTTGGCTCGGTCGGTGGAAAACTGGTGTGCCAAAAGTTCGAAGTGCAGAGTGCACTGGTTAATGAAGCCCCGTGCCTGACCGGGATCTTCGCCAAAACGAGGCGGGGCGGAGAGACGGGGACCGGGAAGGGATGCCATGGTATTGATGGGCTGCGGCGGTGCCGGGGTAGTAAGTGTGCGAGTGGAAGCAGCTCCCGATGAGGCAGTCAGTGTGTCCAGGCGAGAGTTAACACTACGCAGGTGACTCAGGATGGACTCCTGTTGGGACCTCTGATGGGAAAGGTCATGACATAGGTCCGAGAGCGAGGGAGCTTGGGTGCCACCGGGTTCCATGGC
Organism: Phyllobates terribilis; assembly: GCF_046119375.1. Taxonomy (NCBI): domain Eukaryota; kingdom Metazoa; phylum Chordata; class Amphibia; order Anura; family Dendrobatidae; genus Phyllobates; species Phyllobates terribilis. The sequence continues at coordinate 78,329,375 of NW_027362765.1, forward strand.
CCGAGCAAACTGTAACGGGTCTGGGAGGTGGAACCTCTGAGCTACTATACAAAGGGCAGTCCTTGTAAGGAAGCGGGTGGCTCCCAGGGAAGGCGGGCAGGTAGACACGGCAAGTGACAAGAACAGTCTCAAGGTAGAAGGGCAGGGCTGTCACAGCAAGTGACGGGGACAGTCTCTTGACAGGCGGATGGTCACGGCAAGTGACAACAGGGTAAGAGTCTCTAGGCAGGCAGGGGGTCACGGCAAGTGACGGCAGAGCCTCCAGGTAGGCTAGCAGGCAGGTAGCAGGTGAGCGCTCCCAGGTGAGCGAGTAAGAGTCTCTGGACAGGCAGGTGGTCACAGCAAGTGACGGCTAAGCCTCCAGGTAGGCTAGCAGGCAGGTAGCAGGTGAGCGCTCCCAGGTGAGCGAGTAAGAGTCTCTGGACAGGCAGGTGGTCACAGCAAGTGACGACTAAGCCTCCAGGTAGGCTAGCAGGCAGATAGCAGGTGAGCGCTCCCAGGTGAGCGGGTGAGAGTCTCTGGACAGGCAGGCAGGTATCAGGCAGGTATCTGGCAGGTACTTCCTGGTCCGCGGGCGGACTGATCCATAGACAGACTGGCAGGTGCTGGTAGGCAGACTGTCGGACCACAGGATTGCAAGCAGGTAGACAGAAATCAGGCAGATATCAGGCAGGTATCAGGCAACGGGACCTGAGGGCTGAAGCAGAGTTGAAAGGCTTTGCAACAACATTGCTCGGGCACCTCCATTTTGGAGGAGGTGCCTTATATATGGTGAGGTCCTCCGGCCATTGGCCGGGGACTCCTTAGGACGGCGCACGCGGCCCCTTTAAGAGAGAGGGAGCGCGCGCGCGCCCTTAGCACAGTGACCGGGGAGCAGCGCGCGCTGCCAGCAGAGCGGGAGGAAGACGCCGGGCACGGAGCGGAGAGGTGAGGGGAACGGCGTCCGTGCCTAGCAGGAGGCAGGGATGCCGACGCTACAATGGGTCTGCCCCATTCAGCTATTGGGTGTCAAAATTGGACACATGCCAGAGCTTGCCCTATATGCCTTGGAGGTGCTAGCCTGCCCTACAGCAAGTGTGATGTCAGAGCAGGTCTTTAGCACTGCAGGTGGTGTCATCACAGACAGAGGCATCCACCTGTACACAGACAACGTAGGGAAGATAACTTTCCTAAAAATGAATAAAGGGTGGATCACAATGGACATGACCTTACCTTTGGCTGACTAGACAATTATACCAGCCGTACCCAGCCATGGTTGCACTGTATTTTTCATTTTGTTACTTTGTTTCTCTGTTATTTTAAGTCCTTTTTTTTTTTATAAACAAAGTGTTGGCACCGTCCCCTTCTTCCACATACACTTCCACTTAAACATCTTGTTTTATTTTTGGATTTATTTTTTTCGGTTGGCTATGTTATTTTTAAGTTATTTGTTTAAGCAACAATAAAAAAATTTAAACAGAGATTTTGGCCCTCTCCCTTCTTCCAGGTCCACATCTGCTTTCTCCTCCACTTTGACCTCTTTGACTTTTTGTCTGTTATTTTCAATCATTTACCAAAATGTGGTATGGATGATGAACGGCTGGATGAGGGAGGGATGTATGGACCCATTTTTGATAACCAACCAAGGGAAAGCAGACAGCAGGGTGCTGCTGCCCTCAGTTGTCTGGTTTCCTTTAGCTGGTTATTAAAAATAGGGGGGAAACCCACAATGTTTTTATTTATTTCTTACTAATATAAATGAATAAATGGGAAAAAAATGTGTCTCCCCCCTCTATTTTTAATAACCAGCTGAGGGAAAGCCGATGTCTGGGGGCTGAAGTTAATATTCGGGGAACGGGCCAATATCCATAAAGGTTCCCAGACTATTAATATCAGCTCACAGCTGTTGGCGTAGCCTTAACTAAGACCCCCCCCCCCCAAAAAAAAGACGTTGGGTCCCCTCTATATTCAGTAATTAGCAAAGGCTAAACAGCTGCGGGCTGATATTAATAGCCTAGGAAAGGGCCATAGATATTGATATTGGCCCCCATTCCAGACTAATAACATCAGCTCTCTGAAATGGTGCATCCATTAGATGAGCCAATTCTGGCACTTAGCCTCCTCTTCCCACTTGCCCTGGTGCCCATTACTGTAAAATAAAGAATAGTAAACCACCATATTCTTGGTCTGTCCCCCGAGAATCCCTATGTGATGCTGGCCCAGGTGAGGTGGCCGGGATTCATCTGCAATGAACTCTGGTGACCTTTCTCACGTCAGCGCTACACACTGCAGGAGCGTAAACACGCTCCTGTCTCTGTGTTCTGGCTGGCTTGCTGAGTGGTCACATCATGCCAGCGCTCAACAAACCACCCAGATGTAGCAGAGCTGGAGTTCTTAGTGGGACAGATATGGATTAGTCCATGAAAAAAAGAAGATATGGATTATCTTCTCGTCATACAGGTGAGGAATATGGTTGTTTATTATTTTTTATTTTTCAGGAAAAAGAGGGGCGGGGAGTATTTTTTTTTAAATAAAGGAGTCTGTGTCTTTCTTTAAATTAAAGGACTTTATTTTGGCTGTTCTTTTTTACAATATGACTATGGGGTTAGTAATGGGGGCATCTTATAGACGCCTCTGCATTACTAACCCCTGGGCTTGATGTCAGCGGACATAAAACCGCTAACATCAACCCCACAACTATTACTCCACTTACCTTCGGAAGAGCCGGGCAACTGGTGCATCTAAAAGATGCGCTTTTTCTGGGGCAGCTGCGGGCTGCTGTTTTTAGGCTGGGGAGGGCCAATATCCATGGTCCCTCCCAGTCTGAGAATACCAGCCACTAGCTGTATGCTTTAGTTTGGCTGGTTGTCCAAAATTAAGGGGGGAGGCCTCACGCTGTTTTTTTTGTAATTTAAATAAAAATTACGGCATCGAGAACCCTCTATTTTTGAAAAACAGCCAATATAAAGCTGGGGGCTGCAGCGGTCAGCTTTACTTGCGCTAGTTAGAAAAAACAGAGGGGACCACACAACTTTTTTTTTTTATTTATAGCACAGGCGCCGGCTGATGAATACTGTCATCAGGCTCGCCTGCTCTCGCTATCAGTGAGACCTGGCGTAGGATGATGAGAGTAGTACTCTAACCTTTTTACCGCTGGTCACAGCTGCTGCTAGTTCACATGCTGTCATCTGTATGACAGCGTGGGAACCACAGAGCACTGACCGCCGATCAGAGCTGGTGTTTCTCGCTCTGTCACAGATGACAGCATGGGAAACAGCCGACGTTTGGGCTGCCGATCCTGAACAGTTACACTGACCTCCCGGAGAAATCCATGTTCTTGGTCCGTGCACATTCACTAAGTGTTCGGTATGGACCCCGAACTTTACTTTTCTGGTTTGTTCCATCACTAATTCTGTTGCCATAGACCAATATTCTTGCAAAATAATTTCATCACCTAATGCAATCTATAACTCAATGAATTGCTGAGATTCTGAAGGCCAAAGATCATCCAATGCACTACTAGTTCGGTGTCTCTAATTTAGTGGTTATTCAGTGTTGGTTTTTCAGTGCATGTTTTATGCTTGGTGGAGATGACAGGATGAAGCTGATCATAGACACTAGATGCTGTCTGTACTTTCTCACTTTTTTCTGGTTAGAATTAGGAACTGACAGGTTGAATTTATACATGAGACCTGCAGCGATTTGATAGTTACTTCTGTCAGGTCATTTTTGATTGTCATGTTGATTTATGATCTTTTCTGTTCTCCATCTTTCGATAACTTTTCCAATATTTGTTTTAGGGAAAAAATCTAACCCTCATTAATACTACAGAGACATGTGTGAGGGGTGATGAGCGGTGTAATGAGGAGATTCCTACAGATAACCGCACAGGTGAGTAGTGAACACTAATGCAGAGAAGTCAGTAGTCCATTCATTGACTGCTACAGTTATGTTGTTGGAGTTTTTTAGGGTATGGTACACAGTCTTTTGTTTTTATAAATATATGGATTATATAATCCATGCCTAATGATTTGATACTTATGTAATGCTCGGGGACACCCTGGCTGTGGGTTGTTTCCGTGTCTCTGAACACTGCAGAAAAGGGTACCTGGCTGGGTGTGTGTTTTACCTCTTGTACATTAGTGTTCAAAATAATAGCAGTCCAATATGACTTACCAGATTAATCACTGTTTTTGGTATAAATTATATTACCACATGTCAAACAATTTACCAGTTGGTGCAGTAGATTCTAAGAAAACCAACAGACTCCGCCTTCATGATCTGCATGTTTTTGAGTCTGTGTATTTGAATAATTAATTGAAAGGGGTGTACTCAAAATAATAGCAGTGTGGAGTTCAATTAGTGAGGTCAATCATTCTGTGAAGAAACAGGTGTGAATCAGGTGGTCCTTATTTAAGGGTGAAGCCAGCACATGTTGTATATGCATTTCTCCTTGAAAGCCTGAGAAATATGATTTGTTTGAGACATTGTTCAGAAGAACAGCGTACTTTGATTTAAAAGTTGATTTGGAGAGGGTAAAACTTATAAAGAAGTGCAGACAATGATAAGCTGTTCAGCTAAAATGATCTCCAATGCTTTAAAATGGAAAGCAAAACCAGTGAGACGTGGAACAAAACAGAAGACGACCATTCGAATGGATCGAAGAATGGCAAAGGCTCAGCCAATGATCAGCTCAAGGATGATCAAAAACAGTCTCAAGTTACCTGTGAGTACTGTGACAAATAGAAGTTGCCTATGTGAGGCTATGTGCCCACGATGCAGATTTAAAGCAGAAATTTCCTAGGTGTTTTTTCCTCTCGCTGGCAGAAAAAAACACATGCAGATTTTACATGCGTTTTTTCTGCCATGGAGAAGCGTTTTTACATGCATTTATGCATGCGTTTTTTCAAGCGCTTTTCCAAGCGATTTTGAGCATCATTTGGAAAAGGGCTTGACAATTTGGTCACACAATATAAATCCATGCAACTGGCATGGATTTATATTGTGTGACCAACTTATGAGGAGACTTCTGCTTTAAAATTGTGCATCTATTGTAAAAAAAAGAATTAAAAAGTAAAAAAGACAAAAAAAACCTTATATTCACCTCTCCAGCGGCCCCCGGTCTACTCCTGGTGGTGATCCTCGCTCCTCGGCGTCCCGCGGTGTACTGGCAGGACCTGCGGTGACGTCATTTAGTCAGCTGTTGGTCACGCGACCGCTGACTAAATGAAGTCACCGCAGGTCTTGCCAGTATACCGCGAGCCACGGAGGAGAGAGGATCGCACCCGGGAAGAGACCGGGGGCCGCCGGAGAGGTGAGTATGAATGCTTTTTTTTTATTTTTTACTTTATAATTCTTTTTTAAGTTGCAGGTACGATGGTACCCGGGTCGGATGAGAGGCCTCTCTTCTCCCAACCCGGGTACCATCCGCGCATTGAACCGCATAACATCCGCATGTATACAAGTCAATGGGCACGATTTCACAGCAAAATCGCACCCAAATTGGTTGTACTGTGGATTTTTCCGCAATGATAATCCGAAGCGGAAATTTCCGCAGCATGTGCACAGCACATGCAGATTATCATTGGGAAACATGGCAGACATCTTAACAAGCGATTTTAATGCGTTTCTGCGGCGGAAATGCCGCCGTGGAAACGCATGAAGCCTGCATCGTGGGCACACAGCATGAAGCTAATCTCTTAGCAAGAAGTCCCCGCAAAGTCCCACTGTTAAAAAAAAAAAAAAAAAAAAAAAACACAGACACATGATGCAAAGATTGAGTCACCTTCTCCCCTTTTTATCTGGTTTCAGGTGTGATTTTCATATTGCTCACACCTGTTACGTGCCACAGGTGAGTTTGAACGAGCATCACATGCTTGAAACTAAGTTGGTTACCCACAATTTTGGAAAGGTGCCAACAATTTTGTCCGTCCCATTTTTGGGGTTTTCTGTGAAATTATGTCCAATTTTCCATTTTTATTAGTGTGTGTGTTTTCCTTTTTTTTTTGCTTTTTTTGTTCCAATGCACACAACGGAAATAAACGTGTTTAATTGCAATAATTTTTCGGAGAAATACTTCATTTTCTGCAATAATTTATAGGGTGCCAACACTTTTGGCCATGACTGTATTCCTGTGAGATCTTCAGGGCAAATGTTGACAGCTCTTGCACTCCATTACTCTTAACCTCTTAGCGTGTAAGTAAGTGAATAAAAGTCATGTGTCGAGGGGGCTCGGAAGTTGTAGATGCTGGCTATGTTACATTACCAGCATCTGTTTCCAACAGTCGTGGTCAGAGCTGATCTCTGATCGCTGCTGTTAATCATTTAATTTAGTTACTGCTGACAATTTCTGATAGTTGTGTTTAAATAGAATGGTTGCCAGTGCAGGTGCTCCATGGCTTCCATATGCCTCCTGGAAACGTACCAATGCCTTACTATGGCAGCCACGCACCTGATATAGAAGTCAGACTCACCGGCCTATAATTCCCTGGGTCCACCTTCTTCCCCTTTTTGAAGATAGGAACAACATTTGCTCTTCTCCAGTCTTCTGGGACTTCTCCTGTTCTCCAAGAATTTTCAAAGATTATGGAGAGTGGTTCTAAAATTTCTTCTACGATCTCCTTCAGTACTCTGGGGTGTAATTCATCTGGACCTGGAGACTTGAACTCATTTATGTTAGCTAAATATTCCCTCACAATCTCTCTGTTTACAGATAACCTAGATTCTTCTATTCCTTTAATAGGACAGCGAAGATCAGTTGATGTTACATTTTCTTTCTGAGAGAAAACAGATGCAAAATAGGAATTAAAAAGTTCGGCCTTCTCAACATCCTTTCTTACCATTTCACCATTTTCATCCTGTAAAAATCCTATAGCATCTTTGACTTTTCTTTTACTTTTGACATACCCCCAAAATCCTTTTTTATTGCTTTTGACATCTCTTGCAAGCCTTAATTCATTGTCAGCTTTAGCTAACCTGATATGTGCCCTGTCAGTGACGTGCATGAGGTGAGCCGAGTTCATTGGACATGAGCTCACCTCATGCACGTCACTGACAGCGTGGGAAAATTCTCCTGCACTCACCGCATGCGCAGGAGAATTTTCCCACGCTGTCAGTGACGTGCATGAGGTGAGCTGAGTTCATTGGACATGAACTCGGCTCATCTGGATGCCGTCACAGCGAGACACTGAGGAGCGCAAGCATGCCTGCACTTCTCAGTGTCTGCATGGCAAGCTGGATGGCAGCGTTCTGCTGCGGTCCAGCCTGTCATGTGAATGTAGCAGAGCTGAAGCCGTCCTGGGAACCATGGAAAGGTAAGGATGATGTTGCTTTATTATTTTACTTTTATTGCAGGAGATCGTTGGCTTCAGCTGGAATGGGCGTGATGGTAAGTATGGTTTAATTTAGAACAATAAAGAATTGTGTCTTTATTTCAATTAAAGGACTTTATTCTGGGTGTTTGTGTTTTTTTTGTAACTTTGACTATGGGGTTAGTAATGGGGGTGTCTTATAGACGCCTCTCCATTACTAACCTGGACTTGATGTCAGCTCGCATTATAAGCTGACATCAACCCCAGCCCTATTACCCCACTGCCACTGCTACAGGGCAGTGGGAAGAGCAGGGCTAAGTGCCAGAATTGGCACATCCAGTGGATGCGCCATTTCTGGGGTGGCTGACGGCTGGTGTTTCTAGCCTGGGAGGGGGCCAATATTCATGGCACCCTTCCTGGGCTATTAATATCAGCCCCCAGCTGTCTGCCTAGCCTTTGCTAGCTATTAAAATAGGGGGGACCCCACATCATTTTTTTGGGGTCCCCCATTTTAATAGCTAGTAAAGGCTAGGTATTCAGCTGGGGGCTGATATTAGTAGCCTGGGAAGCTCCATGGGTATTACCCCCTTCCCAGGCTTCAAACATCTGCCCCAGCCCTCTGCTTAACCTCCGCTAGAGACTAAAATTACGGGGAACCCCACGCCAATTTTTTTTTAATAAATCCTTTATTTTAACACTAAATGACAAGTACAGTAATCATCACTATCACTGTACTTCTTATAAATGTGACTGACATGTTTCTATCTATCTAATCTATGTGTGATGCTCTATTCTTTCTGTTATAAATTGTCGGGTACCGATGCTGAATTGCCGGCCGGCTTTTTTAAAGAGACGGTGCATGAAAACACTAATATTTTTTTAAATAAATCCTTTAACACTAAATGACAAGTACAGTAACCAACACTGTCACTGTACTTCTTATATATGTGACTGACATGTTTCTATCTATCTAATCTATGTGTGATGCTCTATTCCTTCTTGTCTAAATTGTCGGGTACCGGTGTATGCCGCTGCTGAATTGCCGGCCGGCTTTTTTAAAGAGAGTGTCTTCTGAGCAGTTTGTCAGCTTTTGGACACATTTGAAGGTGTTTTCTAGGTGTTTCTATGTGTTTTTGTTTGCCTGCCATTGGTTTTAACGGTGTTCGACGGTGTTCTAAGGTGTTCGACGAACAGTTCCTCAAACATCCCGGTGTTCGACGAACCGAACCGAACCCGAACACTACGGGGGTGGCTCAACACTAGTTAGTAGTTCCAATTCTCCTTGTTTGTTGCCCATGTTTTGTGCATTTGTATAAAAACATTTTAGTTTGTGATTGGTTTCTCTTCCTCCCATATTTTTATTATTTAAATTTTTTTTGTCTTTGTTCTTCCTTTCCACTTCCAATAGCAGAGATCTCAATAGTATTTGTCAGCTGTATGGCTTTTTCTGGCCTTTTGCTTCCCTTCCCACATTGTTCTAGTTTAAAGCTCTCCTGATGAGTGTAGCAAGGCGACTTCCAAATACATGTTTTCCAGTCTTCGTAAGGCGCACCCCATCTCTAGCAAGTAGTCCATCATATAGGTAATTCATTAAAAATAATGACATTTGTTTTATTCTTGGCAGATGACTGTAGAAGGAGCTTAGAAGGACATCTGATATTTTCAGATTTTGCAACAGATGAACATGGTATCTCAAGTACAAAGGAAGAACACACCATTATCCCAGATATACCTCAAGCCCTTCTCATAAAAAATCTTTCATCTGATCCTATTCAACAGGCCTTTTCTTCTGCTTCAGCAAAGACCAATAGGCAAAACAAAAGTCAAATAAGGGTTGCTGAACACCAAATAACTCATATAGGGAATAAACCATGTTCTTGTTCAGAATGTGGGAAATGTTTTAAAACAAAATCAGTTTTACACGTACAACAGATAGAAAAAACAAGGGAAAAGCCATATTCATGTTCAGAATGTGGGCAATGCTTTAGTCGGAAAACAAATCTTGTTGCCCATCAGAGAATTCACACAGGGGAGAAGTCATTTTCATGTTCACACTGTGGGAAACGTTATGATAAGAAATCCAAACTTGTTACACATCAGAGAAACCACCCAAGGGAGAAGCAATTTTCATGTACAGAATGTGGAAAATGTTTTGATCAGAAAACAAACCTTGTTATACATCAAGGGATTCACACAAGTGATACAGCATTTTCAAGTTCAGAATGTGCGAAACCTAGCGAGAAATCCAAACTTGTTACAGAACACGAAATTAACACAGGAAAGAAGCCATTTTCATGTGCAGCATGTGGGAAATGTTTTACTCAGAAAGTAAATCTTTTTGCACATCAGAGAATTCACACAGGGGAGAAGCCATTTTCATGTGCAGAATGTGGGAAATGTTTTAAATGGAAAAAAAGTTTTGTTCGACATCAGATAATACATACAGGGGAGAAGCCATTTCCATGTGCAGAATGTGGGAAATGTTTTACTCAGAAAGCAAATCTTTTTGCACATCAGAAAATTCACAGAGGGGAGAAGCCATTTTCATGTTCAGAATGTGGGGAATGTTTTAAATGGAAATCAAATCTTGTTACACATCAGAGAATTCACACAGGTGATTAAGCCCTTCACCACCTTCAGACTTTTAGTTTTTGTAGTTTTGTTTTTTGCTCCCCTTCCCAGAGCCAGAACTTTTTATTTTCCTGTCAATATAGCCGTATGAGGGCTTGTTTTTTGCGGGACGAGTTGTCCTTTTGAATGACACAATTAATTTTACCATATCATGTACAATAAAAAATGCAATTACACAATTTTTTTGGGAGGTTTTTTTTTTACCATGTTCACTAAATGCTAAAACATATCTGGCAATATGATTCTTCAGATCAGTACGAGTACGCAGACACCAAACATGTATAGGTTCTTTTATATTTAAGTGGTGAAAAAAAAATCCGAAAATTGTAAGAAAAAAAGTATCACCATTTTCCAAGATTCTTAGCATCTCCAATTTTCCGGATGTAGGGTTGGGTGAGGGCTTATTTTTTGCTCCCCAAGCTGATAGTTTTATTGATACCATTTTGGGGTAGATATGATGCTTTGATCGCCTTTTTTAATTTGTTTTATTACAGCAGTGCTATGTTTAACAGAAATCATGATCTATGAACGCTGGCCACGGGCTGGCATTCATAGGAGATTTATAAGACACGTAGGAGATCTTCTGCAGAACTCCAGCTGCCATGACAGCCTATCGGCACGCTATGAACGCGTGACGAATTTTGTAACGTTCTTCCTGGCGCGTGTTAAATGCGCTTTCTGAGATTGACATCGGCATTTATCTTAACAGCTCCGGTTGGATTGCGGATCCACCCACGGCTGTTATAGGCTGTGACAGAGTTACTGGTATGATCTATGAGGGGAGGTATGTGTCACACAGGTTGCTAGCCTGTGTGAACTGAAACCAATAAACTTTCTGCCAGCATGTTATATGCTGGAGGGTTAACTCACTTAAAGGGCATGGTTTTAGGGGAATGACATAGAGATGGGAGGGACATCATTCCCCATACCTCCACCTCAGGGTGTGGCTGAGCAACGTTTAAATGTTCAGTCCTGTTTTTTTTTTTTTCTCTGTGCTGTGTTTGGAGAGGCAAGGTCTCCAGCCTGGACAGCCATAGCTCAGGAGGGAGCTGAAGGCTGGACATAACCTGTGTGGACGAACCGCACACACATAAATGGACTGTGCTACAGTTTATCTTTTGTTTTGTTGTTTTGCCAAGCAAGGCTGTGCTTATTTTGCTAGTGTGCAGAGCTTTATGCTGTTAAGAAAGCCTGCAAAGAAAACCCGGGTTCCTGAGTCTACTTCCTGAAGTGGACAAGCGAGCCGTCCTACCACAAGACGTATGACATGTGATCAGATCAGCTGTTACAGTGGCATTTAAAAGTTTGGACACCCCTGGTCAAAATTACTGTTATTGTGAACAGTTTAGCAAGTTGAAGATGAAATGATCTTTAAAAGGCCTAACGTTAAAGATGACACATTTCCTTTGTATTTTAGGCGAAAAATATATATTTTTAGCTTTTACATTTTAAAAATTACAAAAATGAAAATGGGCCGATGCAAAAGTTTGGGCACCCTGCATGGTTAGTACCTAGTAGCATCCCTTCTGAAAGTGCTACAGCTTGTAAACACTTTTTGTAGCCAAACAAGAGTCTTTCAATTCTTGTTTGAAGGATTTTCATTTATTCTTCCAGTTCTGTGAGATTCCTGGGTCGTCTTGCATGCACTGCTATTTTGAGGTATAGCCACAGAATTTCAATGATGATCAGATTAGGGGACTGTGAGGGCGATTGTAAACCCTTCAGCTTTAACCTCATTGGTCTACAGGACATGTTTCCAAAATTCATCAGGCTTGTTTAGATGTTCTTTTGCATACTTGTGATGCTGAATTTTATGATGAGCATGCAAGAGAGGTTTTCTTCTGATGACTGTTCCATGAAGGACATATTTGTTTCTTAACATTAGGACAATGTACCACAACTCCAGAGTCTGCTAAATCTTTCTTAAAGTCTTCTGCAGTCATGCAGGTGTTCTGCTTTACCTCTTTAGCAATCCTATGAGCAGCTTGCTGAAAATTTGCTTAGTCTTCCAGACCTTATCTTTACCTCCACTGTTCCTGTTAACTGCCATTTCTCAATTAAATTTCAAACTGAGGAAAGGGAAACTTGAAAATGCTGTGCTATTGTCTTATAGCCGTCTCCTGTTTTGTGGGCCTTCTCCATTTTTATTTTCAGTGCTAGGCAGCTGCTTAGAAGAATTTATGGCTCCTGTTTTTTGGCACAAGTTAACAAGCTAGTGAGCAAGCCATAACCCTAATAGCCTAATTAAGAACTTTGACCAAGGTTTTAGACATCTGAGAACACAAATCTCAAAGGGTGCCCACACTTTTGCATCAGCCCATTTTCATTTTGTAATTTTTAAAATATAACAAAATTACTTTTTTGCCTAAAATACAAAGAAAATACATCATCTTTAACTTTAGGAGGGAGCTGAAGGCTGGACATAACCTGTGTGGGCGAACCGCGCACACATATATGGACTGTGCTACAGTTTCTTTTGTTTTGTTGTTTTGCCAAGTAAGGCTGTGCTTATTTTGCTGGAGTGCAGAGCTTTATGCTGTTAAGAAAGCCTGCAAAGAAAACCCGGGTTCCTGAGTCTACTTCCGGAAGTGGACAAGCGAGCCGTCCTACCACAAGGCGTATGACATGTGATGAGATCAGCTGTTACAGTGGCATTTAAAAGTTTGGGCACCCCTGGTCAAAATTACTGTTATTGTGAACAGTTTAGCAAGTTGAAGATGAAATGATCTTTAAAAGGCCTAAAGTTAAAGATGACACATTTCCTTTGTATTTTAGGCAAAAAATATATATTTTCATCTTTTAAATTTTCATTTTGTAATTTTTAAAATGCAAAAAAATTAAATTTTTTTGCCTAAAGTACAAAGAAAATACATCATCTTTAACTTTAGGAGGGAGCTGAAGGCTGGACATAGGCCTTTTAGAGATCATTTCATCTTCAACTTGCTTAACTGTTCACCATAACAGTAATTTTGACCTGGGGTGCCCAAACTTTTACATGCCACTGTATATGCAGGGAAAGATGCGGGCTCAGCGTCATAGCCCTTATCAAATGCAAGGACACGACCTTGGACGTACCTATACATCCAAGATCATAAAGGGGTTTAGCATTTTCAAATTCAGAATGTGGGAAACCTAGGGTCTGCCTATAAAATCTAACCAGCAAAGGCTAGGCAGACAGGTGTGAGCTTATATTAATAACCAGGGAAGGGGCCATGGATACTAGCTCCCTCCGAGGCTAATAATATCAACTCCCAGGGCCCTTTATTGGTGCATTCATAAGATGTTCCAAATCTGGCGCTTAGCCTCTGCTCTTCCCACTTGCCCTGGTGTGCTGGTAATAGGGCTGGGGTTCATGTCAGCCTTGTATTGGCAGCTGACATGAAGCCCAGGTTAGTAATGAAGGACGTCTATAAGATGCCCCCATTACTAACCCCGTAGTAAGGTTTTCGACGTTTTTGAAATACAGACACAGCCAGAATAAAGTATTTTATTTGAAATAAAATTCCACACAGTTTTAATCTTTTATTTAAAAATAAAAAACACTGTATACTCAACTAACGCCAAATCCTCAAAGCCCTTGTCTCCTCCTGTATGAAACCAAAAGTAAAAACAACAATATCCCTCACCTGTCTGCCGTGATGACGTAATCCACAATGTCCCATGATGACCTGGGTCACTTCTACAGCAGCCACATCAGCAATCACTGAGGTGACTGTTGTAGAAGACAGCATTGTATACACTGACAGGAGTGTAATCACTCCTGTCAGTGTATAGTGCTGTGCTGCAGGAGTGAAGTCACCTAAGTTCATCAGCTGAAGATTAGCTGATAAGATCCGGTGACCTCACTTATTGCATCAGTGTTGCATGAGAAAATTCTCACGCAGCATCGATGCCGTAAGTGAGGTTTCCGGAGCTTGTCAGCTGATCTTCAGCTGATGAACTCCAGTGAACTCAGTCCCGGCAGCGCAGCAATGTACACTGCCAGGAGCAATCGCGCTCCCATCAGTGTATTGCCGGGTGATCGGGTCGCCGTGGGACACTCTGGTTACGGCGGACAGGTGAGCATAAGGTGTTTTTTTATTTTAATATTGATTTATTTTATTTCATTTTTTTACACAGCGCACAGACGTTGGGTGAGGAGACTACTCCTCCCCTCAGCCGCACCTGCTCCCGCTGTTATCAGCTGGAGCAGCTGTCGGATGATGGGAGGAGTAGACTCCTGCAGGCAAATCTTTGTGCATTTTTGCCACAGTTTTGACTCATTGACTTGAATTAAGTCAGTCAAATACGCAGCAAAGATCCGCAGCAGATCCGCAAATATTTTTATACCTGTGTTTTTGTTGCGGATTTGACTGACTCCGTTCAAGTCTATGGGTGAAAAACGCTGCAAAAAAACACAAAGAATTGACATGCTGCAGATTTAAATGCAATGACAATCCTGACAGGAAAATTACTGATCATGTGCACAGCACTTCAGGATTGTCATTGCATTAGCTGGCACACGGATTACCGAACGTTTAGGCTGTGTGCCCACGATGCGTTTTTAATGCGTTTTCGCAGCGTTTTTGCAGCTGCGGAAATGCTTAAAAAACGCATTAAAAACGCATGGTAGAAGGCCAGCAACGTTCCCCAATGATAATCCGCATGTGCTGTGCACATGCTGCGGAAATTTCCGATGCGGATTATCGTTGCGGAAAAAAACGCAGCACTACCAATTATTTTGCGGAAGTGCTGCATCTTCGCCGCCATTGACTTGCATTAGACCGCATGGATTACGCATCACTGTATATGTAGATGCGTAATCCAAGCGTTCTAATGTGCGGATGGTACCCAGGTGTAGATGAGAAGAGAGTCTCCTCCACACCCAGGTACCATTAAAAAATCTGTAAAAAAAGAATAAAATAAAAAATAAATGTATACTTACCTTCTGTCGGCCCGCACTGCGCTCCTACTTGCTTCCCGGCACTTTGCAGTGAATTGAAGGATCTGCACTGACGTCAGAGTCATGTGACGGGTCACGCGACGCTGACGTCGGCAGGTCTTTCAATTCACTGTTGCCGGCAAGGGAGAACGGAGTGTAAAGCAGGACACCGGGGGCCATCGGAGGGTAAGTATATATTTATTTTTTTATTTTTACCACTCTCTCGGGTCACACTATATAAATCTATGCAGTTTGCATGGATTTATATAGTGTGACCTAGTTGTCACAAGTAGTGTTGAGCATTCCGATACTGAAATATCTGGTATCTGCCGATATTCGCGGTATCGGAATTCCGATACTTAATTCCGATACTTTTAGAATATCGTATACCGGAATCGGAAGTTCCCATAATGCAATGAGCCAGTTTCATTTTATTCAGCCAATGAGGATCCTAAGAAGTGTGGGCACATCCTGTTAGGCATGTTAACTAATGGCATGGCTGTGATTGGCTGCTGAAATGATGTCATGATGCACTATAAAAGCCGCCGCCGCCATTTTGAGCTCACTCTGCTGTGAATTCAGTTAAGGATAGGACGCTGTTGTTCTGAGGGACAGTTTTAGCTACCTATTTGCTCTATTCTGCTTTACCCAAGCTACTTTATAAATCGCTGTGCCTTGCAGCGCTAGTGCACAGTTCTCTGTGCTGTTCACCGCTGTCTGCAAGGTCTGTGTGTGTGAGTGCAGCTCACGCTGTAGTGTGTGCTTCAGCCACGTCTGGTTGTAGTGCGCTCAGTGTGCGTCACTGCCTCATACATTGTCCTTTTTTGCTAATTGATAATTTTTCCTGATTTCTCCTATTAGTGTGGTGGTTCCATCCATATTCAGCTAAATTGGTTCCAAACACACTATATAGGAGTAGATAGAGAATTTTTTTTTTGTCTTGCAGCGCTAGTGCACAGTGCTCTGCATCTGCACTGTTCACGCCTGTCTGCAAGGTCTCTGTGTGTGAGTGCAGCTCACGCTGTAGTGTGTGCTTCAGCTACGTCTGGTTGTAGTGCGCTCAGCGTGCGTCACTGCCTCATACATTGTCCTTTTTTGCTAATTGATCATTTTTCCTGATTTCTCCTATTAGTGTGGTGGTTCCATCCGTATTCAGCTACATTGGTTCCAAACACACTATATAGGAGTAGATAGAGGAGCCTTTCTGCAGCATTGTGCCCTGCAGCCCCAGCCAGATTAGTATTAGCCTATTTTTTGTAGCCTCATCTATTGCATTGTAGGTTACCTTCCTACATTGTAATAGCTACAAAAAGTTTGTGATACTATCGGTATTACATCTTTGGGCACATCCAGTGTCTTTTTGTGACAAAAAAAACCCTAAATAAAGTTCACCAAACACTCCACTTTACAGTTGTGTAGGCTACATTAGCTCATATTAAAGTCTAGTCCACACTTTATAAAATGAGTGTTTCTTATACCCTTTTAGCAGCTGTTCAGGAATAAGCACACTAAGCCCTTAGTACTTTTCTGCCTATCTTTATCATTCCACCAAGATGAAGAAGGCAGGCAGTAAGGCATGTGGTCGTGGGCGTGGAGTTTCTGCAGGGAGAGGACGTGAGGATTCTGTGCCTGCAGGGAGAGGACGTGGGGATTCTGTGCCTGCTGCGGGCACCAGTGACTCAGCATCCCACAGTTTTACCAGGGAACAGTCCTTTATGCGCCGCATTGTAGGAACTAGCCGTACCCCACTGCTGCGGGAGGACCAAATTGAAGCCGTTGTCGGATGGATGGCAGCTAACGCATCGACTTCAATTAGTTCCAGATCCTCTCAGATCCTGAGCACTGAAGAGCACCCATCTGTCTCTTCACCACCTGCCAAATTGCCCAGGCAGTCAGAGAGCCCTGGACAGGAGCCATCTCTACTTCTGTTCTCTGAATCTCTTGGCTTGGAAAGAGGGGGCCAGCCAAGCAGAATTCGAGAATTTGAAGAAGAGGTAGTATGCAGTGATGCGCAACCGTTTTGTCTCTCTGAATCTGAAGAGGCGGGTGGGCCAGTGCCTATGGTCAGCAGCACACCTCAGTACGCATCTGATTATGAGACTCAGGTGCCACTTTCTGGTGCACACTGTGCTGTCGAGACTACCCAGGCGAAGCAGTTGTTTGAAGAGGGTGGTGTAGATGATGAGGTCCTTGACCCATCATGGTGTGAGGGACAGGAAGGTGGTGGGAGCAGCTCTGAGGAAGAGATTCCCCAAACGGCCCAAAAAGGAGGGAGATGGAGGGGGCAGACTTGGTTGCCTGTAGCCTCCACTTCGGCACCCATTAGGAGCATGGCTCTTCCAAAATCCAAAGCGGGCGCTCCCAAGACTTGCAGTGCCTGGTCATTTTTTGACACAGTTGCAGATGACATTTGCTTTGTCAAATGCAAGCTGTGTAATCAGAAGGTGAAAAGAGGGAAAAGTGTCAGCAACCTCAATACCACAAATATGTGGAAACATGTGCGGACCAAGCACGTGGTGGAGTTACAAAAACACACTGAAGGCCTAGGCCAACCTACAGCGCCGCCTACCATCTCTTCAGCTCGTGTTGTAGCCTCTTCCTCCAGCTCACACACAGCTGGTTCGGCTTCCTCACATGATCGCCATGGAAGAATCTCTGGCACTGTTGTACAGAGACACAGTGTAATTCCACCCACAGCACCACTTTCCCTGTCATCCTCACACTCCCAGGCCAGTCTACAGCCATCGTTAGCACAGGCATGGGAGAAAAGGCGCCCATACTCGGCAAACCACCCCCGAGCACAGGCTCTGAATGCTGGCATTGCTAAACTACTGGCCCTTGAAATGCTATCATTCAGGCTGGTGGAGACTGACACCTTCCGTAACTTTATGGCATTGGCAGTCCCACAATACAACGTGCCCAGCCGCTTTTATTTCAGCAGGCAAGCCGTCCCTGCCCTGCAACAGCATGTGGAGGGAAAAATTAAACATGCGCTACAAAACGCCGTCAGTAGCAAGGTCCACCTGACCACCGATGCGTGGACCAGTAAGCATGGACAGGGACGATACCTTTCCCTCACTGCCCATTGGGTAAATGTTGTGGAGCCGGGTACAGATCTTGAGAGTGGCGCTGTACGTGTTCTGCTAACTCCAAGGATTGCAGGAATCCAGTCTGTACACATTGACTCCTCCTCATACTTCAGTTCCTCTGAATCAGCGCTGCAGGAGCCGCCACGGTCTACCTCCACATCGACCCGTGAACAGTTACCTGTTATGATGACCGATATGAGCACAGCCGTGGCCAAACGTCAACAGGCCGTATTAAAATTAATTTCTTTGGGGAATCGAAGCCACACAGCGCAGGAGCTCTGGAATGCCATCAAGCAGCAGAGCGACGTGTGGTTTGTGCCAGCGAATCTCCAGCCAGGCATGGTAGTGTGTGACAATTGCCGAAATCTGGTGGCAGCTCTGGGCCTAGGCAACCTCACTTACATCCCATGTCTGGCACATGTGCTCAACTTGGTCGTGCAGAGTTTTTTGAGGGACTATCCGGATCTTGATGCACTGCTTCACAAGGTCCGCATAGAGTGCGCTCACTTGCGGCTTTCCAGGAACGCAAGATCGCGCATTGCAGCTCTGCAGTGCTGATTACGTCTTCTGGAACATCGCATCATATGTGACCTACCCACCAGGTGGAATTCAACGTTACATATGTTGGAAAGGTTGTGTGAGCAGCAGGCAGCAGTAATGGAGTACCAGCTGCAGCAGGCGCAAACAAGTCGCAGTGCGCGCCGTTCACACTTCACCACCACTGAGTGGGCCTCTATGAAGGACATTTGCCACGTTTTGCGTGCCTTCGATTATTCCACGCGGATGGCGAGTGCAGATGATGCACGAGTCAGCATGACTATCCCCCTTATCTGCCTGCTTGAAAAAACACTGCAAGCACTAAGGGACGAGGTTTTGGAAGAGGTGGAGGATGAGTCACAAATGCCATCTGCTTCTCTACAGTCTGCGCAACGTGGTTCCTCACAAAGGCCTAGGCAGGGGACACTTTGTGAAGAGGATGAGGAGGAGTCAATGGAGGAGGAAGACATCTGTCCAGAGGAGGGAGGTACACAATGCTCTAGTAGTCAGTATCTAGAGCGAGGGTGGGGTGATGCAGAGCAGGCAGAGATCACGCCTCAAGCAGGGGACAGCGTTTCTTGGCCAGTTGGCAGTCTGAAGCACATGGTTGATTTCATGCTGCAGTGCCTGAGAAACGACTGCCGCATCGCCCACATCTCAACATGGCTGATTATTGGGTGTCCACCCTCCTAGATCCTCGCTACCGGGACAACTTACAAAGCCTCATAACACCGTTGAACCGGGAGCGTAAAATGCGGGAGTACCAAGATGCACTGGTGCATTCCATCATGTTCTCCATTCCAACCGAGAGCAGTGCAGCTAGTGCTTTACAAAGCAGCTCAGTGCGTCGAGGCAGTGGAGGAAGCTCTGCACAAAGAGGGAGCAGAAGCAGCGCCTCAGGACAAGGCAAGACCAGTATGCCCAAATGTGGAAAAGTTTTGTGTCCCCGCTGCCACAAATGTCTACACCATCACAGACGGCTCCAGTCAGCAGGAGGCAACGTTTCCGTCAGATGGTGACAGACTACATGTCTTGCCCTCTCAGTGTACTCCCAGACGGCTCTTCCCCCTTCAAGTTTTGGGTCTGTAAGCTGGATACATGGCCAGAGCTTAGCCAGTATGCATTGGAGGTGCTAGCTTGCCCTGCTGCTAGTGTATTATCGGAACGCGTCTTTAGTGCCGCAGGTGGTGTACTAACAGACCGTCACATGCGACTATCGTCCGATAACGTTGATTGGCTTACTTTTCTCAAAATGAACAAGGCCTGGATCTCGCATGAATTTGCCAGTCCTCTTCCAGAATAAATAATTGGTTGGCAACAGTATCCAGGTCTCCTGTTGTGTTCATGTTTCTACCACCTGAACTGTAATCCCTGAGCTCCAACACCGCCAGTTGCAGCTCAGAAGTGCCGTCTGCACAGTCAACGCTTGCTCCAGTGTTATTGGGGTTCAGTAACGTCAGCTGTTCCCCTGCTGTTCGTACAGCAATTTCTCCTGCTCTGTCCACATTCACACTACTACAGATTTTAAAGTTGCTCCAATTACACCTCTGGCTCCTCTGTTTTCAGTATTATCCCTGAGCTCCAACACCGCCAGTTGTCGCTCAGAAGTGCTGTCTGCACAGTCAACACTTGCTCCAGTGTTATTGGGGTTCAGTAACGTCAGCTGTTCCCCTGCTGTGCGTACGGCAATTCCTCCTGCTCTGTCCACATTCACACTACTACAGATTTTAAAGTTGCTCCAATTACACCTCTGGCTCCTCTGTTTTCAGTATTATCCCTGAGCTCCAACACCGCCAGTTGGCGCTCAGAAGTGCTGTCTGCACAGTCAACACTTGCTGCCGTGTTATTGGGATTCAGTAACGTCAGCTGTTCCCCTGCTGTGCGTACGGCAATTCCTCCTGCTCTGTCCACATTCACACTACTACAGATTTTAAAGTTGCTCCAATTACACCTCTGGCTCCTCTGTTTTTAGTATTTACCCTGGGCTCCAATACCGCTAGTTGCTGCTCAGAAGTGCCATCTGCACAGTAAACGCTTGCTCCAGTGTTATTGGGGTTCAGTAACGTCAGCTGTTCCCCTGCTGTGCATACGGCAATTTCTCCTGCTCTGTCCACATTCACACTACTACAAATTTTAAACTTGCTCCAATTACACCTCTGGCTCCTCTGTTTTCAGTATTATCCCTGAGCTCCAACACCGCCAGTTGGCGCTCAGAAGTGCTGTCTGCACAGTCAACACTTGCTGCCGTGTTATTGGGGTTCAGTAACGTCAGCTGTTCCCCTGCTGTGCGTACGGCAATTTCTCCTGCTCTGTCCACATTCACACTACTACTGATTTTAAACTTGCTCCAATTAGGCCTCTGGCTCCACTCTGTTTTTAGTATTTACCCTGGGTTCCAGCACCGCCAGCTGTTTCCCAGCAGTGTCTTTGGCACGGGTACTCCCTCCTGCCCAGCCTGGTTCCAGCACGCCAGCTGTTTCCGGGTAGTGTCAACGTCACTTTGCCTCCAATGCGTTGTCCTGTCGTGTTGCGGTCGGGTTAGCTGACTCTATGGTGCCTGCAGCTTAGGTGACTCCTATGTGGGCTGCGGGATCTGGCAATGAAGGCTGGTTCCGTAGTGCCAATAAGACAAGCACCCCCTGTAGGACTGTGGGTTTCGGTAACTCAGGCCGGCTCGCGGCCTTGCAACTTTTTTTTTCATGGGTACCTTCTGCTACCCATCCGAGTTCCAGTACCGTCAGCTGGTCCTCGGTAGTTCCATTGGCTCTTGTACCTTCTGCTACCCATCCGGGTTCCAGTACCGTCAGCTGGTTCTCAGCAGTGCCTTTGGCTTAGGTGCCTCCTTCTCGGTATCCAAGTTCCACCAACGTCTGCTGGTCCTTGGTAGTGCTTTCTGGCACAGGTACCTCCTGCTTAGTAACCGAGTTCCAGTACCGTCAGCTGGTCCTCGGTAGTTCCATTGGCTCTTGTACCTTCTGCTACCCATCCGGGTTCCAGTACCGTCAGCAGGTTCTCGGCAGTGTCTTTGGCACGAGTACTCCCTCCTGCCCAGCCTGGTTCCAGCACGCCAGCTGTTTCCGGGTAGTGTCAACGTCACTTTGCCTCCAATGCATTGTCCTGTCGTGTTGCGGTCGGGTTAGCCAACTCTATGGTGCCTGCAGTTTAGGTGACTCCTATGTGGGCTGCGGGATCTGGCAATGAAGGCTGGTTCCATAGTGCCAATAGGACAAGCACCCCCTGTAGGACTGTGGGTTTCGGTAACTCTGGCCGGCTCGCGGCCTTGCAACTTTTTTTTTCATGGGTACCTTCTGCTACCCATCCGAGTTCCAGTACCATCAGCTGGTTCTCGGCAGTGCCTTTGGCTTAGGTGCCTCCTTCTCGGTATCCAAGTTCCACCAACGTCTGCTGGTCCTTGGTAGTGCTTTCTGGCACAGGTACCTCCTGCTTAGTAACAGAGTTCCAGTACCGTCAGCTGGTCCTCGGTAGTTCCATTGGCTATTGTACCTTCTGCTACCCATCCGAGTTCCAGTACCGTCAGCTGGTTCTTGGCAGTGTCTTTGGCACGGGTACTCCCTCCTGCCCAGCCTGGTTCCAGCATGCCAGCTGTTTCCGGGTAGTGTCAACGTCACTTTGCCTCCAATGCGTTGTCCTGTCGTGTTGCGGTCGGGTTAGCTGACTCTATGGTGCCTGCAGTTTAGGTGACTCCTATGTGGGCTGCGGGATCTGGCAATGAAGGCTGGTTCCATAGTGCCAATAGGACAAGCACCCCCTGTAGGACTGTTGGTTTTGGTAACTCAGGCCGGCTCGCGGACTTGCAACTTTTTTTTTCATGGGTACCTTCTGCTACCCATCCGAGTTCCAGTACCGTCAGTTGGTTCTCGGCAGTGCCTTTGGCTTAGGTGCCTCCTTCTCGGTATCCAAGTTCCACCAACGTCTGCTGGTCCTTGGTAGTGCTTTCTGGCACAGGTACCTCCTGCTTAGTAACCGAGTTCCAGTACCATCAGCTGGTCCTCGGTAGTTCCATTGGCTCTTGTACCTTCTGCTACCCATCCGGGTTCCAGTACCGTCAGCTAGTCCTCAGTAGTTCCATTTGCTCTTGTACCTTCTGCTACCCATCCGGGTTCCAGTACCGTCAGCTGGTCCTCGGTAGTTCCATTGGTTCTTGTACCTTCTGCAAACCATCTGGGTTCCAGTACCGTCAGCTGGTTCTTGGCAGTGCCTTTGGCTTAGGTGCCTCCTTCTCGGTATCCAAGTTCCACCAACGTCTGCTGGTCCTTGGTAGTGCTTTCTGGCACAGGTACCTCCTGCTTAGTAACAGAGTTCCAGTACCGTCAGCTGGCCCTCGGTAGTTCCATTGGCTCTTGTACCTTCTGCTACCCATCCAGGTTCCAGCACCGTCAGCTGGTCCTCGGTAGTTCCATTTGCTCTTGTACCTTCTACTACCCATCCGGGTTCCAGTACCGTCAGCTGGTTCTCGGCAGTGCCTTTGGCTTAGGTGCCTCCTTCTCGGTATCCAAGTTCCACCAATGTCTGCTGGTCCTTGGTAGTGCTTTCTGGCACAGGTACCTCCTGCTTAGTAACAGAGTTCCAGTACCGTCAGCTGGTCCTCGGTAGTTCCATTGGCTCTTGTACCTTCTGCTACCCATCCGGGTTCCAGTACCATCAGCTGGTTCTCGGCAGTACCTCAGCCTTCTTGTACCTTCTGCTACATTTCCAAGTTCAAGCTTTTTGAAATGGTTCTTGGTAATCACTCTGGATCTCCCTGACGAGGACCCTGAAGACGAGGACCCCGAAGACGAGGACCCTGAAGACCAACCCGAAGAAGACGAGGACCCCGAAGACGACGACCCTGAAGATGATGACCCTGAAGACCACCCCGAAGAAGATGAGGACCCCGAAGATGAGGACCCTGAAGACCACCCCAAAGAAGACGAGGACCCTGAAGACGAGGACCCTGAAGACCACCCCGAAAAAAACGACGACCCCGAAGATGACGACCCTGAAGACGACGACCCTGAAGACCACCCCGAAGAAGACGAGGACCCTGAAGACGAGGACCCTGAAGACGAGGACCCTGAAGACCACCCCGAAAAAAACGAGGACCCCGAAGATGACGACCCTGAAGACGAGGACCCTGAAGACCACCCCGAAGAAGACGAGGACCCTGAAGACGAGGACCCTGAAGACGAGGACCCTGAAAACCACCCCGAAGAAGACGAGGACCCTGAAGACGAGTACCCTGAAGACGAGTACCCTGAAGACGACGACCCCGAAGACGACGACCCTGAAGACCACCCCAAAGAAGACAAAGAAGATGACCCTGAATAAGTTGACCAAGAGGACAAAGAACAAGAAGACAACCACCAAGATACAGAAGAACAAGAGACAGAAAACCAAGAAGCAGAAGTACAAGAAGCTGCAGAACAAAAAGCGGAAGAACATTAAGCATAAGACTAAAAATCAGAGCAAAAGATATTATCTAAATTATAAGCAGAAGATGACTAAGCAGTGTATGGGGGTGAGTCCGTTCCTCCTCGTGGTGCCCCTGGAAAAGACCTGCTGCTGCAGGCCAAACTGAATGCGGACAAATCCTGTTGTAAATCTTTTGTGACGGGCAGAACGAAAGGTGTAATGTTCAAACTTTTATAGATAACAACCATAGGAATGCCTGTCACAAATAAGATTATGATGAAGAAGAAGAATATGAAGAAGATGAAGAAGTAGAATATGAAGAAGAATAATTGTTGAATAAGAAGAATATGAAGAATGTAAAAAAAAAGAATAATACGAAGAAGGTGAAGAAGAAGTTGATGAAAAAGATGCTGATGCTGAGGATGATGAAGGAGAAAGTGTGGGAGAAGTAAAAAAGAAGGTGAAGAGCATGGAAGTAGTGAAACATAAATATCTGCCAAATATAAAAAAACTTAACATAGTCAATATTTCCGTAACTCAGAACGTCTTAAAAAAAATATTAATTCCTGCTATTCCATTTGATTGGGCTAAACCTCTATGCCTTTATTGTCTCCCCCACCTCCCCCAATACACTCTACATTATTCTTAGTTGTTTTCCTTCATGTAGAATTAACCTACAAGGAAAGAAAGGGCTTATTTTTATTCCGATATTTCCGATCCAATCCGATATTTTCCGATATCGGAAGGTATCGCTCAGCACTAGTCACAAGCACTTTCCAAGTGATGCTAATCGCTTGGAAAGCGCTTGTCAATCCACATGCGGAAATGTCAGTGGGTAACCGCTCCATTTCCGCATGTCCCTGGCAGGAAAACGCATGTACAATCCACATGTACAATCCGCATGCGTTTTTTTCTGCCAGGGAGATGCAGAAACGCTCAGGAAAAAATCCTGAGCATTTCTGCATCGTGGGCACATAGCTTTATGGTGCATTTCCGCGCAGAAAAAAACACACAGTGTGCACATAGTCTTACAAAGAAAAGTAGAAATTTAATTTGTCTTCTTGCAAACACATTTTTTTGCTTCTCTGTGAGCCATGCTGTATTGAAACAATATTGCAGCCCTGTCTGCCTGTGAGCTGGAAGCTGCAGATGTGTTAGTTAGGTGAAGGCACCTATGTCTGTCATGATGGCAGTCCTATGAAAACCAGTCTATGGCTGGAGCTCACAGGAGACCATGAATTTTTTATATACAACACACACATTATGCCCCCTCAATGCTCTCTATACCTATTAACCTGCAGTGCACCTCAATACAGCATGGTGCTTCTCATAGAAAATTGCTCTGCCCAAAAATATTACACTGTGTGCCAAATTATTAGGCAAATGAGTATTTTGATCACATGATACTTTTTATACATGTTGTCCTACTCCAAGCTGCATAGGCTTGAGAGCCAACTATCAATTAAGTAATCTGGGGATGTGCATCTCTGTAATAGTGTTGAGCCACCCCCGTAGTGTTCGAGTTCGGTTCGGTTCGTCGAACACCCGTGTGTTCGCCGAACTGTTCGTCGAACTGTTCGTCGAACACCTTCGAACACCGTTAAAACCAATGGCAGGCAAACAAAAACACATAGAAACACATAGAAAACACCTTCAAAGGTGTCCAAAAGCTGACAAACTGCTCAGAAGACACAACTAACACATGGAAAAGTGACAAGTACATATAGTCATGCGAAAAGAAAAGAGGTGGAGGAGTAAAAGGAGGGGGAGACACAGATATAGGCATGTCATGCCCTTCTAAAATCCAAAAAGTGAGAAGCCGAGACGGCCAGTCCGCTCCTGCCCGTGCCACCTCCGTGTCGTCGGGTTTGTGCCAGAACCGCGGTGAACCCTGACGGCCAGCCCCCCTCTCCCAATACTGGTGCCTGTCCGCTGGTGGGTCGAGAGAGCCCCCCTGTGGTGGAGGCAGCTCTAAGCTTTTTAATTTAAATTGTCCCTCTAATTTGAATGAATACACTTTAAATCCATTTACAAGGATCTATTGGAGGGCAAGTCTCCTGCCAGCAGCCGCGTAATTCCAGCTCCAGTAGCGTCCACTAAAGCTGCTGCAGTTAAAAAGCTTTTATAAGGATCGAGCTCGGCTGTCCACCGCAAGGCATCCTAGTGCCAGTCCCAGCCCCTATGCCTTGGGGTGCCTCCTGATGCTCTTCACTAAGTATCCCGTGGTCCCGAAGCATTTCCTTTGAAAAAATTAAGTGTCCAAACTACAGGTGGTGTAGCTTGCTTAACAGCCGGGATAATCCGCTGACTAGCAGACACTGCTACTAGGCACAAAGTATTTCCTGGGCTAGATGCAGTTAAAAATTTGTAAGTAGATACTCTCGTTGGATGCTGAGAAAGCATTCCATAGAGTCTCCTGGCACGCCATATATGATTCTCTTAAAAAGCTTGGGGTAGGGGTCTAGGGGACCCTTTTATAGCCAAAATCACGGCCCTGTATCACAATACGTCACCTAGGCTGAAGATAAATGGAACTGTAGCACCGAGGGCTCGGTTGCTACAGACGTATTGCACCTCACCCAGAGGTGTGATATCTCACTCTCAGATAAGGATGGAGTGTGGATCAGGACCCGACACCTGCATGCATTACACCACATTGCCGTGGGGCAGGGCGACCAATATGCCCCTGAGATGGGCACGACAGTCCCTGTCCCTGGCTGGAGTGGGGGGAGGGAACACTGAGGAAGGGGAACCCTGCAGTGCAGGAGCAGGGAGGAAGCAGTTCCTGGGTGCATTGAGAAGGGAGTATAAAAGGTGGGCACCATCTTAGTTCAGTGCAGAGAAGTCTGAGCAGAAGTGGCAGGGAGCAGGGGCTCTGCATGAGCTCTGCTCCGGAGGCGGGCCTAGTAACAGAGGCCCAGGCCTGCAAGAGGGAGAAGGTAGGAAGAGGAGCGGAGAAGGCTCCAGGAACGAGGAATGAAGGGATCCCAGGGGTGCGGACGGGCGAGTCGCCACCGCACGCCCGAATCCACCTGCGTGGAGGGGTCAGGCCAAAGGGGGAGACCGGTCCCCGAACTAGTGGAGGCAGGAAACGACCCTCAGCTAGAAACCGGAGGCTCTGACATTTTATGTGGCGCAGCCCCTCGCTACACCCGCTAGGAAGGCACCACATAGGGTCAGGGAAACTGGCGCCAAGTTTACCAAGAGGAGGCCCGAGGCAGCCGGACAGAAGTGTTGGTAAGAAAGGCCAGACAAAGGACACACAAAGGGGGTCCTGTGAAGTGCTCCAAAGTTATCTGGGAGTTGTCTGAGCCCCTCACCTGGTGAGCACAGTACGACGTGGGCAGCCGTTACCTGCAGACGTGGTCTGGATAATAAGAACTGTGAGTAAAGGCCCTGAACTGCATCACTGACTCCGTGTCGTTACTGCTGCTGCCCTGCACCATCACCCCCATCCTCCGCATACACTGCCCTGAGGCTATACTCCTCCCGTGGGGAGTTATGCTACGCTCTGCTGCACCCACAACACCAGCCTTAGCGGTCTGCCCTGTAGCGGCGGTTCACTCTGACCGCAATCCACGGGTGGCGTAGTCGGACATTTAAACATCAAAACCACATAAATAGTTCCGCCACTGGTTTGACCGCCCTGAGCCACGGAACCGGATCGCCGCCACGAAGACTACAACCACCAGCATCCACCAAAAAGGGTCCGGCTCCGGGTGTCCCAAGGCCCAGGGGGTGCGTCAGAACATTTTCATCACCTTTCACAATCACCAATGGGACAAGGCAGGGATGTCCTCTGTCCCCTCTCTTATACATCCTAGTGACGGAGCACCTGCTCTCATCAATTCGCCATAACCCCAATATTAGGTGGATTGAGGTGGGAGGCACCGAGTACAAGTGCTCTCTATTTGCTGATGATGTCCTAGTATATATCACTCAATCACATATATCCATCCCTGCTGTTATGGCTGAAATAGATCACTTTGTTACATGGTAAAATTTTAAAATCAATGCAGCGAAGTCTGAGGCCCTCGATGTCTCCCTCCCTAAATCCATATAGGATTCCATCCAGTCCAACTTTCCCTTTGCCTGGCCCTCACAGGGTATCAAATACTTAGGAATTCCTATTCATAGAGACCTCTCCCATCTATGTTATCTTAATTTTGGGCCCTTTATTGAACAATTCCATACAGACCACGGTTGGCAAGTTAGAACTGTAAGATTCACTACGTGAACCACTGGTGTTTTGTGGAAAAGCACATGTACACCGCGTTCCAAATTATTATGCAAAAAGTGTTTAGGAGTGATAAGGGAAGAATTTGTTTGTTTGTCAGTTAAACTCATTGATGGTGATGTGTGTCAGGGCTCTTTATATCACTGTAAGCAATTGCAGACACCTGTGCTAATTAGTTTGGCAGGTGTGTCCAATGAAAGGCAAGACTACTTAAGAAGGCTCTCTCACATTATTAAGCAGCCTACATTTTCTGCCAAAATGGGAAAGAAAAAGGATGTGTCGGCTGCTGAGAAGCAACAAATTGTGGAGTGTTTAGGTCAAGGCATGACTACAATCAACATTGTGCGATGATCAGGATGAAGTGTCTTGGCAATCAAGAAGTATGTAGCTGATTCACAGTACACACGTGTGCGTGCTGATAAGGGCAAATTGAGGACTCTTTCCTACAGGCAATTACGTCAGGTTGAAAGAGCAGCGGCAAAAAAGCCTTGTCATAGCAGCAGACATGTTTTTGAAGCTGCTTGTGCCTCCAACGTCCCCCGAACAACAAGATGCAGGGTCCTTCAGAGGTTTGCAGCTGTGCATGCGCCATCCTGTCGACCTCCTCTATCCACTTCACACAAGCAGAAACGGCTCCAGTGGGCCAAACATTACATGAAGACTGATTTCAAAACTGTTTTGTTCACGGATGAGTGCCGTGCAGCGCTCGATGGTCCAGATGGATGGAGTGGAGGATGGCTGGTTGATGGACACCCCACGCAAACACGGCTACAGCGCCAACAAGGAGGAGGTGGAGTAATGTTTTGGGCTGGAATCATGGGGAGAGAGATTGTCGGCCCCTTTAGGATCCCTGAAGGCGCTAAAGATGAACTCCATAATGTATGTGGATTTTCTCAAACAGCACTTCCTGCCATGGTTCAAGAAGAAGAACCGTGTATTTCACAGCAAGATCATTTTTCTGCATGATAATGCACCATCTCATGCTGCACATAAAACATCTGCATCTCTGGCTGATATGGGCATAAAAGGGGACAAACTTATGGTGTGACCCCCATGCTCCCCTGACCTCTACCCCATTCAGAACCTTTGGAGCATCATTAAAAGGAGTGTCTATGATGGCGGGAGGCAGTTCACATCTAAGCAACAGCTCTGGGAGGGTATTCTGTCCTCATGCAAAACAATTGAAGCAGAAACCATCCAAAACCTGACAAATTCAATGGACGAGAGAGTTCAGAAGCTCCTTTCGAACAAGGGGTCCTATGTGAAAATGTAACATCACCTAGAATAAAGTTTTGAGTTGAAAACTGTTTGATTTCAGTTTCTAACAACCTGCTAATGCTTATAATTTCAAAAATGACCATTTTTTTGGTCTTTATTAAAATGAAAAGGTTGATCGAAAAGTTTGGGGGATCTAAGAGTGTGGCAACCCAGTAGTCATGATTACTTCGAATTCTGACAATATGAGGGTCATGCTGCAGGTAGTGCAGCAAGAAGGCACTTATGTGTCTTGCGCATCTCGGAGCCCCAAAATTATTTTCCGGGCTAGATGCAGCTAAAAATTATTTTTAATTTTAAATCTGGTGAAGCTTATTATAGATGGCCTAATAGGATCAGTGCTGCACACTGCTACAAAGCCCAAATTATTTTCCAGTCAAGATACAGATAAACATGATTAGTAATTTGAAAGCTTAAAACGGTTGGTAGGGTGATTTTAACCAATCATCAAGCTTTTACTCTCCCCAGGATGACACAGGGGTAGAAAAGTCGTTTCGGATCCATGATTTGTTCATCTTTATGAACGTGAGTCTGTCTACATTATCAGTGGAGAGCCGCGTGCGCTTATCTGTCAGCACACCACCAGCAGCGCTGAACACACGTTCAGACAGAACGCTGGCTGCGGGGCATGACAAGATCTCCAAGGCGTAAGTGGCTAGCTCCGGCCATTTATCCAGATTGGAAGCCCAAAAAGAGCAAGGGTCCAGTGACACAGTCGTGGCTTCAATGTTTACTTGGAGATACTCCTGTACCATCGTCTCTAGGCGTTGACTATGTGTCAGACTTCTTGTCTCCTGTGGCCTTGCAAAGGATGGGCTAAAAAAGTGGTGAAATGATTCCGCAAAATTGATGTTACCAGCAGATACTGTGGTTCTGTTACGGTTTGAGTGCTGAACACTTGACGGTCCCACGGTTGGCAAGTTGGAACTGTGAGATTCACTACGTGCACCACTGGTATTTTGTGGAAAAGCACATGTAAGATTCTGCAACAGTCTCTGCTGATACTCCTGCATGCGTGCATCCCTTTCTATGGCAGGAATAATTTCTGCAAATTTACTTTTGTACCGGGGATCTAACAGTGTGGCAACCCAGTAGTCAGGATTATTTCTAATTCTCACAATTCGAGGGTCATGTTGCAGGTAGTGCAGCAAGAAGGCACTCATGTGGGTTGCGCATCCAGGACCACCAAGTCCCTGTTGTGTTGGTGGCGAGGTAGCAATCATGCTTCCTTCCTCTGTCCTCTCCCCCCAACCTCGCACAACAGAAATGTGATCAAGGTCTCCCTCATCTGATGAGTCTTCCATCAGTTCGTCCTCCACTTCTTCCTGGGCTCCTGCACCTTCCTCACTAGTTTGGCTGCTACCATGCGCCCTGGTAAAATCATCTCCAGCACCCTCACATGCCTGCCGCCTTGGTGCTGCCGACCGTCTGGACCTTGCAGATGTTAGCCCTTCCGCATACAACTCCTCCTCCTCTACTTCCTCCACCTCCTCTTGTGCCACCACCTGACTCCGAATTCTGTTTAACATGTGCTCCAGCATGTAAATCACCGGAATAGTCATGCTGATAATGGCATCGTCAGCACTAAACATCTTCGTCGCCATTTCAAAACTGTGCAGAAGGGTGCATAGGTCCCTGATCTGAGACCACTCCTCCAGCGTGATTTGCCCCACCTCTGAATCTCGTTGGCCCAGGCTATACGTCAGAACGTATTGCACCAGGGCTTGTCGGTGCTGCCACAGTCGCTGCAACATGTGCAGAGTTGAATTCCACCGGGTAGGCACATCGCATTTTAGCCGGTGAAGTGGCAGGCCCAACGACTTCTGTAGAGATGTAAGTCGCTGAGCTGCGGGATGCGAACGGCGGAAGTGAGCACACAGCGACCGTGCCCTCTGCAGAAGGCCATCTAGTCTGGGATAGTGGGCTAAAAATTGCTGGACAACCAGGTTCAACACGTGAGCCATACAAGGCACGTGTGTGACATTGCCCCGGCGAAGGGCCGCACCCAGGTTTGCAGCATTGTCGCACACGGCCTTCCCTGGTTTCAGGTCCAGTGGAGACAACCATTCATGAAATTGGTTCTCCAGAGCTGACCACAACTCCTCAGCTGTGTGACTCACATTTCCCAGACATTTCAATGTAAAAACCGCCTGATGACGTTGAGCCCTACTGCCAGCATAGTAAGGAGGTGTGCAGGATCCCTTCTGCGCAGTTAGAAAGCTTGTGGCATGACCAGACAGCCTTTGGGTGCAGGTGGAAGACCGAGAGGAGGTTGAGGAGGCAGAAGCAGTGGAGGAAAAATGACATAAAGAGGATTGACGCACAACTCGTGGGGACGGCAAGACTTGGACAGCAGCCCCTTGTCCTGCTGTCACCATAGTTACCCAGTGCCCAGTCAGCGACATGTAACGCCCCTGTCCATGCCTACTCGTCCAAGTGTCTGTGGTGAAATGCACCCTGTCACACACAGAGTTTCTCAAAGAAGCGGTGATGTTGTGTGCGACATGCTGGTGGAGCGCAGGCACACCTTTCTTTGAGAAGTAGTGCCGACTGGGCATCTGGTACTGGGGCACTGCGACGGACATAAGGTCTCGAAAATCCTCTGTGTCCACCAGGCGGAAAGGCAGCATTTCTGTAGCCAAGAGCTTGCAGATGGTGAAATTCAACCTCTTAGCTTTCTCATGGCTAGGAGGAAATGGTCTTTTACTTGTCCACATCTGAGGGACCGAGGGCTGGCTATTGTGCTTAGACGGGGTTGATAAGGGTGTCCCCGGCAAACTGCCGGTCTGTGAGGAAGATGCAGGCGGACATGTTAGGTTGCCTTGATCCAAAGGTGGTGCTATCGATGTCGGACAGCGCTCAAGACCAGCTGGTGTTACCACCTCCAAAGAAAATGATGACCTGCCAATCACGCTGGCTGTTGCGGGTAAAGAGGTGGCAGGTCTGCGCCCCAAAACAGGTGTGACTGCTGTCCCCCCAGTCACAGAGGATGAAGAGGCCGCGGATGCACAAGATATGGCAGACGGTGGTTGGCCCGGCCGGCTAGACCGCATTGTAGCACACTGAGCTTCCCACTGCAACTTATGCTTCATGTCCATGTGCCGGTTCATGCATGAAGTACTCAAACTATGTATTTTTTGGCCTCTACTTAGCTTTTGCTGACAAATGTTACAGATAACACGAGTTGGGTCATCTTTATCGATCTGAAAAAATGCCCAGGCTATGCAAGGCTTAGCACCCATGCGACCTGAAGAGCCACCACGACTTGTGGTGAGAGGCAGAGTTGTGTTTGAGGATGCAGTTGTTGACGTGCTTCCAGTACTACGTCTCTGTCCAGGAAGGCGCAACCTGACCTCGTCGTCACTAGCATCTTCCTCCACCTCCTCTGCTGACCTCATCTCTTGGCTGACTGTGGGTTGACAGTAAGTGGGATCTCCGACCTCATCATCATCACCCTGTGCGTTATCACACCCGTCGTCCTCAGAGCCAACCTGTTCCTGCCCTGACAAAAAACTAAAGTTGTCGCTCCAATCAGGTATTTGAGTCTTATCATCGTCTTCCTCATTGTCTCCACCAACAGGAGTTACAGTTTGGGAATGAGGGTCTACATTATGGTCAGAACCTTCTGCGTCTGGTCCTGGATCCGACTCATAAAGATTCTGGGCATCAGTGCAGATCATTTCCTCGTCTGGATTCACAGAAGCGCTGGAGTCGACCTCTGATTCCCAGGCTATAGTATGAGTAAACAGCTCTGCAGACTCAACCATCTGTTCTACCTCATACTCAGACGGGCAGCTGGAGATTTGGGAGCTGTGAGGAAGCAAGTGCGATTTGGGTGACACCTTTGAGGACTGGAGTATTTGTGATGTTGAAGTTGATGTGGAGGAGAGCCCACTTAAAGGAGCACTTGATATCCGTTGAAGCACCTGCTGTTTTTGTGCCTCATCTGGAATTTGTAGCGATTGGCGTGGCCGTAAGAAAGGGATCTTATCACATTGTCCGCTAAAAGAAGTAGACATTTTAGTTTGGCTGGAAGATGGTCTTTCTTCTGCACCTACCCCACGGACACAACCTTTTTTCCTCTTCCCAACACGCCTATTCCCCTTTCCACCAGCAGCAGGCCTTTTTCCACTCATTTTGGTGGTTAACTAATTCACAACTCTGGAGTTGTTTGCACAAAAAAACAATGGATGGTAACCGAGCAGAGCTGAGTGGCCAAACTGTGGTATTAGGCCAAAACTATTGGCTGGGTTGGATGCAGAAAAAAATTATTTTTAATTTGCAACCTGATGGAGGTCAGTATAGATGGACTAATAGACCAAGTCCCACACACCGCTAGAAGCCCAAATATTTTTTCAGAGCTAGATGCAGAAATTTTTTTTATTCAATTTGCAACCTGATGGAGGTCAGTATAGATGGACTAATAGACCAAGTCCCACACACTGCTAGAAGCCCAAATATTTTTTCAGAGCTAGATGCAGAAAAAAATTATTTTTAATTTGCAACCTGATGGAGGTCAGTATAGATGGACTAATAGACCAAGTCCCACACACCGCTAGAAGCCCAAATATTTTTTCAGAGCTAGATGCAGAAAAAAATTATTTTTAATTTGCAACCTGATGGAGGTCAGTATAGATGGACTAATAGACCAAGTCCCACACACCACTAGAAGCCCAAATATTTTTTCAGAGCTAGATGCAGAAAATTTTTTTATTCAATTTGCAACCTGATGGAGGTCAGTATAGATGGACTAATAGACCAAGTCCCACACACTGCTAGAAGCCCAAATATTTTTTCAGAGCTAGATGCAGAAAAAAATTATTTTTAATTTGCAACCTGATGGAGGTCAGTATAGATGGACTAATAGACCAAGTCCCACACACCGCTAGAAGCCCAAATATTTTTTCAGAGCTAGATGCAGAAAAAAATTATTTTTAATTTGCAACCTGATGGAGGTCAGTATAGATGGACTAATAGACCAAGTCCCACACACCGCTAGAAGCCCAAATATTTTTTCAGAGCTAGATGCAGAAAAAAATTATATTCAATTTGCAACCTGCTGGAGGTCAGTATAGAAGGACTAATAGAACAAGTCCCACACACTGCTAGAAGCCCAAATATTTTTTCAGAGCTAAATGAAGAAAAAAATTATTTTTAATTTGCAACCTGATGGAGGTCAGTATAGATGGACTAATAGACCAAGTCCCACACACTGCTAGAAGCCCAAATATTTTTTCAGAGCTAAATGAAGAAAAAAATTATTTTTAATTTGCAACCTGATGGAGGTCAGTATAGGTGGACTAATAGACCAAGTCCCACACGCTGCTAGAAGCCCAAATATTTTTTCAGAGCTAGATGCAAAAAAAAATTATATTCAATTTGCAACCTGCTGGACGTCAGTATAGAAGGACTAATAGAACAAGTCCCACACACTGCTAGAAGCCCAAATATTTTTTCAGAGCTAAATGAAGAAAAAAATTATTTTTAATTTCCAACCTGATGGAGGTCAGTATAGATGGACTAATAGACCAAGTCCCACACACTGCTAGAAGCCCAAATATTTTTTCAGAGCTAAATGAAGAAAAAAATTATTTTTAATTTGCAACCTGATGGAGGTCAGTATAGATGGACTAATAGACCAAGTCCCACACACTGCTAGAAGCCCAAATATTTTTTCAGAGCTAGATGCAGAAAAAAATTATTTTTAATTTGCAACCTGATGGAGGTCAGTATAGATGGACTAATAGACCAAGTCCCACACACTGCTAGAAGCCCAAATATTTTTTCTGAGCTAGATGCAGAAAAAAATTATTTTTAATTTGCAACCTGATGGAGGTCAGTATAGATGGACTAATAGACCAAGTCCCACACACTGCTAGAAGCCCAAATATTTTTTCAGAGCTAGATGCAGAAAAAAATTATTTTTAATTTGCAACCTGATGGAGGTCAGTATAGATGGACTAATAGACCAAGTCCCACACACTGCTAGAAGCCCAAATATTTTTTCAGAGCTAGATGCAGAAAAAAATTATATTCAGTTTGCAACCTGATGGAGGTCAGTATAGATGGACTAATAGAATGATGCTATGCCCAAAAGATTTTACTTCACTAGGTGCAGTAAAAAAATTGGTATTCTATACACAGGTGGTATATCTTGCAACACAGATAGGCTACTCCACTGACTAACACACTCTGCAATAGGCCAAAAAGGATTAGCTTTGCTAGATTCTGCCAAATGCTGTGAAAAAAACTTGCACAGCACTGGCACAGACCTGCCTGGCAAAAACTGATAGGAACTGATGTAACCTAGTCCTGAAAAGGACTCCAATTACAATTAGTCTTTACTCCCACAATCTATCTATTTAAGAGCACAGACCTGCCTGATAAAAATCGTAGGAAATGCTGTAACCTAGTCCTTAAAAGGACTGCAATCACAACTATTCCCTACTCCCAAGCTATCTGTATATTTGTGCGAAAATTGGCTTGAAATTAACAAGGTATAGCGCACACAGCAACAGCGGTGCCGTCTAACACGCAGCTGCAGCAGTGAGAAAATGGTGGCGACGGGGAAAATGGCTTGGTCTTATAGGGCAAGGACATGTGACATACACTGCCAATCACACATGCCCTTGCTTGTGTGAAAAAAAGCACTTCGCTCCGTGTGTGCGCTGCTGATAGGCTGACAGATTGCACCTCCCCACTGCAAATGCGGGAAAGAGAAAAAAAAATGGAGATCTTCATTGTTCCTGCAGAGATCCATCCCCTGCCCCTCCCCCCGCCCCGCTGTACACTCAAACTGCGTATTAACATTAATTTTCATCATTACTGAGAAAAAATCCAGTTATGATTTTGGTGCACGAACAGTTATCGAACATAACCTCGAACAGCCGAATTTTTCTCAAACTGTTCGTGTTCGCCGACCGGCTCGAACACCGCCCAAAACAGCTCGAATTTGAGATTGGCGAACAGTTCGAGTAGAACAACGCTCATCTCTAGTCTTTACTCCCACAATCTATCTATTTAAGAGCACAGACCTGCCTGATAAAAGTCGTAGGAAATGCTGTAACCTAGTCCTTAAAAGAACTGCAATCACAACTACTCCCAAGCTATCTGTATATTTGTGCGAAAATTGGCTTGAAATTAACAAGGTATAGCGCACACAGCAACAGCGGTGCCGTCTAACACGCAGCTGCAGCAGTGAGAAAATGGTGGCGACGGGGAAAATGGCTTGGTCTTATAGGGCAAGGACATGTGACATACACTGCCAATCACACATGCCCTTGCTTGTGTGAAAAAAAGCACTTCGCTCCGTGTGTGCGCTGCTGATAGGCTGACAGATTGCACCTCCCCACTGCAAATGCGGGAAAGAGAAAAAAAAATGGAGATCTTCATTGTTCCTGCAGAGATCCATCCCCTGCCCCTCCCCCCGCCCCGCTGTACACTCAAACTGCGTATTAACATTAATTTTCATCATTACTGAGAAAAAATCCAGTTATGATTTTGGTGCACGAACAGTTATCGAACATAACCTCGAACAGCCGAATTTTTCTCAAATTGTTCGTGTTCGCCGACCGGCTCGAACACCGCCCAAAACAGCTCGAATTTGAGATTGGCGAACAGTTCGAGTAGAACAACGCTCATCTCTACTAAGGATGCAAATTTTACATCAAGTACAGAGACTACAGGGATCTCTGTGTTTTCATGTATCATAGATTACATACAGTTATATGAAAACGTTTGGGCACCCCTATTAATCTTAAGCTTAATGTTTTCTTAAAATTGGTGTTTTTGCAACAGCTATTTCAGTTTGATATATGTAATAACTGTTGGACACAGTAATGTTTCTGCCTTGAAATGAGGTTTATTGTACTAACAGAAAATGTGCAATCTGCATTTAAACAAAATTTGACAGGTGCATAAGTATGGGCACCCTTATCATTTTCTTGTTTTAAATACTCCTACCTACTTTTTACTGACTTACTAAAGCCCTTTTTTTGGTTTTGTAACCTCATTGAGCTTTGAACTTCATAGCCAGGTGTATGCAATCATGAGAAAAGCTACTTAAAGTGGCCACTTGCAAGTTGTTCTCCTGTTTGAATCTCCTCTGAAGAGTGGCATCATGGGCTCCTCAAAACAACTGTCAAATGATCTGAAAACAAAGATTATTCAACATAGTTGTTCAGGGGAAGGATACAAAAAGCTGTCTCAGAGATTTAACCTGTCAGTTTCCACTGTGAGGAACATAGTAAGGAAATGGAAGAACACAGGGACAGTTCTTGTTAAGGCCAGAAGTGGCAGGCCAAGAAAAACATCAGAAAGGCAGAGAAGAAGAATGGTGAGATCAGTCAAGGACAATCCTCAGACCACCTCCAGAGAGCTGCAGCATCAACTTGCTGCAGATGGTGTCACTGTGCATCGGTCAACTATACAACGCACTTTGCACAAGGAGAAGCTGTATGGGAGAGTGATGCGAAAGAAGCCGTTTCTGCAAGCACGCCACAAACAGAGTCGGCTGAGGTATGCAAAAGCACATTTGGAGAAGCCAATTTCTTTTTGGAAGAAGGTCCTGTGGACTGATGAAACCAAGATTGAGTTGTTTGGTCATACAAAAAGGCATTATGCATGGCGGCAAAAAAACACAGCATTCCAAGAAAAACACTTGCTACCCACAGTAAAATTTGTTGGAGGTTCCATCATGCTTTGGGGCTGTGTGGCCAATGCCGGCACCGGGAATCTTGTTAAAGTTGAGGGATGCATGGATTCCACTCAGTATCAGCAGATTCTTGACAATAATGTTCAAGAATCAGTGATAAAGTTGAAGTTACGCAGGGGATGGATCTTTCAGCAAGACAATGATCCAAAACACCGCTCCAAATCTACTCAGGCATTCATGCAGAGGAACAATTACAATGTTCTGGAATGGCCATCCCAGTCCCCAGACCTGAATATCATTGAACATCTGTGGGATCATTTGAAGAGGGCTGTCCATGCTCGGCGACCATCAAACTTAACTGAACTGGAAATGTTTTGTAAAGAGGAATGGTCAAAAATACCTTCATCCAGGATCCAGGAACTCATTAAAAGCTACAGTAAGCGACTAGAGGCTGTTATTTTTGCAAAAGGAGGATCTACTAAATATTAATGTCACTTTTCTGGTGAGGTGCCCATACTTATGCACATGTCAAATTTTGTTTGAATGCAGATTGCACATTTTCTGTTAGTACAATAAACCTCATTTCAAGGCAGAAACATTGCTGTGTCCAACAGTTATTACATATATCAAACTGAAATAGCTGTTGCAAAAACACCAATTTTTATAAAACATTAAGCTTAAGATTAATAGGGGTGCCCAAACTTTTTCATATAACTGTACTTAGTTCTATGTCTATTTTATCTGATTTATGTTCACTCATTGAGAGATGCTTTGAATACTTCTAACTAGTGTTGAGCAAATTTGTTTGGCATTTCCAATTTGTGTTCGTGTTCAGGGTTCCGGCTCGTTTGTGCCAAAAAATCAACTCCGCCCACAAACATCCATGATTTGCCACGCTGTCACACAGATAACATTTGCATGACAGCGTGGCAAATCAGGGATGTTCGTGGACGGAGCTGATTTTTGGGCGCGAACAAGCCGGAACCCCGAACACAAACACAAATTTGAAATGCCGAACAAATTCACTCAACACTACTTCTAACCAAATCCTAGCCAGCACAAGTCTAATCTTATGTATCTTCTAGTAAAACTTCCCAAATGCTAATACACTTCTCCCATTCCTTCTTAGCCTTTTCACTATATCACATGCAAGGACAAAAGGTGGTACCTCTCAGATTGCTTAATTCCTTTCAGTTGCCAGTCCTCATGACCAGGGCTGTGGAGTCGGAGTACATTTTATACCGATTCCGACTCCTAAAATATATAATAAATTGGGTACATTAGTTCAATGCAGTTTGTGGGGAATATTTTTTCATAAGAACTTGGGAAAGTTATGAAATGTCTGTTCTATTCCTGATCTAAGGGTCTAGACTTTTAGCTGAGATTAATCTGTGCTACAGTAAATGTATCACTTAAACATGAGCCATGTATGAGGGAGTCAGAGGTTTGGCTTACAGACTCCACAGCCCTGCTCATGACTGCAACTTTAATGTCCGCAGTTAACCGAAGAACTAAATGGGCCCATAGAGTCTTAATCGCAGAAGACTCTACTCTTCTCCCAGCTTCCAATTAGCTCTCAAGAGAAGGAATTCAACTCCCAGAACCAAAATGTTCTCGAAAAAGAAGAATTTTAGGAAATATCAACATCAGGTAACCAGCCCTATGTACCCATCCAACTTTGATACATAACCAAACAAATAACAATCCAAAAACTATACTACCAATAGTTATTGCAATTACTTCTACTAGTCAAAATAACATGTCATGGGAGTATAAGTTATTTTCCTACTAAACCTTTGTCCACCTCCTCTGAACCAGACAGATTGCATTTAGGACAAAAGAGGAGTGATTACCAAGATGAGAGTATAATGGCAGGTTTTGAGTACTCTGAACAAGGAGTTCCCTTCAACATCCTGCAGCTTGACAAAGAAATCTGTGTTAAGACTCCCCTCTCTGGATATACTGGCTGGATGGACTACAACTCCTATTATTACATTTTCTCTCGAGTTCACACAGCATGGACACCAAGGATGATGATTCATCAGAACTAATTCACATAAAACAGAACACAGGCACTGAGTACAACTATTCTGATTCATCAACACAATTTTACAATGCAGTACTGTCTCTTTAAAAACCCACACACTTCTCAGCACAGAAAACTTGCACACAGCTGCAGCAGCTTCACCCCAGAGCAGCATCAACCCCCCACCCTCCACCTCACCCCTCTTTAACATGGCACTAAGGATTTTTCTCACACAGAACTAGGAACAGTGCAGCAATTATGGCAGTTTCTTAACAGAGTTATTACATTTGTTCAGCATAACACAGAAACTCCAAAAATTCCACATGAAACTCCTGTAGGGCTCAGCATGGCATACTACACCCAAGACACCACTTCTGTGTATCTTTCCCAGAATGACAAGTTACGATTCATTCATGCGTGCTCATTCAGGGATCTACTCCACAGTGATCTTTTTTTTTTTTATCCCTTCATGTAGAGTCCCGTATCTCAATCACTCCGCCTGTTTAAGCTCAAATTGAGATCACACTGAAACACATAATACACAACAAATTATGTTATAACTAGTGTTGAGCCACCCCCGTAGTGTTCGAGTTCGGTTCGGTTCGTCGAACACCCGTGTGTTCGCCGAACTGTTCGTCGAACTGTTCGTCGAACACCTTCGAACACCGTTAAAACCAATGGCAGGCAAACAAAAACACATAGAAACACATAGAAAACACCTTCAAAGGTGTCCAAAAGCTGACAAACTGCTCAGAAGACATAACTAACACATGGAAAAGTGACAAGTACATATAGTCATGCGAAAATAAAAGAGGTGGAGGAGTAAAAGGAGGGGGAGACACAGATATAGGCATGTCATGCCCTTCTAAAATCCAAAAAGTGAGAAGCCGACACGGCCAGTCCGCTCCTGCCCGTGCCACCTCCGTGTCGCCGGGTTTGTGCCAGAGCCGCGGTGAACCCTGACGGCCAGCCCCCCTCTCCCAATACTGGTGCCTGTCCGCTGGTGGGTCGAGCGAGCCCCCCTGTGGTGGAGGCAGCTCTAAGCTTTTTAATTTAAATTGTCTCTCTAATTTGAATGAATACACTTTAAATCCATTTACAAGGATCTATTGGAGGGCAAGTCTCATGCCAGCAGCCGCGGTAATTCCAGCTCCAGTAGCGTCCACTAAAGCTGCTGCAGTTAAAAAGCTTTTATAAGGATCGAGCTCGGCTGTCCACCGCAAGGCATCCTGCTGCCAGTCCCAGCCCCTATGCCTTGGGGTGCCTCCTGATGCTCTTCACTAAGTATCCCATGGTCCCGAAGCATTTCCTTTGAAAAAATTAAGTGTCTAAACTACAGGTGGTGCAGCTTGCTTAACAGCCGGGATAATCCGCTCACTAGCAGACACTGCTACTAGGCACAAAGTATTTCCTGGGCTAGATGCAGTTAAAAATTTGTAATTAGATACTCTCGTTGGATGCTGAGAAAGCATTCCATAGAGTCTCCTGGCATGCCATATATGATTCTCTTAAAAAGCTTGGGGTAGGGGTCTAGGGGACCCTTTTATAGCCAAAATCACGGCCCTGTATCGCAATACGTCACCTAGGCTGAAGATAAATGGAACTGTAGCACCCTGAGGGCTCGGTTGCTACAGACGTATTGCACCTCACCCAGAGGTGTGATATCTCACTCTCAGGTAAGGATGGAGTGTGGATCAGGACCCGACACCTGCATGCATTACACCACATTGCCGTGGGGCAGGGCGACCAATATGCCCCTGAGATGGGCACGACAGTCCCTGTCCCTGGCTGGAGTGGGGGGAGGGAACACTGAGGAAGGGGAACCCTGTAGTGCAGGAGCAGGGAGGAAGCAGTTCCTGGGTGCATTGAGAAGGGAGTATAAAAGGTGGGCACCATCTTAGTTCAGTGCAGAGAAGTCTGAGCAGAAGTGGCAGGGAGCAGGGGCTCTGCATGAGCTCTGCTCCGGAGGCGGGCCTAGTAACAGAGGCCCAGGCCTGGAAGAGGGAGAAGGAAGGAAGAGGAGCGGAGAAGGCTCGAGGAACGAAGGGATCCCAGGGGTGCGAACGGGCGAGTCGCCACCGCACGCCCGAATCCACCTGCGTGGAGGGGTCAGGCCAAAGGGGGAGACCGGTCCCCGAACTAGTGGAGGCAGGAAACGACCCTCAGCTAGAAACCGGAGGCTCTGACATTTTATGTGGCGCAGCCCCTCGCTACACCCGCTAGGAAGGCACCACATAGGGTCAGGGAAACTGGCGCCAAGTTTACCAAGAGGAGGCCCGAGGCAGCCGGACAGAAGTGTTGGTAAGAAAGGCCAGACAAAGGACACACAAAGGGGGTCCTGTGAAGTGCTCCAAAGTTATCTGGGAGTTGTCTGAGCCCCTCACCTGGTGAGCACAGTACGACGTGGGCAGCCGTTACCTGCAGACGTGGTCTGGATAATAAGAACTGTGAGTAAAGGCCCTGAACTGCATCACTGACTCCGTGTCGTTACTGCTGCTGCCCTGCACCATCACCCCCATCCTCCGCATACACTGCCCTGAGGCTATACTCCTCCCGTGGGGAGTTATGCTACGCTCTGCTGCACCCACAACACCAGCCTCAGTGGTCTGCAATGTAGCGGCGGTTCACTCTGACCGCAATCCACGGGTGGCGTAGTCGGACATTTAAACATGAAAACCACATAAATAGTTCCGCCACTGGTTTGACCGCCCTGAGCCACGGAACTGGGTCGCCGCCACGAAGACTACAACCACCAGCATCCACCAAAAAGGGTCCGGCTCCGGGTGTCCCAAGGCCCAGGGGGTGCGTCAGAACATTTTCATCACCTTTCACAATCACCAATGGGACAAGGCAGTGATGTCCTCTGTCCCCTCTCTTATACATCCTAGTGACGGAGCACCTGCTCTCATCAATTCGCCATAACCCCAATATTAGGTGGATTGAGGTGGGAGGCACCGAGTACAAGTGCTCTCTATTTGCTGATGATGTCCTAGTATATATCACTCAATCACATATATCCATCCATGCTGTTATGGCTGAAATAGATCACTTTGTTACATGGTAAAATTTTAAAATCAATGCAGCGAAGTCTGAGGCCCTCGATGTCTCCCTCCCCAAATCCATATAGGATTCCATCCAGTCCAACTTTCCCTTTGCCTGGCCCTCACAGGGTATCAAATACTTAGGAATTCCTATTCATAGAGACCTCTCCCATCTATGTTATCTTAATTTTGGGCCCTTTATTGAACAACTCCATACAGACCACGGTTGGCAAGTTAGAACTGTAAGATTCACTATGTGAACCACTGGTGTTTTGTGGAAAAGCACATGTACACTGCGTTCCAAATTATTATACAAAAAGTGTTTAGGAGTGATAAGGGAAGAATTTGTTTGTTTGTCAGTTAAACTCATTGATGGTGATGTGTGTCAGGGCTCTTTATATCACTGTAAGCAATTGCAGACACCTGTGCTAATTAGTTTGGCAGGTGTGTCCAATGAAAGGCAAGACTACTTAAGAAGGCTCTCTCACATTATTAAGCAGCCTACATTTTCTGCCAAAATGGGAAAGAAAAAGGATGTGTCGGCTGCTGAGAAGCAACAAATTGTGGAGTGTTTAGGTCAAGGCATGACTACAATCAACATTGTGCGATGATCAGGATGAAGTGTCTTGGCAATCAAGAAGTATGTAGCTGATTCACAGTACACACGTGTGCGTGCTGATAAGGGCAAATTGAGGACTCTTTCCTACAGGCAATTACGTCAGGTTGAAAGAGCAGCGGCAAAAAAGCCTTGTCATAGCAGCAGACATGTTTTTGAAGCTGCTTGTGCCTCCAACGTCCCCCGAACAACAAGATGCAGGGTCCTTCAGAGGTTTGCAGCTGTGCATGCGCCATCCTGTCGACCTCCTCTATCCACTTCACACAAGCAGAAACGGCTCCAGTGGGCCAAACATTACATGAAGACTGATTTCAAAACTGTTTTGTTCACGGATGAGTGCCGTGCAGCGCTCGATGGTCCAGATGGATGGAGTGGAGGATGGCTGGTTGATGGACACCCCACGCAAACACGGCTACAGCGCCAACAAGGAGGAGGTGGAGTAATGTTTTGGGCTGGAATCATGGGGAGAGAGATTGTCGGCCCCTTTAGGATCCCTGAAGGCGCTAAAGATGAACTCCATAATGTATGTGGATTTTCTCAAACAGCACTTCCTGCCATGGTTCAAGAAGAAGAACCGTGTATTTCACAGCAAGATCATTTTTCTGCATGATAATGCACCATCTCATGCTGCACATAAAACATCTGCATCTCTGGCTGATATGGGCATAAAAGGGGACAAACTTATGGTGTGACCCCCATGCTCCCCTGACCTCTACCCCATTCAGAACCTTTGGAGCATCATTAAAAGGAGTGTCTATGATGGCGGGAGGCAGTTCACATCTAAGCAACAGCTCTGGGAGGGTATTCTGTCCTCATGCAAAACAATTGAAGCAGAAACCATCCAAAACCTGACAAATTCAATGGACGAGAGAGTTCAGAAGCTCCTTTCGAACAAGGGGTCCTATGTGAAAATGTAACATCACCTAGAATAAAGTTTTGAGTTGAAAACTGTTTGAT
This sequence comes from Phyllobates terribilis, assembly GCF_046119375.1. Taxonomy (NCBI): domain Eukaryota; kingdom Metazoa; phylum Chordata; class Amphibia; order Anura; family Dendrobatidae; genus Phyllobates; species Phyllobates terribilis. The sequence continues at coordinate 78,374,059 of NW_027362765.1, forward strand.
TTCAGTTTCTAACAACCTGCTAATGCTTATAATTTCAAAAATGACCATTTTTTTGGTCTTTATTAAAATGAAAAGGTTGATCGAAAAGTTTGGGGGATCTAAGAGTGTGGCAACCCAGTAGTCATGATTACTTCGAATTCTGACAATATGAGGGTCATGCTGCAGGTAGTGCAGCAAGAAGGCACTTATGTGTCTTGCGCATCTCGGAGCCCCAAAATTATTTTCCGGGCTAGATGCAGCTAAAAATTATTTTTAATTTTAAATCTGGTGAAGCTTTAGTATAGATGGCCTAATAGGATCAGTGCTGCACACTGCTACAAAGCCCAAATTATTTTCCAGTCAAGATACAGATAAACATGATTAGTAATTTGAAAGCTTAAAACGGTTGGTAGGGTGATTTTAACCAATCATCAAGCTTTTACTCTCCCCAGGATGACACAGGGGTAGAAAAGTCGTTTCGGATCCATGATTTGTTCATCTTTATGAACGTGAGTCTGTCTACATTATCAGTGGAGAGCCGCGTGCGCTTATCTGTCAGCACACCACCAGCAGCGCTGAACACACGTTCAGACAGAACGCTGGCTGCGGGGCATGACAAGATCTCCAAGGCGTAAGTGGCTAGCTCCGGCCATTTATCCAGATTGGAAGCCCAAAAAGAGCAAGGGTCCAGTGACACAGTCGTGGCTTCAATGTTTACTTGGAGATACTCCTGTACCATCGTCTCTAGGCGTTGACTATGTGTCAGACTTCTTGTCTCCTGTGGCCTTGCAAAGGATGGGCTAAAAAAGTGGTGAAATGATTCCGCAAAATTGATGTTACCAGCAGATACTGTGGTTCTGTTACGGTTTGAGTGCTGAACACTTGACGGTCCCACGGTTGGCAAGTTGGAACTGTGAGATTCACTACGTGCACCACTGGTATTTTGTGGAAAAGCACATGTAAGATTCTGCAACAGTCTCTGCTGATACTCCTGCATGCGTGCATCCCTTTCTATGGCAGGAATAATTTCTGCAAATTTACTTTTGTACCGGGGATCTAACAGTGTGGCAACCCAGTAGTCAGGATTATTTCTAATTCTCACAATTCGAGGGTCATGTTGCAGGTAGTGCAGCAAGAAGGCACTCATGTGTGTTGCGCATCCAGGAGCACCAAGTCCCTGTTGTGTTGGTGGCGAGGTAACAATCATGCTTCCTTCCTCTGTCCTCTCCCCCCAACCTCGCACAACAGAAATGTGATCAAGGTCTCCCTCATCTGATGAGTCTTCCATCAGTTCGTCCTCCACTTCTTCCTGGGCTCCTGCACCTTCCTCACTAGTTTGGCTGCTACCATGCGCCCTGGTAAAACCATCTCCCCCACCCTCACATGCCTGCCGCCTTGGTGCTGCCGACCGTCTGGACCTTGCAGATGTTAGCCCTTCCGCATACAACTCCTCCTCCTCTACTTCCTCCACCTCCTCTTGTGCCACCACCTGACTCCGAATTCTGTTTAACATGTGCTCCAGCATGTAAATCACCGGAATAGTCATGCTGATAATGGCATCGTCAGCACTAAACATCTTCGTCGCCATTTCAAAACTGTGCAGAAGGGTGCATAGGTCCCTGATCTGAGACCACTCCTCCAGCGTGATTTGCCCCACCTCTGAATCTCGTTGGCCCAGGCTATACGTCAGAACGTATTGCACCAGGGCTTGTCGGTGCTGCCACAGTCGCTGCAACATGTGCAGAGTTGAATTCCACCGGGTAGGCACATCGCATTTTAGCCGGTGAAATGGCAGGCCCAACGACTTCTGTAGAGATGTAAGTCGCTGAGCTGCGGGATGCGAACGGCGGAAGTGAGCACACAGCGACCGTGCCCTCTGCAGAAGGCCATCTAGTCTGGGATAGTGGGCTAAAAATTGCTGGACAACCAGGTTCAACACGTGAGCCATACAAGGCACGTGTGTGACATTGCCCCGGCGAAGGGCCGCACCCAGGTTTGCAGCATTGTCGCACACGGCCTTCCCTGGTTTCAGGTCCAGTGGAGACAACCATTCATGAAATTGGTTCTCCAGAGCTGACCACAACTCCTCAGCTGTGTGACTCACATTTCCCAGACATTTCAATGTAAAAACCGCCTGATGACGTTGAGCCCTACTGCCAGCATAGTAAGGAGGTGTGCAGGATCCCTTCTGCGCAGTTAGAAAGCTTGTGGCATGACCAGACAGGCTTTGGGTGCAGGTGGAAGACCGAGAGGAGGTTGAGGAGGCAGAAGCAGTGGAGGAACTTTGACATAAAGAGGATTGACGCACAACTCGTGGGGACGGCAAGACTTGGACAGCAGCCCCTTGTCCTGCTGTCACCATAGTTACCCAGTGCCTAGTCAGCGACATGTAACGCCCCTGTCCATGCCTACTCGTCCAAGTGTCTGTGGTGAAATGCACCCTGTCACACACAGAGTTTCTCAAAGAAGCGGTGATGTTGTGTGCGACATGCTGGTGGAGCGCAGGCACACCTTTCTTTGAGAAGTAGTGCCGACTGGGCATCTGGTACTGGGGCACTGCGACGGACATAAGGTCTCGAAAATCCTCTGTGTCCACCAGGCGGAAAGGCAGCATTTCTGTAGCCAAGAGCTTGCAGATGGTGAAATTCAACCTCTTAGCTTTCTCATGGCTAGGAGGAAATGGTCTTTTACTTGTCCACATCTGAGGGACCGAGGGCTGGCTATTGTGCTTAGACGGGGTTGATAAGGGTGTCCCCGGCAAACTGCCGGTCTGTGAGGAAGATGCAGGCGGACATGTTAGGTTGCCTTGATCCAAAGGTGGTGCTATCGATGTCGGACAGCGCTCAACACCAGCTGGTGTTACCACCTCCAAAGAAAATGATGACCTGCCAATCACGCTGGCTGTTGCGGGTAAAGAGGTGGCAGGTCTGCACCCCAAAACAGGTGTGACTGCTGTCCCCCCAGTCACAGAGGATGAAGAGGCCGCGGATGCACAAGATATGGCAGACGGTGATTGGCCCGGCCGGCTAGGCCGCATTGTAGCACACTGAGCTTCCCACTGCAACTTATGCTTCATGTCCATGTGCCGGTTCATGCATGAAGTACTCAAACTATGTATTTTTTGGCCTCTACTTAGCTTTTGCTGACAAATGTTACAGATAACACGAGTTGGGTCATCTTTATCGATCTGAAAAAATGCCCAGGCTATGCAAGGCTTAGCACCCATGCGACCTGAAGAGCCACCACGACTTGTGGTGAGAGGCAGAGTTGTGTTTGAGGATGCAGTTGTTGACGTGCTTCCAGTACTACGTCTCTGTCCAGGAAGGCGCAACCTGACCTCGTCGTCACTAGCATCTTCCTCCACCTCCTCTGCTGACCTCATCTCTTGGCTGACTGTGGGTTGACAGTAAGTGGGATCTCCGACCTCATCATCATCACCCTGTGCGTTATCACACCCGTCGTCCTCAGAGCCAACCTGTTCCTGCCCTGACAAAAAACTAAAGTTGTCGCTCCAATCAGGTATTTGAGTCTTATCATCGTCTTCCTCATTGTCTCCACCAACAGGAGTTACAGTTTGGGAATGAGGGTCTACATTATGGTCAGAACCTTCTGCGTCTGGTCCTGGATCCGACTCATAAAGATTCTGGGCATCAGTGCAGATCATTTCCTCGTCTGGATTCACAGAAGCGCTGGAGTCGACCTCTGATTCCCAGGCTATAGTATGAGTAAACAGCTCTGCAGACTCAACCATCTGTTCTACCTCATACTCAGACGGGCAGCTGGAGATTTGGGAGCTGTGAGGAAGCAAGTGCGATTTGGGTGACACCTTTGAGGACTGGAGTATTTGTGATGTTGAAGTTGATGTGGAGGAGAGCCCACTTAAAGGAGCACTTGATATCCGTTGAAGCACCTGCTGTTTTTGTGCCTCATCTGGAATTTGTAGCGATTGGCGTGGCCGTAAGAAAGGGATCTTATCACATTGTCCGCTAAAAGAAGTAGACATTTTAGTTTGGCTGGAAGATGGTCTTTCTTCTCCACCTACCCCACGGACACAACCTTTTTTCCCCTTCCCAACACGCCTATTCCCCTTTCCACCAGCAGCAGGCCTTTTTCCACTCATTTTGGTGGTTAACTAATTCACAACTCTGGAGTTGTTTGCACAAAAAAACAATGGATGGTAACCGAGCAGAGCTGAGTGGCCAAACTGTGGTATTAGGCCAAAACTATTGGCTGGGTTAGATGCAGAAAAAAATTATTTTGAATTTGCAACCTGATGGAGGTCAGTATAGATGGACTAATACAAATAGTCCCACACACTGCTAGAAGCCCAAATATTTTTTCAGAGGTACTGTAGATGCAGATAAAAATTATTTTTAATTTGCAACCTGCTGGAGGTCAGTATAGAAGGACTAATAGAACAAGTCCCACACACTGCTAGAAGCCCAAATATTTTTTCAGAGCTAAATGAAGAAAAAAATTATTTTTAATTTGCAACCTGATGGAGGTCAGTATAGATGGACTAATAGACCAAGTCCCACACACTGCTAGAAGCCCAAATATTTTTTCAGAGCTAGATGCAGAAAAAAATTATTTTTAATTTGCAACCTGATGGAGGTCAGTATAGATGGACTAATAGACCAAGTCCCACACACCGCTAGAAGCCCAAATATTTTTTCAGAGCTAGATGCAGAAAATAATTATTTTTAATTTGCAACCTGATGGAGGTCAGTATAGATGGACTAATAGACCAAGTCCCACACACTGCTAGAAGCCCAAATATTTTTTCAGAGCTAGATGCAGAAAAAAATTATTTTTAATTTGCAACCTGATGGAGGTCAGTATAGATGGACTAATAGACCAAGTCCCACACACCGCTAGAAGCCCAAATATTTTTTCAGAGCTAGATGCAGAAAAAAATTATTTTTAATTTGCAACCTGATGGAGGTCAGTATAGATGGACTAATAGACCAAGTCCCACACACTGCTAGAAGCCCAAATATTTTTTCAGAGCTAGATGCAGAAAAAAATTATTTTTAATTTGCAACCTGATGGAGGTCAGTATAGATGGACTAATAGACCAAGTCCCACACACCGCTAGAAGCCCAACTATTTTTTCAGAGCTAGATGCAGAAAAAAAATATATTCAATTTGCAACCTGCTGGAGGTCAGTATAGAAGGACTAATAGAACAAGTCCCACACACTGCTAGAAGCCCAAATATTTTTTCAGAGCTAAATGAAGAAAAAAATTATTTTTAATTTGCAACCTGATGGAAGTCAGTATAGATGTACTAATAGACCAAGTCCCACACACTGCTAGAAGCCCAAATATTTTTTCAGAGCTAGATGCAGAAAAAAAATATTTTTAATTTGCAACCTGATGGAGGTCAGTATAGATGGACTAATAGACCAAGTCCCACACACTGCTAGAAGCCCAAATATTTTTTCAGAGCTAGATGCAGAAAAAAATTATTTTTAATTTGCAACCTGATGGAGGTCAGTATAGATGGACTAATAGACCAAGTCCCACACACTGCTAGAAGCCCAAATATTTTTTCAGAGCTAGATGCAGAAAAAAATTATTTTTAATTTGCAACCTGATGGAGGTCAGTATAGATGGACTAATAGACCAAGTCCCACACACTGCTAGAAGCCCAAATATTTTTTCAGAGCTAGATGCAAAAAAAAATTATTTTTAATTTGCAACCTGATGGAGGTCAGTATAGATGGACTAATAGACCAAGTCCCACACACCGCTAGAAGCCCAAATATTTTTTCAGAGCTAGATGCAGAAAAAAATTATATTCAGTTTGCAACCTGATGGAGGTCAGTATAGATGGACTAATAGAATGATGCTATGCCCAAAAGATTTTACTTCACTAGGTGCAGTAAAAAAATTGGTATTCTATACACAGGTGTTATATCTTGCAACACAGATAGGCTACTCCACTGACTAACACACTCTGCAATAGGCCAAAAAGGATTAGCTTTGCTAGATTCAGCCAAATGCTGTGAAAAAAACTTGCACAGCACTGGCACAGACCTGCCTGGCAAAAACTGATAGGAACTCATGTAACCTAGTCCTGAAAAGGACTCCAATTACAATTAGTCTTTACTCCCACAACCTATCTATTTAAGAGCACAGACCTCCCTGATAAAAGTCGTAGGAAATGCTGTAACCTAGTCCTTAAAAGGACTGCAATCACAACTATTCCCTACTCCCAAGCTATCTGTATATTTGTGCGAAAATTGGCTTGAAATTAACAAGGTATAGCGCACACAGCAACAGCGGTGCCGTCTAACACGCAGCTGCAGCAGTGAGAAAATGGTGGCGACGGGGAAAATGGCTTGGTCTTATAGGGCAAGGACATGTGACATACACTGCCAATGACACATGCCCTTGCTTGTGTGAAAAAAAGCACTTCGCTCCGTGTGTGCGCTGCTGATAGGCTGACAGATTGCACCTCCCCACTGCAAATGCGGGAAAGAGAAAAAAAAATGGAGATCTTCATTGTTCCTGCAGAGATCCATCCCCTGCCCCTCCCCCCACCCCGCTGTACACTCAAACTGCGTATTAACATTAATTTTCATCATTACTGAGAAAAAATCCAGTTATGATTTTGGTGCACGAACAGTTATCGAACATAACCTCGAACAGTCGAATTTTTATCAAATTGTTCGTGTTCGCCGAACGGCTCGAACACCGCCCAAAACAGCTCGAATTTGAGATTGGCGAACAGTTCGAGTAGAACAACGCTCATCTCTAGTTATAACTCTATAAGTTCAATCATACACACAAAATCCAAACAATGGCAGAGGTTTGATAAGAATGGTCTTGTAGGACCACTACGTACCTGTCTTGGACCACCAGAAAGCACTGAAACTTTGTAACACACAAGGCTACTCACCGCAGAATTATTTTCAGTGATTTATGGGAAAGATCCATGCTATCGGGTCACAGAGAGGTCCAGTTAACCATCCTGGTTTTTGGCACCATGTAATGTCGTGGTAGCCCTCCCAAGAAGAGCTAATTTGGATTGAGATAATTATCTCTAAATCTGCCGTTTTTGGTTCAAATTACATAAATAAATACGATGCATCGGAGAAAGAAAATAACACACAGCCAGTGTCTGAGTGTACAATTCTTGTCTGCCCATACATTCTTTCTTTCTCTTCCCATGGAACTTCTCTCAGAACATTGCTTCCGTTTGGTTTTCTGTGGATTGCAATCAACATAATAATTTGACACTCACTTGGTCCACCGTGAAGGGTTATTGCCCTCCCTTAACAGTTGGTGCCGTGACTCGGATCCCTAACCAGGGACGCCCCTCCACCTCTGGACGTCCACAAAGAGAGACTTGCTTTCAGCCTCCCCCACTGGAATTGGGACTGATCATCCCCCACAAAAAGCCACGGTAAGTGCACCAGTTCTTTGCTGATGATACTGACCGTTTGGCATGGTTTCCACGTGGTGTGTGGTTGTTTGCAGTGTCTTCGGACGTCCTGGTTGGATATAGTCAAAGGTGAGACTATAAGGGGTGTAGTCCCATTAGGGGGGTCTGATATTATTTAACTTCCAAGCAGTATCACCTCGGATTAACAAGTGAATATTGTGTGAATCTTCCCTTCTTTAACTTCCAACAAAGATTCTTAGAAAAGACTGGACATTGTTAGTTTCAGTCGCGACAGGTGATCGAAGATTGAGTAGGACACGCAAGTAGATATACGTACATCGAGTGTCCGGAGCGCTGCGAAAATGAAAAAGTGCTCCTCCTTTCATTAGCCGTCTGTACAATTCCCCCGACGGGTGGGGTGAATTAAAAGGTAGTAGGTAGTAGGTAGTAGTTAGTAGGTAGTAGGTAGCAGGTAGCAGGTAGTAGGTAGGTAGGTAGTAGTGGAACAGCTGGGAGCTCTGGCCAGACTCCGCTGTGCACAAAAATTAAGAATCTTTGTTGGTTGTGAAGCGGCAGTAGTGATTAATCAATGTTTCCATGGAGCAGAAAGAATTTTGTCTCCCCTGCAGGAGGGGGAGGATGTGATGAATATCATGATCAGTCGAGAAGAGAAAAGATCATTTAAGCACGCGCCAAAAGTGTTTAAGGTTTTACATTTTCCTGTGGAGGGGGGGCTTCAGCCTGTGTTGTGGGATGAAGGCAATCGGCAGCAAAGGGTAGATTAGTTGACTGCTGTGGATTGTTGGAAGATGCTGAAAACTTTAGGAAAGTGGCACATGAGATTTGTGATGAAGGATATGTTGAAATATAGAGGAGGAGATGAAGCCTGGTTATTTCAATTACTTTTATGTCAAGAAAGGGAAATTATCTAGCACTGTGACAAAAACTGTTTGTTTTGTGTTACAAAATGAAGCTGATGGGGAAAAAGTACAGGAGGAAGTACTTATGTGTCCACAACCCGAATCTAAAGCCCCTAAATAAGCATCCCCTACCCCCACAAATGTAGCAGTACCCCAGCCCCTCAATCCGGAAACTGAGCGAGCAACTTATACCTTATGAGATTAAATACCCTGCACTTCCCACTGAGAGCCAGCCAACATCATATAACCCAGACATTTGGCTCTGTAATGTGTGTTGGGTCACTAATCCAGGATGGCGCAAGACGTGCTATAATTGTGGAGCACGCACGTAAACCCGGTGTTGAAGCACCAACCTGCCCATTACTTAACGCTGACGGGGGTATTATAAATCATTACCCCCACCTGCCCCTACCATCATACTCCATTCAGAGGGACCCCGGGTCCTCTGAACTCTTCCCTATTCACCCTCTCCCAAACTGGGGAAATAGAACATGGACGCGAGTATGAGGAGGAGGCGTCTGTTTTACTGAATGGTCCTTCAGAATTCTCTACTATACTGAGAATAGGTATGGGGAGTATACCACAACAGCAGGTTGGGATCATTGTAAACGCAACTAATGCGAAACTGCAGCATGGGTGGGGGTTAGCTGCAGAGATATGTCGTATTGGGGGACCTACAATACAAGCTGCATCTAATGATTACATCCGTGACCATGGTCCGTTAAGAGAAGGAGAGGTGATAGCTACAAGAGCAGGACAGCTATCATGTCAGTTTGTTATACATGTAGAGAAAACCAAAAAGAGTAATGTCATTGTGTAAGATTACAAGATGTTAAATGCAGCAAGGAAGATAATGGAATGTTAAAATGTTGAAAAGTGGTGAATACATGTGAGGAAAGGTTGCGCTGAGTTTGTTGACCGAAGGAAAAAGTATGTAGATATGTGGAGGAACTTAAATGGTTAACTGAAATATGCGCGCTGCCAGATAAGCACCCAGTTACAGCTGCTAGCATAGCAAAATGGCCTTGGCTTGATACAGAGCAGAGAAGAAAAAAAAAAGAGGGTGAATGGAGTAAGAAAATACAGACAATAAGGGAAAGACGCTATGTTATGTGTATTACAAAGATACTGCTCTCCGATAATGGCGGAGTAATGAATTGTTGGAAATGTTCTAATTGTGGCCAGCAGAATCCATTGTCAGCAGATTATTGTGTTGCATGTCACGTGCCCCCACCCCCATCCAGGAGACACACCCCTTGCCACTACCCAAGCCACTCCTAGTGCCCCATCCTCATCTGTTATACCTATGTCCGCCCAAAGTTCCAACCCTTCCTGTAGTGGCCATGTTGCTACACCCATTGCATCACCTCCGGCCTCTGACCACATGTCCCTTTGGTGGTGGCCATCTTGGTGCACCCTTCCTGTAGTATGCTTCCTTCTGGTGGTAGCCATCTTAGCACACCCGGAATACAGGCCGCAATACACACTACACCCAGAATCCCAGAATGTGTATGGGGAAGATCATCATGATCAGTGTATGACAGCATTATATATGTTTATGTAAACTAATTTTCTAGATCGTCATATATCCTTAAGTTTCTAATAGATGCACATACACGTTGTCTTGTCTGGTTTACAGTAATTGATTTAGCAAACGTTTTTTTTTTGTTTTTTTTTATTAGAATTCCACTACACAAAGACTGTCAGTTTCTGTTTGCATTTACATATTACATTACATATTACATTTACACGGAGCAAATGTCCATCAGGGCCAGTGTTAGCCTCCTCAAGCATCTAGCAAAACTGAATTGTCGAGTCTCAGCGTCGAAGCTTCAGTTTTGCCTTGGTCAAGTGGTCTTCTTAGGCCATTGCCTTATTCAGGGTGCCAGACATCTCACAGAAGAAAGGAAGACGGCCTTCTACCTACTACCATTCCCAAAAGATTCCATAGAGCTGCAACGGTTCCTCGGACTATGTACATACTGCAGACAATGGATCCCAGACGTCTTACGTCTCATGCAGCCCCTGTATGATGCATTAAAAGAAGACACTCTGGCAGATGTAAACAACAAGGACCGCTAAAAACAGCTGCAACAAGCCTTTGAGCAACTAAAGTCAAGGATAATGACAGCCCCTGCCCTTGGAAATCCGGACTATGCTCAACCTTTCCATTTGCATGTCCCTGAGACAGGAGGACATGCAGCCGGGGTACTACGCAGAGACACTGTACAAAGCAGCGCCCAGTCGGGTATTACTCAGCGCATCTGGACCCGGTAGCCAGGGCCTCCCCCAGCTGTCTACCTGTCTACGAGCGGTTCACGCCACACAGCAACCTAAACATCTGTCTACACAGAGACACCTGCGGCTGCAGTGTTCGTTGATTTTGCCAGAAAATGTGAAATTACACCGGTGCACCACCATCAACCCAGCCACCCTGCTACCAGCACCTGAAGGAGAGGGGATAGAGGCTCCACTGCATGATTGTCCGGAACAAATTACTGCGGAGTCAACTCCACTTGTTCTAGTGGGGGAAGTACCCTTGGATGACCCAGAACTTACGTTATATACGGATAGATCCAGATATGTTGACACCTCTGGCAGCTTTCATACTGGATATGCTGTCACAACTGAAGATACATTGGTAGAGGCTGCAATCTTACCTCCCAGTATGTCAGCACAGGAAGCAGAGCTCAAAGCTCTGACTGCAGGTTCTCCTGTGAAAAATGCTGAAAGCGTCAGACAATTGATGGAAGCGGTGCAACTACCAAGACAGTTGGCTGTCGTAAAGGTAAAAGCTCATACCCGACCAGATGCCCCTGAAGCAAGAGGTAATGCACTTGCTGATCTCCATGCTAAGCGAGCAGCTCTTCTTCTGACATCCATGTCCATGGCTTTTACGCGGCAACAGGCCAAACAGCTAAATTCCGTGCCAACCCAGGATCAACCTGCAGAAGAGCATCAACCGGTCCCTCCAATCACAAAGCTACGCTCCACACAGCAAAAAGTCTCTAAAGAAGAACGCCAGTCATAGAAGGAGGCGGGTGCTAAGTTGATAGATGGGCTATGGAAGAAGAAACAACTGTACTGTTTGTCTCGACTCCTGTATCCAGCCGTTGCTGCCTGGGCCCATGGATCGGTACATCGAGGGAAGAATCAAGCTTTGTTACTGGTACAGAAACTCTATTGGGCTCCAGGAATTTCCACCGTGTTGAGTGCACAGGACAAAGGTTGCACAATATGCCAAACCTGCAACCCAGGTAGATTACAGAATGTACCGACAAAACACCTTGCCAAACCTTGCAAGTTGATCACATCACTCTTCCTAAAGCAGGACGATATGAATACTGCTTAGTGGTAGTGGATATGTTTTCCAGTTGGCCAGAAGCATTCGCCGTTCCAAACATGACTGCCAAGACTACCGCCAAGAAGCTGGTTGTTTGCAAGTATGGAATCCCAGAAGTTGTCGAAACTGATCAAGGACCAGCCTTTTCCTCATGCGTATATCAAAAAATACTTACCATGATCGGATCAACAGTGACGTTACATACTCCTTACCATCCACAGTCAAGTGGCAAGGTGGAGAGATTGAATGGCACACTGAAAAGGCAGTTGACCAAAATGATGCAGGAGACTATGGCCCAGTGGCCTGAGCTCCTTCCCATTGCACTATATCACATACGCACCACCCCCATAGGGAAACACAAACTGTCACCCTATGAGATGCTATTTAGGTCACAACCAGCTATAGCTAGATTTAACTCACAACAATTATCAGAAGAAACAGATTATGTTGTGCAATATGTGATTCAGCTTGCCAAAGCCCTAACTAACACCCATGCGTTAGTATCATCTTCTATTCCAGATCCAGCTGATGCAGAAGGTTGTCATACCCTCAGGCCTGGAGATTATGTGTATGTGAAGAGGCATGTTTGGAAACACGGACATGTAACCAGCATTGAGGACCTGGATGACAATGGAATGATGACCTTTACCCGCTTGCCCCAACTAACCTCAGATCTGAGCTTATGATTATATCAACTAACAAAGGGGGGTGGACATGCCGCGACAGCCCCAATTGGTAACACTAATGTCCCTCAGGCTCAAAACATGACCCTGGGAAAGCACCTCTATTGTTGATGATAACATAATTTTTAGGGGGGAATGTAAAGGACATACTGATACTCATGCTAGAGCAACTCCATTTTGTCTGCTTGCTTTAAAATCATGTTATTATCACTCCTTGCATAACATACATTCTTTCTTTCTCTTCCCATGGAACTTCTCTCACACTAACTTTTTCTCAAGAGAACATTTTGTCAGACACTGTTATCTAACTTCTTTAGGCCAGGTTTGACCTTGTAAAATTTCCATAGTGCTTCGAACTAATGATGATAATATGACCATATATGTGTTTCCGTTATAATTGTACTAACATTAGTTAGCCTATAGTACTGTAGTATGGCTGCAGAGTTGATTGGCTATTAAAATATTCAAAACAATATAAAATGCTAAGCAAAATAAACGGGATCAGAGATTCTTTGAATCCTCCCAATACAGAACATTGTTTCCGTTTGGTTTTCTGTGGATTGCAATCAACATAATAATTTGACACTCACTTGGTCAACCGTGAAGGGTTATTGCCCTCCCTTAACACCCTCAACTCCTAAGCAACAAGTATTTTATTACACCCCCAGAAGAAAGGGGGTGCGTAAAATTACCTAACAGAGAACGTATTTGGCAGTGTGCCCACGATGCGGATTTAATGTGTTTCCGCGGCTGCATTTCCACTGCGAAAACGCATTAAAAACACATCTTAAGTTGTCTGCAATGTTTCCCAATGATAATCCACATGTGATGTGCACCTGCTTCAGAAATTTCCGCTGCGGATTATCATTGCGGAAAAATCCACAGCATAACCATTTCTTGTGCGTAAATGCATTGACTTGCATTGAACCACATAACATCCGCATGTATACATGTATGCATGCGGATGTTATGCGGTTCAATGCGCGGATGGTACCCAGGACTGAAGAAGAGGAGACTCTCCTACAGACCCGGGTACCATTAGTAAAAAAAAGAATTAAAACGTAGAAAGAAGAAAAAAAAACATTATACTTACCTCTCCGGCGGCCCCCGGTCTCCTCTCTGGTGGTGTGCTCTGTCCTCGGCATCCCGCGATATTCTGATAGGACCTACGCTGACGTCATTTAGTCATGTGATGGTCACGTGACCGCTGACGTCAGCCGTCGAGTGACCTGTCAGCTGACTAAATGACGTAGGTCCTTTCAGAACACCGCGGGACGCCTAGGACAGACCACGCCACCAGAGAGGAGACCGAGGGCCGCCGGAGAGGTAAGGATAATGTTTTTTTTGTTTTTTTTTACGATTTAATTATTTTTTTACTATTGATGCTGCATTTAAAGCAGCATAAGTTGGTCACACAATATAAATGCATGCCAGTTGCATGGATTTATATTGTGTGACCAACTTGTCAAGCACTTTCCAAGTGATGCTCAAAATCGCTTGCAAAAGCGCTTGAAAAAACGCATGCAGAAATGCATGCAAAAATGCTTGAAAAACGCTTCTACCTAGCGCAGTGGTTCTCAACTCCAGTCCTCAAGACCCACCAACAGATCAGGTTTTCAGGATTATCTTAGTTTTACACAGGTGATGGAATTATTATCTGTGTAATACTAAGGAAATCCTGAAAACATGATCTGTTGGTGGGTCTTGAGGACTGGAGTTGAGAACCACTGACCTAGCGGGAAAAACGCATGTAAAATCCGCATGCGTTTTTTTTCTGCCAAGGAGATGCAGAAATGCTCAGGAAAATTTCTGCATATTTTCTGCATCGTGGGCACATAGCCTTTCAACTGAAAATAACAGTCGTCCTTGAAAGCAAACTCTGTACAATTAAGTATACTTTAAACAAACAGAGGAAAGTGTAACAGAAACACAACGCAACACCCTGCTTTTATGAATAACACTTGTAAAGCTAATATTAAGTTATTTAGATATATAGGTAGATTTAATTGTCTAAAATAATAATCATAGCAAAGTATAACTATTTACCGTAAGAGTACACATCATCCACACTGTAAATCCCTCCTGACTAGTGTTTAGCATTCCGATACTGAAATATCGGGTATCGACCGATATTCGCGGTATCGAAGTTCCGATACTGAGTTCCGATACTTTTAGAATATTGAATACCGGAATCAGAAGTTCCCATAATGCCTGCGCTCTGCAGTGTCTCTGAAGGATGACAAGCTGGATGGCAGCGCTCAGCTTACTGTACTTGTCATTTAGTGTTAAAGGATTTATTTAAAAAAATAATAGTGTTTTCATGCACCGTCTCTTTAAAAAAGCCGGCCGGCAATTCATCAGCGGCATATACCGGTACCCGACAATTTACAACAGAAAGAATAGAGCATCACACATAGATTAGATAGATAGAAACATGTCAGTCACATATATAAGAAGTACAGTGATAGTGTTGATTACTGTACTTGTCATTTAGTGTTAAAATAAAGGATTTATTAAAAAAAAAATTGGTGTGGGGTTCCCCGTAATTTTAGGCTCTAGCGGAGGTTAAGCAGACGGCTGGGGCAGATGTTTGAAGCCTGGGAAGGGGGTAATACACACGGAGCTTCCCAGGCTACTAATATCAGCCCCCAGCTGAATACCTAGCCTTTACTAGCTATTAAAATGGGGGACCCCCCCAAAAAAAATTACATGGGTCCCCCCTATTTTAATAGCTAGCAAAGACTAGGCAGACAGCTGGGGGCTGATATTAATAGCCCAGGAAGGGTGCCATGAATATTGGCCCCCTCCCAGGCTAGAAACACCAGCCGTCAGCCGCCCCAGAAATGGCGCATCCATAAGATGCGCCTATTCTGGCACTTACCCTCGCTCTTCCCATTGCCCTGTAGCGGTGACAGTGGGGTAATAGGGCTGGGGTTGATGTCAGCTTATAATGCCAGCTGACATCAAGCCCAGGTTAGTAATGGAGAGGCGTCTATAAGACACCCCCATTACTAACCCCATAGTCAAAGTTAAAAAAAAATACACAAACACCCAGAATAAAGTCCTTTAATTGAAATAAACACACAATTTTTTAATGTTCTAAATTAAACCATACTTACCATCACGCCCATTCCAGCTGAAGCCAATGTCTTCTGCAATAAAAGTAAAATAATAAAGCAACATCATCCTTACCTTTCCATGGTTCCCACGACAGCTTCAGCTCTGCTACATTGACATGACAGGCTGGATCACAACAGAACGCTGCCATCCAGCTTGCTATGCCACAGAGACTGAGAATCGCAGGCATGCTTGCGCTCCTCAGTGTCTCGCTGTGACGGCATTCAGATGAGCCGAGGTCATGTCCAATGAACTCAGCTCACCTCATGCACGTCACTGACAGCGTGGGAAAATTCTCCTGCTCAAGCGCTGAGCGCAGGAGAATTTTCCCACGCTGTCAGTGACGTGCATGAGGTGAGCTGAGTTCATTGGACATGAGCTCACCTCAAGCACGTCACTGACAGCGTGGGAAAATTCTCCTGCTCAAGCGCTGAGCGCAGGAGAATTTTCCCACGCTGTCAGTGACGTGCATGAGGTGAGCTGAGTTCATTGGACATGAGCTCACCTCATGCACGTCACTGACAGCGTGGGAAACCTCTCCTGCTCAAGCGCTGAGCGCAGGAGAACTTTCCCACACTGTCAGTGACGTGCATGAGGTGAGCTGAGTTCATTGGACATGAGCTCACCTCATGCACGTCACCGACAGCGTGGGAAAATTCTCCTGCGCCCAGCACTTCAGCAGGAGAATTCTCTCACACTCACTGCAAGCGCAGGAAAATTTTCCCACACTGTCAGTGACGTGCATGAGGTGAGCTCATGTCCGATGAACTCAGCTCACCTCATGCACGTCACTGACAGCGTGGGAAAATTCTCCTGCGCTCAGCGCTTGAGCAGGAGAACTCTCCCACGCTGTCAGTGACGTGTATGAGGTGAGCTCATGTCCAATGAACTCAGCTCACCTCATGCACGTCACTGACAGCGTGGGAAAATTCTCCTGCGCTCAGCGCTTGAGCAGGAGAATTTTCCCATGCTGTCAGTGACGTGCATGAGGTGAGCTGAGTTCATTGGACATGAACTCGGCTCATCTGGATGCCGTCACAGCGAGACACTGAGGAGCGCAAGCATGCCTGCGCTTCTGAGTCTCTGCGGCATGGCAAGCTGGATGGCAGCTTTCGGCTGCGATCCAGCCTGTCATGTGAATGTAGCAGAGCTGGAGCCGTCGTGGGAACCATGGAAAGGTAAGGATGAGGTTGCTTTATTATTTTACTTTTATTGCAGGAGATCGTTGGCTTCAGCTGGAATGGGCGTGATGGTAAGTATGGTTTAATTTAGAACAATAAAGAATTGTGTCTTTATTTCAATTAAAGGACTTTATTCTGGGTGTTTGTGTTTTTTTTTAACTTTGACTATGGGGTTAGTAATGGGGGTGTCTTATAGACGCCTCTCCATTACTAACCTGGGCTTGATGTCAGCTGGCATTATAAGCTGACATCAACCCCAGCCCTATTACCCCACTGCCACCGCTACAGGGCAGTGGGAAGAGCGAGGCTAAGTGCCAGAATTGGCACATCCTATGGATGCGCCATTTCTCGGGCGGCTGACGGCTGGTGTTTCTAGCCTGGGAGGGGGCCAATATTCATGGCACCCTTCCTGGGCTATTAATATCAGCCCCCAGCTGTCTGCCTAGCCTTTGCTAGCTATTAAAATAGGGGGGACCCCACGTCATTTTTTTTGGGGTCCCCCATTTTAATAGCTAGTAAAGGCTAGGTATTCAGCTGGGGGCTGATATTAGTAGCCTGGGAAGTTACGTGGGTATTACCCCCTTCCCAGGCTTCAAACATCTGCCCCAGCTGTCTGCTTAACCTCCGCTAGAGCCTAAATTTACGGGGACCCCCACGCCAATTTTTTTTTTTAATAAATCCTTTATTTTAACACTAAATGACAAGTACAGTAATCAACACTGTCACTGTACTTATTATATATGTGACTGACATGTTTCTATCTATCTAATCTATGTGTGATGTTCTATTCTTTCTGTTCTAAATTGTCGGGCACCGGTGTATGCCGCTGCTGAATTGCCGGCTTTTCATGTAATACAGTCTACATTATTCTTAGTTGTTTTCCTTCATGTAGAATAAACCTACAAGGAAAGAAAGGGTTTATTTTTATTCCGATATTTGTATCCCATTGACTTTCATTGGTTTCCGGTATCGGAATCGGCGATATCCGATACTTTTTGGGTATCGGTCCGATCCAATCCGATCTGATATTTCCCGATATCTGAAGGTATCGCTCAACACTACTACTGACCCCACACATACATTTCAGCTCATCCAGCCCCAATCACAACCAGCACAGCAGGGTCCACTATGTACACTTCTTATGCACACACACGGCTCTGCTCCGTACACATCATACACACACACACACACACACACACACACACACGGCTCTGTTACATCCACACTGTAAATCCCTCTTGTCCACACATAAACTTCACCTCAACCAGCACAGCAGAGTCCTGCAGACACTGAGGCCGCTGATCATGTGACCCCTGACTCCTCCACTCCTGTGACCTCATCACAGGTCCTGTAGGGTACACATCCTTCAGCATTTCACTCCTGGTTACTAGTGTTGATCGAGCACTAAAATGCTCGGTTGCTCGAAGCTCGGGCCGAGCACATCGTGATACTTGGTTGCTCGACCCGAGCAACGAGCCCAATGTAAGTCTATGGGAAACTCGAGCATTTTTCTGGCAGTCCCCCCCGGCAGTCTGCAGAAGGACAAAAATTGCCCAAATCGTTGGGAACAGTGCTCAATAAAACATGGCAGGCAGGCAGAATATATAGGCAGACAGGCAGGCTGGGTATATAGGAAGGTGCATGAAAAACATAGCAGGGCACTCGAAACACACTAGTGCCCTCCTATTTTCACGCACCCGTCTCTTTAAAAAAGCCGGCAATTCAGCAGCCACATACAGTTATAACACCGGTACCCGACAATTTAGAACAGAAAGAATAGAGCATCACACATAGACCAGATAGATAGAAACATGTCAGTCACATATATAATAAGTACAGTGATAGTGTTGGTTACTGTACTTGTCATTTAGTGTTAAAATAAAGGATTTATCTAAAAAAAAATTGGTGTGGGGTCCCCCGTAATTCTAGTCTCTAGCGGAGGTTAAGCAGACGGCTGGGCCAGATATTTGAAGCCTGGGAAGGGGGTAATACCCAGTGAGCTTCCCAGGCTACTAATATCAGCCCACAGCTGAATACCTAGCCTTTACTAGCTATTAAAATGGGGGACCCCCCCAAAAAAAATGACGTGGGGTCCCCCTATTTTAGTAGCTAGCAAAGGCTAGGCAGACAGCTGGGGGCTGATATTAATAGCTGTAACGGGTCTGGGAGGTGGAACCTCTGAGCAACTATACAAAGGGGCAGTCCTTGTAAGGAAGCGGGTGGCTCCCAGGGAAGGCGGGCAGGTAGTCACGGCAAGTGACAGGGACAGTCTCTGGGTAGAAGGGCAGGAGGTCACGGCAAGTGACGGGGACAGTCTCTTGACAGGCGGATGGTCACGGCAAGTGACAGCAGGATAAGAGTCTCTAGAAAGGCAGGTGGTCACGGCAAGTGACAACAGGGAAAGAGTCTCTAGATAGGCTAGCAGGCAGGTAGCAGGTTAGCGCTCCCAGGTGAGCGGGCAAGAGTCTCTGGACAGGCAGATGGTCACGGCAAGTGACGGCAGGGCCTCCAGGTAGGCTAGCAAGCAGGTAGCAGGTGAGCGCTCCCAGGGGAGCGGGCAACAGTCTCTGGACAGGCAGGTGGTCACGGCAAGTGACGGCAGAGCCTCCAGGTAGGCTAGCAGGCAGGTAGCAGGTGAGCGCTCCCAGGTGAGCGGGCAAGAGTCTCTGGACAGGCAGGTGGTCACGGCAAGTGACGACAGGATAAGAGTCTCTAGAAAGGCAGGTGGTCACGGCAAGTGACAGCAGGGAAAGAGTCTCTAGAAAGGCAGGTGGTCACGGCAAGTGACAGCAGGGAAAGAGTCTCTAGATAGGCTAGCAGGCAGGTAGCAGGTTAGCGCTCCCAGGTGAGCGGGCAAGAGTCTCTGGACAGGCAGATGGTCACGGCAAGTGACGGCAGGGCCTCCAGGTAGGCTAGCAAGCAGGTAGCAGGTGAGCGCTCCCAGGGGAGCGGGCAACAGTCTCTGGACAGGCAGGTGGTCACGGCAAGTGACGGCAGAGCCTCCAGGTAGGCTAGCAGGCAGGTAGCAGGTGAGCGCTCCCAGGTGAGCGGGCAAGAGTCTCTGGACAGGCAGGAGGTCACGGCAAGTGACGGCAGAGCCTCCAGGTAGGCTAGCAGGCAGGTAGCAGGTGAGCGCTCCCAGGTGAGCGGGCAAGAGTCTCTGGGCAGGCAGGTGGTCACGGCAAGTGACGGCAGAGCCTCCAGGTAGGCTAGCAGGCAGGTAGCAGGTGAGCACTCCCAGGTGAGCGGACGGGGAGATCCATAGACAGACTGACAGGTGTTGGAAGGCAGACTGTCGGACCGCAGGAATGCAAGCAGATAGACAGGAATCAGGTAGGTATCAAGCAGAGATCTGGCAGGTAACTGGCAGGTAACTGGTAATGGGACCTGAGGGCTGAAGCAGAGTTGAAAGGCTTTGCAACAACAATGCTCGGGCACCTCCACTTTGGAGGAGGTGCCTCATATATGGTGAGGTCCTCCGGCCATTGGCCGGGGACTCCTTAGGACGGCGCGCGCGGCCCCTTTAAGAGAGGGGGAGCTCGCGCGCGCCCTAAGCACAGAGGCCGGGAAGCTGCGCGCGCTGCCAGCAGAGAGGGAGGAAGCCGACGGGCACAGAGCGGAGAGGTGAGGGGAACGATGTCCCTGCCTAGCAGGAGGCAGGGACGCCTACGCTACAATAGCCCAGGAAGGATGCCATGAATATTGGCCCCCTCCCAGGCTAGAAACACCAGCCCTCAGCCACCCCAGAAATGGCACATCCATAGGATGTGCCAATTCTGGCACTTAGCCTCGCTATTCTGGCACTTAGCCTCGCTATTCCCACTGCACTGTAGCAGTGCAGTGGGGTAATAGGGCTGGGGTTGATGTGAGCTTATAATGCCAGCTGACATCAAGCCCAGGTTAGTAATGGGGAGGAGTCTATAAGACGCCCCCATTACTAACCCCATAGTGAAAGTGAAAAAAAAACACCAACACCCAGAATAAAATCCTTTAATTGAAATAAACACAATGCTTTAACCCCTTAACCCCAATTTTCAAAATTTTAATTTTTATGCCCCTAAATCAGAGAGATATGTCACACAAAATACTTAATTAATAACATTTCCCACATGTGTACTTTACATCAGTACAATTTTGGAACCAACATTTTTTTTTGTTAGGGAGCTATAAGGGTTAAAATTTGACCAGCGATTTCTCATTTTTCCAACAAAATTTACAAAACCATTTTTTTAGGGACCACATCACATTTGAAGTGACTTTGAGAGGTCTTTATGACAGAAAATACCCAAAAGTGACACCATTCTAAAAGCTGCACCCCTCAAGGTGCTCAAAACCACATTCAAGAACTTTATTAACCCTTCAGGTGCTTCACAGGAATTTTTGGAATGTGGAAGAAAAAAATGAACATTTAACCTTTTTTCACAAAAATGTTACTTTAGACCCAATTTTTTTTATTTTCACAGGGGTAACAAGAAAAAATGGACCCCAAAATTTGTTGTGCAAATTCCCCTGGGCACGCATATACCCCATATGGGGAAAAACCACTGTTTGGGCGCACGGCAGGGCTCGGAAGGGAAGGAGCGCCATTTGACTTTTAGATTGTAAAATATGCTTGAATAATTAGCGGACGCCATGTTGCGTTTGGAGAGCCCCTGTTGTGCCTAAACAGTGGAAACCCCCCACAAGTGACCCCATTTTGGAAACTAGACCCCCAAGGCACCTATCTAGATGCATAGTGAGCACTTGGAACTCCTAGGTGCTTCACAAATTGATTCGTAAAAATTAAAAAGTATTTTTTTTTCCACTTTTTCATTTTTACGAATCAATTTGTGAAGCACCTGGCAGTTCCAAGTGCTCACTATGTATCTAGATAGGTGCCTTGGGGGGTCTAGTTTCCAAAATGGGGTCACTTGTGGGGGAGCTCCAATGTTTAGGCACACAGGGGCTCTCCAAACGCAACATGGTATCCGCTAACAAATTGAATGGAAAATTGGCTTAAATTGTTAGCGGACACCATGTTGCGTTTGGAGAGCCCCTGTGTGCCTACACATTGCAGCTCGAAAAAGTGAAAAAAAAAACACTTTTTCATTTTTACGAGCTCCAATGTTTAGGCACACAGGGGCTCTCCAAACGCAACATGGCGTCCGCTAATAATTTGAGCCGATTTTCCATTCAATTTGTTAGCGGACACCATGTCGCGTTTGGAGAGCCCCTGATGTGCCTAAACAGTGGAGCTCCCCCACAAGTGACCCCATTTTGGAAACTATACCCCTCAAGGATTTTATTAAGGGGTATAGTGAACATTTTGAACCCAGAGGTACGACACAGAATTTGATAACATTAGGTCATCATATTGAATAAGTTGTCATTAGTCTTGAGTGCAAGTGCTTGCTACTTGAGTTTTCATCGGGTACTCAGGTATGCACCATGTACTGCGTGTGCTCGAGTGACATGCTCGAGTCCCTGCCCCGCATGTTTCACAGTTATTAGACACCCAAAAAAAAACATGCGGGGATTGCTCGTGCATGGAAGGCAATCCCCGCAAAGTTTTTTTGGCTGCAAAGCATATGGGGTGGAGACTCGAGCATGTCACTCAAATACCCACGATACTCAATGCATACCAGAGCACCCGATGCAAACTCAAGTAGCGAGCACTTGCGCTCAACACTAGTCGCCATATCGTCACCTTTTTTTCTTACTTTTGAAAAAAATCCCAACCCCATCACAACCCTAACCCCAAACCCAGCCCTAACCCTAGCCCAACCCTAACCCTAGCACAAACCTAACCCGAGAGTTTATTTTTTACGCCGTTCCTCGTGCGGTATAAGTGATTAGACGACCTTATTCTTCGGGTCGGTGCGACTACAGCGATACCAGAATCATATCGGGTTTTTATGATTGACAGCTGTGACACACTAAAAGATGCATTTTTTGTAAAATCTAGTTTTTGCATCGCCATATTTTGAGAGCTATAATTTTTCCAGATTTTGGCAGACAGAGTCAGGTGATGGCTTGTTTTTTGCGGGATGAGTTGACATTGTTATTGGTGCCATTTTCAGGCATGTGACATTTTTTGATCGCTTTCTATTCCGATTTTTGGGAGGCAGAATAAACAAAAAACAACAATTCAGGAATTGTTTATTTTTATTTTTTTATTCTGTTCCGCGTGTGGTAAAATTGATAAGGCAGCTTTATTCTTCGGGTCAGTACGTTTACAGCGGTACCACATTTATATTGTTTTTCTATGTTTTGCACTTTTACATAATAAAAGCAATTTTATAGAAAAAATTATTTTTTAGCATCACTTTATTCTGAGAGCTATAACTTTTTTATTTTTCGGCTGAGGGAGCTGTATGGCAGCTTGTTTTTTGGTGGGACAAGATCACGTTTTTATTTATATTCGTCTTTTTGATCGCGTGTTATTCCATTTTTTGTTTGGCGGTATGGTGATAAAGCATTGTTTTTTGCTTCATTTTTTATTTTTATTTTTTACCGTGTTCACTGAAGGGGTTAACGAGTGGGACAGTTTTATAGGTCAGGTGGCTCCGGACGCGGCGATACCAAATATGTGTACTTTTATTGTTTTTTTGTGTTTTGATTGATAATAATATTTATTGATGGGTACATTATATTTTTATTTTTGGGTGGATTATTATTTTTATTTTTTTTTTTATATTTTTACAATTTATTTTTTTTTTTTTTCACTTTATGACAGTTTTTTTACTTTTTTACTTTGTCCCACTATGGGACTTTCACTTTTTTTTCTCTGATCGCCTGCATGGCACAGGAATGGAGCACCATCCCTGTTCCATGCAGGCTGTCCGCACTGGACAGGGAGAAGATAGTTTGGAGATGCACTGCGTATGTCCAAAAAATCTTCCTGCTGTCTGGTGACCCGGATGTTGTCATGACGACATCGGGTCGTCATGGCAACATCCTGGAAGCCACGGCAGACAGTGCTGGAGGCCGGAAGAGGAGGTGAGTATTCCGATCACCTCCCCTTAGCCACCGCAAGGCTGCGATCGGCTGCGATCGCAGCATTGCGGGGGTTAATGTGCCCGGAGCGGTGCGAGACCGCTCCCTGCACATAGCACCGGGTGTCAGCTGTGACAATCAGGTGACATCCGGCGGCGATCGCGCTCGCACAGCCTGTGTGCGGGCGAAAATGCCAGAGCGAATAAATACGTATCTGGTCCATAAGTCCCAGGGCACAGGTACGTACTAATACGTCCTATGTCGTAAAGGGGTTAATATTGTAAATTAAACTCTACTTACCGTCATGCCCATTCCAGCTGAAGCCAATGTTTCCTGCAATAAAAGTAAAATAAATAACCAACCTCATCCTTACCTTTTCATGGTTCCCACGACGGCTCCAGCTCTACTACATTGAGATGGCAGGCTGGATCATAGCTGAACACTGCCATCCAGCTTGCCATGCTGCAGAGACACTGAGAAGCGCAAGCCTCAGTGTCTGGCTGTGACGGCATCCAGATGAACTCGGCTCACCTCATGCACGTCACTGACAGCGTGGGAGAATTCTCCTGCTCACGCGGTGCCGGCAAATGAAATCTGTCTCACTCCACCCCTTGTTCATTTTGATAAGAGTCAGCCTATCAGCATTTTGACAGGCGGATGCACCTATCAGTTATAATGCCCCCGGCGGCGCTAAAAAACCCGCTCTGACAAAACGCTAGCGGCAGGGCAGACCAGGACCTCCAAGGCGTAGAGAGACAGTTCTTGCCACGTGTCCCTCGCGGGCAGGGTCCTCGCTCCTCCTGTACCAGTCGCTGTCACATTGTGTTCAAGATTATTGTAATTGTTCTTGTATTATACCCCCTTTTTCACATGTAAACCGCCATGGAATAAATGGCGCTATAATAATAAATAATAATAATAATAATAATAATAAAAAGGCATCAAAACTATGAATTATCACATGTGTAATTATATACTTAACAAAAAAGGGTGAAACAACTGAAAATATGTCTTATATTCTAGGTTCTTCAAAGTAGCCACCTTTTGCTTTGATGACTGCTTTGCACACTCTTGGCATTCTCTTGATGAGCTTCAAGAGGTAGTCACCGGAAATGGTCTTCCAACAATCTTCAAGGAGTTCCCAGAGATGCTTAGCACTTCTTGGCCCTTTTGCCTTCACTCTGCGGTCCAGCTCACCCCAAACCATCTCGATTGGGTTCAGGTTTGGTGACTGTGGAAGCCAGGTCATCTGGCGTAGCACCCCATCACTCTCGTTCTTGGTCAAATAGCCCTTACACAGCCTGGAGGTGTGTTTGGGGTCATTGTTCTGTTGAAAAATAAATGATGGTCCAACTAAACGCCAATCGGATGGAATAGCATGCTGCTGCAAGATGCTGTGGTAGCCATGCTGGTTCAGTATGCCTTCAATCCCCAACAGTGTCACCAGCAAAGCACCCCCACACTATCACACCTCCTTCTCCATGCTTCACGGCAGGAACCAGGCATGTAGAGTTCATCCGTTCACCTTTTCTGCGTCACACAAAGACACGGTGGTTGGAACCAAAGATCTCAAATTTGGACTCACCAGACCAAAGCACAGATTTCCACTGGTCTAATGTCCATTTCTTGTGTTCTTTAGCCCAAATGAATCTCTTCTGCTTGTTGCCTGTCCTTAGCAATGGTTTCCTAGCAGCTCTTTTACCATGAAGGCCTGCTGCACAAAGTCTCCTCTTAACAGTTGTTGTAGAGATGTGTCAGCTGCTAGAACTCTGTGTGGCATTGACCTGGTCTCTAATCTGAGCTGCTGTTAACCTGCGATTTCTGAGGCTTGTGACTCGATAAACTTATTCTCAGAAGCAGAGTTGACTCTTGGTCTTCCTTTCCTGGGGCGGTCCTCATGTGAGACAGTTTCTTTGTAGCGCTTGATGGTTTTCGCAACTGCATTTGGGGACACTTTCAAAGTTTGCCCAATTTTTTGGACTGACTGACCTTCATTTCTTAAAGTAATGATGGCCACTCGTTTTTTCTTTACTTAGCTGCTTTTTTCTTGCCATAATACAAATTCTAACAGTCTATTCAGTAGGACTATCAGCTGTGTATCCACCAGACTTCTGCACAACACAACTGATGGTCCCAACCCCATTTATAAGGCAAGAAATCCAACTTATTAAACCTGACAGGGCACACCTGTGAAATTAAAACCATTTCCGGTGACTACCTCTTGAAGCTCATCAAGAGAATGCCAAGAGTGTGCAAGGCAGTCATCAAAGCAAAAGATGGCTACTTTGAAGAACCTAGAATATAAGACATATTTTCAGTTGTTTCACACTTTTTTGTTAAGTATATAATTCCACAAGTGTTAATTCATAGTTTTGATGCCTTCAGTGTGAATGTACAATTTTCATAGTCATGAAAATACAGAAAAATCTTTAAATGAGAAGGTGTGTCCAAACTTTTGGTCTGTACTGTATATATATATGATCTATTTCAAGTGTTTATTTCTGTTAATGTTGATGGTCATGACTTACAGCCAATGAAAACACAAAAGTCATTATCTCAGTAAATTAGAATATTTTATAACAGCTTGAAAAATCTGAAATGTTGGCCCACTGAAATGTATGTTCAGTAAATGTACTCAATACTTGGTCGGGCTCCTTTTGCATCAATTACTGCATCAATGCGGCATGGCATGGAGGCGATCAGCCTGTGGCACTGCTGAGGTGTTATGGAAGCCCAGGTTGCTTGGATAGCAGCCTTCAGCTTGTCTGCATTGTTGGATCTGGTGTCTCTCATGTTCCTCTTAACAATACCCCATAGATTCTCTATGGGGTTAAGGTCAGGGGAGTTTGTTGGCCTATCAAGCACAGTGATACTGTTGTTTTTAAACCAGGTATTGGTACTTTTGGCAGTGTGGAGAAGTACCAAGTCCTGCTGGAGAATGAAATCTCCATCCCCAAACTCTTGTCGGCAGAGGGAAGCATAAAGTACTCTAAAATTTCCTGGTAGATGGCTGCGCTGACTTTGGTCTTGATAAAACACAGTGGACCTACACCAGCAGTTGACATGGCTCCCCAAACCATCACTGATTGTGGAAACTTCACACTAGACCTCAAGCAGCTTGGATTGTGTGCCTCTCCACTCTTCCAGATTCTGGGACCTTGATTTCCAAATGAAAATTGGAAGTCTGGAACCTTGTGGAGTGTGTCAATAACTGCCTTCTGGACATCTGTCAAGTCAGCTGCCTTCCCCATGATTGTGGAGCCTAAGGGACCTTTTTAAACGCATAGGAAGCCTTTGCAGATGTTTTTTTGTTAATTATTTTGCTTTACTGAGATAATGATTTTTGTGTTTTCATTGGCTGTAAGCCATAATCATCAACATGAACAGAAATAAACACTTGAAATAGATTACTCTGTTTGTAATGACTCTATATAATATTTGAATTTCACTTTTTGTATTGAAGAACTGAAATAAATTAACTTTTTGATGATATTCTAATTTTGTAAGAAGCACTTGTACAAGGGGAGATACCTCTGTATCTGAGGTCACTGACAGAGAAAGACCCTCCTCCATTATATCTGTCAGTGACCTCAGCTATAATGGATACCTCCCCCATAGTTGCATAGGCATGTTGGCATAGCACTCATTTCTTGCCTGTCTAATATTCTGTTGGTCACTGCACTGTGTCACTTTAAAGCACTGCACTTTATTTTTTGAAGTCTTGTTGTGTGTGTTTAATTTAATTATTTTTACCTATACTGATTAAAAGTTAATTTTTATATAGAGGATCCTTTCTTAAAATATGTGTCACGATACCCTTGAATTTTGATTTTGCTGATGTGATCAGTGACCTCAGATATAATGGCAGAGGCTCTCTCTCTCTCTGTGACCTCAGATATAACTGAGGAGTTTCTATTTCTCTCAGTGACTTCAGATACGATGGAGGCAGTTCTGTCTCGGATATCAACTATAAGATGCTCAAACGCTACCTCAGAAAAGCAGAGTATGTTCTCTCTTCCTCTGATATAATGGAGGCCAGTCAAACTACTATATTGGATCCTCTTCTCTCCATTATCTTCCTGACAGGACTGATATTCCTCCAGCTTTCTCTCTACTGCTTTCCCTCTACTTCCAGTCCCTCCTTCTAGTCCCTATCTCACTCCCAGGGCTGAATTCTGGGCTGTGGAGTCGGAGTCGGTGTCCATTTTGTGGGAGTTGGAATCGGAGTTGGTATAAAATGGACCAACTCCAACTTCTAAAATATATCATAAATTGGGTAAGTAGATCAGTGCAGTTTGTGGGGAATATTTTTTCATAAGAATTTGGGAAAGTTATGAAATGTCCTATAAATCTCTGTCCTATTCCTGATCTAAGGGTCTAGATTTTTAGCTGAGATGAATCTGTGCTACAGTAAATTTATCACTTAAACATGACCCATGTATGAGGGAGTCGGAGTCGTGGAGTCGGTGTCATGGAAATTGAGGAGTCGGAGGTTTGGCTTACCGACTCCACAGCCCTGAGGCTGGTGAGAGATTTAATTTTTTCAATGTGCAGGTTTTATAAGGCATGAATGGATTCCAGTCCATAATGTCTGCTAAGATGAATGTATGCAGGGCCTGCGTCAGCACCCGGGCAAGGGCGGGGGGCCCACTCGCGGTCGGGCACTCCGCCGGGCTATGGGTGGAGGAGAGCGGTGCCAGCGCCCGCCCTTCTCCCCCGCTTGCTCAGGGCCCCGGCAGCCGGATACTTACCTCTCCCCGTACCTCCGCAGATCCGCTGTCTTCCTGCTGTGTGCTCCCTGTGACGTCTCAGGTCAGAGGGTGTGGTGACGTCTTTCCACCGCGCCCTCCCCTGAGCCATCACAGGCAGCGCAGAGTGAGAAGACGCCGGCGACGCTAGAGTCCGGACCTGAGCAGCGACAGCAGGTGAAGAGAAGTGAGGTGAGTATTTTTTTTTTTTTAATGTATGGAGGCATGGGGCATTATATAGGGGGGTGACATCCTGCATAGGGCATTATAAAGAGGAGGGGTGACATCCTGCATGGGGCATTATAAGGGGGGAACAGCCTGCATGGAGCATTATATGGGGGCCAGTATCCTGTATGGAGCGTTATAAGGGGACCAGTATCCTGTACAGAGCGTTATATGGGGGCCAGTATTCCGTATGGAGCGTTTTATGGGGGCCAGTATTCTGTATGGAACATTTTATGGGGGCCAGTATACTGTGTGGAGCGATTCACCGGTTTCTGAGCTATTGTGGAATTTACAATAGATATCACTCATGTAATGTAAGAAGTGAAATATTTGCATTGTACTATATATATATTTCTCTGTGGTATCTGTGCATCATGAATCGTAGTATGTGTTAAAAGGGCCTACTGAGACTCTTTCGCCCGGTGCCCAGAAAAACCTGGAGCCAGCCCTGAGTGTATGTAATGGAAAATATAGGACTTGAATCTTTAAGGCTATGTGCGCACGTTCAGGATTTGAAGCAGAAATTTCCGAAGCGTTTCTGCATCTCCTTGGCAGGAAAAACGCTGCACTTTTTTTATGCGTTTTTGTACATCAATGAATGCTTCTTGGAGCTAAATAAAGCTTTTTTTTGGTAGAACATTGCTTTAACACTTGGATTACCGTCACTGGGGTGATTAAAGAATGTGTCTGTTGTATTTCAAATAAAGTGTTTACTCGGTGTCTGTGTGTTTATTTAACTGTTTACTTTAATTAGGTTTGGTGATGAAAAGGGTCTGACACCTTTTCATCACCAAACAAAAGAGCTAGGAGTCAGCTAATCCCATTCACCCAATCTTCATTAGTATTTCCATTCATGTAATTACTGGGGCAGCTGTGAGCTGCTATTTTTAGCCTAGGAAGGTGCCATTAGGCAAACATGGTCCCTAGCTATTATTAACAGCTCAGAGCTGTTTCGTTAGCCGCTACATCTCCACGAACAACAAGAAGCAGCGCTTTGGACGCAGCATACATATTTGCAGCGTCCAAAACGCTGTGTTCTAATGCCGCACTTTTGTTGTTGGTACATGTGAATCCACCACATATAATGACCCTTCAATCGGTCAAAATATGCAGCGGAGACTAGCGTGGTCGCTACAGAAATTATCATGCTGCGAGTGAGTCTGGGTACTTGGCCACGATCAGGAGCCGATGCAGGTTTGAAGCTGCGTGTTTATATAGTGTCAAACCCCCAGCGTCCAGATGTTACAATATAGTGGATGGGATCTCTAGAAATCCCATGTCCACTATGTGTGCATCAGAGGCTGCGAATCACCCATGAACACTAACATGCGGCGCGTCTTTCAGTACAGCAGCATGTCAAATTCTCTTGTGGAGTTGCTAGTCTCCGCAACAGAAATTTGACCACTAGAAAGTATTGAATGTGATTTAAATCCGCATGGTTCATTAAACACATGTGGATTTACCTGTGTTCAATAGAATGCAATGTTTTGAATGCAGCAAAAATATGTTTCCAAAGCGTTGCTATGTCCAGATCGTGGACACATAGCCTAAAATAAAAATAAAAAAATGGTGTGGGCTCCCGCATCATTTTTATAACCAGCAGAGGGAAAGCTGACCATTGGGGGCTGATACTAACTGGGGAAGGGGCCATTAGCCAACAATGTTCCCTGGCTATTAATATCAGCCCGCAGTTGTTTGTTTAGCTTTTACTGGCTAGATTACAGGGGAACCCCAGAAAACAATTGACATAGGGCCCCCCTATAAAATCTTGCCAGAAAAGGCTTAACAGACAGCTGCGGGCAGATATTAATAGCCAGGGAAGGGGCTGTGGATACTAGCCCCCTCCGCGGCTAATATCAGCTTTCAGCAGTCCAAGAAATGGCGCATCTATAAGAAATGGATCTGGCTCTTAACCGCCGCTCTTCCCACTGCCATGTAGCGATGGCGAGTGAAGTAATAAGGTTGGGGTTTATGTCAGCCTTCCATTGGCGGCTGACATGAAGCCCAGGTTAGTAATGGAGAAGTGTCTATAAGACGCCCCCATTACTAACCCCATAGTGAAGGTTTTTGATGATTTTTCAATAGACATGGCCAGAATAAAGTTTTTTATTGAAATAAAATTACACACGGTTTTAATAATTTATTTAAAGATATAAAAACACAGTATACTTACCTAACGCCCAGTCCCCAAATCCCTCGCGTCCTGTAAAAAAAATTAAAAAATAAAAAAACAACCGTATCCCTCACCTGTCTGCCGTCATGACGTAATCTCAGTGTCGCACGGCGATCCGGATCACTTCTAGAGCAGCCACATCAATCACTGATGTGACTGCTGTAGAAGACAGCACTATACACTGACAGGAGTGATCACGCTCCTGTCAGTGTACATTGCTGCACTGCTGGAGCTGAATTCACCTGAGTTCATCAGATGAAGATCAGCTGATAAGCCCCGATGACCTCATTTACTGCATGAGTGTTGCGTGGGAAAATTTTTATTTATTTATTTATTTTTTAAACACCGTGCACAGGGGCTGGCTGAGGAGACTACTTCTCACCTCAGCCGCACCTGCTCCTGCTGTTATCAGCGGGCGTGGCAGTTGGATGATGGGAGAAGTAGTCTTCTTCCCCAGCCCAGGTACCATTCTTTGTGCGTTTTTGCGGCGTATTTGACTCATTGACTTGAACTGAGTCAGTCAAATACGCAGCAAACATCCGCAGCAAATCCGCAAATATATTTATACCTGCAGGTTTTTTGCGATTCAGTTGAACTCAGTGGGTGGAAAACGCTGCAGAAACGCAAAAAAGAATGGACATGCTGCGGATTTAAATGCAATGACCATCTTGTCAGGAAAATTCCTGATCATGTGCACATCACATCAGGATTGTCATTGCATTAGCTGGCACATGGATTACCTAGTGTTTTTGGTACATTTCCGCGCTGAAAAAATGCAGCGAAAATGCATTAAAAATGCACAGTATTCACATAGCCTTAGTGTCTTCTATTCCCTAAACTCTTCTCCTCTCTATGCTCCCCTCTTCTTCAGTATTACCGTATTTTTCAGACTATAAGGCGCACTTTTTTCCTCTAAAATTTTGGAGGAAAATGGGGGGTGCGTCTTATAATCCGAATGTTGGGGGGTATATATATACTGTGTGGGGTGTGGGGGGGAGCGGTTGCGGCAGAGGAGCAGGGCACAGGAGGCAGCAACTGCATGCTGCAGCCTACACTGTCCCCACTGCTAAAGAAAATGAATATTCAGTGCTCCCCACGCCCATAGGCAAATGTGTCTTCACTAAAATGGCGCCGGATAGCGTTATGCGCCGATTTCGACGCCTTCACTCCGCCCCCAGTCTTCGGCCAGAAGAGAGGCACCGTGGCAACGCTCCTCCCAGTCAGATAAGTATGGCGCCGGAGATCGCTTTGTGCTTCCAGTGTCTACACATACCGCGATCTCCGGCAGCATACACTCATCTTACCTGTAACGACTCCATGCGTCTTTCTGTCCGGAGCCAGACTGCGCGTCGCGCATGCGCGGTCTATAGAGGTTTCAGACTGAGGGACTCTTGGCCGGTTATATTATAGATACCCCCCCCCCCAAGCCCTAGTTTAAACACTCCTCCAACCTTCTAGCCATTTTCTCCCCCAGCACAGCTGCACCCTCCCCATTGAGGTGCAGCCCATCCCTAGTGTAGAATCTGTAACCAACTGAGAAGTTGGCCCAGTTCTCCAGGAACCCAAACCGCTCCTTGCTAGACCAATTCCTGAGCCACTTATTTATCTCCCTAATCTCCTGTTGCCTCTCTGGCGTTGCACATGGTACAGGCAGTATTTCAGAGAATACCACCTTGGAGGTCCTTGCTTTAAGATTGCAGCCTAATTCCCTGAAATCATCTTTAAGAACCTTCCACCTACCTCTAACTTTGTCATTTGTGCCAATGTGCACCAATGTGCTGGGTCCTCACCAGTCCCTCCCAGTAATCTTGCAACCCGATCAGCGATGTGCCGGACTCTAGCGCCAGGTAGGCAGCATACTGTACGACGATCCCTATCTTTGTGACAGATTGCCCTATCTGTTCCCCTAATAATTGAGTCCTCCACTACCAGCACCTGCCTGGCCTGCTCTGCTCTCCTATTTCCCCCCTTACTGGAGCTGACACTCCACCGGCTTTCAGAAGACATGCGTTGCTGCAGCAGTGCTACCCCTGTACTGACACCCCCCTCATCTGCCAACTTTGCAAACTTATTGGGGTGTACCAGATCAGGACTAGCCTCCCTGGTACTCTTCCCTATACCCCCCCTTCTGTCACCCAGCTAGCTACCTCACTGTCCTGCATCTCCCTACTACCACCCTCCCCAACATCTACCCCAGTGAGCAGCTGCTCAGTGAGCAGCAGACTCCTTTCCATATTGTCAATGGATCTCAGTGTTGCCAGCTGCTCATTTAGATCCAGTACTTGGGCTTCCAAACTCACAACGTACACACATCTCGCACAGCAGTATGCACCCACGACCGGCTTTTCAAGGATTGCATACATGTGGCAAGATATACACTGGACAGCATTGTCAATAATGGAGCTCATTTCCTAATGGGGATTGCACTAGACAGAAATGTTAAATAAAAAAGAAATGTAAAGAATTAATAAAATACAGATAAGATGTCTGTCAAAATAAGGATGAGGGGGATCATACATACCAGTATAAGGATGAGGGGGCCATGCATACCAGGATGAGGGGTGCCATGCATACCAGGATAGGGATGAGGGGTGCCATGCATACCAGGATAGGGATGAGGGGTGCCATGCATACCAGGATAGGGATGAGGGGTGCCATGCATACCAGGATAGGGATGAGGGGTGCCATACATACCATGATAGGGATGAGGGGGCCATGCATACCAGGATTGGGGAGGGGGGCCACGTATAATAGGAAGGGGGGCATATCTACCAGGATGGGGGATATTTTCAGAATTGGGGGACATTTCTGCATCGTGACCACATTTTTTGCTTACATTTTTTCTATTTTTCTCCTCTAAAACCTAGGTGCTTCTTATGGTCCGGTGCATCTTATAGTCCGAAAAATATGGTAATTTACTGTCTCCTCACCTTTGTGTGAGGGGCTTAACCCTTTCCTGTTAGAACCCTCCTGTTTGTTTTTTCCATCTTGTGTTTTCCGGTCACGTGACCATCTGCCTTTATATTCCAGCTTCGTCTTTTGGGCTGTGCTGGACTTCAGTGTTGTTTGACTGTTTTGGTAGCCAGGTGATTCTGTGCCTTTCTCTGTCAGCTTGCTTGGTCCTTCTGGGACCTCTAGTACCCTTTTGTCAGTTTATCTTTTTGTGTTCTGCAACAACTTCTCTGTTTAGGAGGTGTCCCATTTTTGTTCCAGTCCTTAGTTCTTTCAGGGACCCCTTCGTTCAGACTAGCCGAGGACTAAGGCGGGTCTGTTCGCAAGGAACAGGCAGCCCACTACATCGTAGGGATTTAGCTTAGTCTTACTGTAGGGATAGCTTTCCCCTTTCTTTCCTTAGTACTTGTTGCAGATCATAACATTTCCTTCTGTGCCGCATGCATCCTCTGTGCTATTCCCTATGTTGTATCTCCCATGCAGACGATTATATAGGGGTTAAACCCCTCACCCTTATCCCTGTGGTGTTTCCATTTTCAGTCCATGCCCTCCATTAATTGTAATACCCCTTGTCTGGCTTAAATCCTACTCCAGTCTGACTAGTTTACAAGTTAATAAAATATGTGTTGGAAGGATGAAGAGTATTATAGTGGGGAAAATAAGTATGTGATACACTGCCGATTTTGCAAGTTGTCCTCGTTACAAAGAATGGAGAGGTTTGTAATTTTAACATAGGTACACTTTAACTGTGACAGAATCTAAATAAAAAATGCAGAAAATCACATTGTATGATTTTTAAATAACTAAATTGCATTTTATTGCATGAAATAAATATTTGATCACCTACCAACCAGCAAGAATTCTGTCTCTCACAGACCTGTTAGTTTTTTTTAAGAAGCCCTCTCACTCTGCACTCATTACCTGTATTATTTGCACCTGTTTGAACTCGTTACCTGTATAAATGATACCTGTCCACACACTCAATCACACCCCAACCTCTTCACCATAGCCAAGACCAAAGAGCTGTCTAATGACAACAGGGACAAAATTGTAAACCCGCACAAGGCTGGGATTGGGCCAATGACCATCTGGATGATCCAGAGGAGGCATGGGAGAAGGTAATGTGGTCAGATGAGACCAACATAGATCTTTTTGGTATCAACTCCACTCGTGTTTGGAAGAAGAATGAGGGTGAGTACAATAAGGAAGAGAACAACTCCAAGAACACTGTCCCACCCGTGAAGCATGGTGGGAGAAACGTCATACTTTGGGGGTACTTTTCTGCAAATGGGGTAGGACGACTGCACTGTATTGAAGGGAGGATGGATGAGGTCATGTATCGTGAGCTTTTGGCTAACAACCTCCTTCCCTCAGTAAGAGCATTGAAAATGGGTCGTGGCTTGGTCTTCCAGCATGACAATGATCCGAAATACACAGCCAGGGCAACTAATGAGTTGCTTTGTAAGAAGCATTTCAAGGTCCTGGAGTGGGCTAGCCAGTCTCCAGACCTGAACCCAATAGAAAATCTTTGGAGGGAGCTTAAACTCAATTTTGCCCAGCAACAGCTCCGAAACTTGAAAGATCTGTACGGAACAGTGGTCCAAAATCCCTGCTGCAGTGTGTGCAAACTTGGTAAAGAACCACATGAAACGTCTGACCTTTGTAATTGCAAACAAAGATTTCTGATCCAAATATGTTCTGTTTTTCTATTGTATGAAATACTTATTTCATGTAATAAAATGCAAATTAATTATGTAAAACTCATACAATGTGATTTTCTGGATTTTTTTAAGATTCTGTCTCACAAGTGAAGTGTACGTACGATAAAAATTACAGACCTCTCCATTCTTTGTAGGTGGGAAAACTTGCAAAATCGTCAGTATATCAAATACTTATTCTTATATTTTATTCTTATTCTAATATTTTAATACTTAAAAATCTATGGATTTTTGCTTCACTGTTACCACTGCCTTTATTTTGCGACTTCTGGGCTGCTTCCAATGCTTTATAATGGCATTGTGTTTTATCAACACATGACTGCTGTTGCAATCACACATGATTAGGGTACGTGCACACGGTCAGTGTTTGCTGCGGATTGGACGCAAAGCACTTGCACTTCATGCAATCCGTAGCGGCCAGATGTTACAGCATAGTGGATGGGATTTATACAAATCCTATGCCCACTATGCGTTCCTGTCCTCCTGCGGCTCACCCGTGGAGATGGATAGGCGGCGCGTCTTTATAGACCACAGTGTGATGCTCGCAGCCCTGCCCTGGGAAGATGGGGGGTTACTCGGAGCCGGGTCAGATGTTTGGTGGGTTGTAGCCGTGGCCTGGACCCGTTCCGTGCCCAGGGCTGTCACATTAAAAAGGATGTAATGGGCTATCAGGGTTGAGTGGTTGCTATCGACTACGCCACCTGTGGTACCTGGTGAAGGCCACCAGCGCTGCCGCAGTCCTCTGAGGCGGGATGTTGTGGCAGCCGACGTTGATACTACTCCCCACAGGTGGAGCAGGGCCTCAGGGCAGAGACGAGGATGGAGGGAGTCGTAGTGTAGGAGGCCTGGTGCTGTGCGGTGCGGTGCAGAAATAAAGAGTCCAGAGGCCATAGGGGTTGACTTCCAGAGCTTTTACTCACGGTAGAGCGTGCAGCTGCAAGGCTTCTCCCTGCTCCTCACGGGGTTCTGCGGTCACCAGGAATGGGAGTCCGACAACCTCCGAGTAATTCAAGTGCTTAATCAGGACCCCGCACCAGAGTGTTCCTAGACTTCAGACTGAGTCATCTCCTGTCTGTGTGTGTGTAGAAAGGCCAGGTCTCCCTCTGGACTACGAGCAGAACAAGGGTACGGGTGGCGACTCCGCTCCTTCTGTTACCCGGTGGGATCCTCTGTGCCTTCCGGGCTTCCCTGACTAGGACGTAGAGTAGCAAAGTCAGGTGTCGGGGTCCGGTACCCCTCTTGCAGCCGGAATCCCTCTGATAGGCCAGAATAGCGAGGACAGGTGGCGTACACCGCTCCGTCTGCATCCCCCTGGGATCCTTTTGCGATGGAGCTAGACAATTAAGCTCCAGGCCTTCTTGGGCAGGGACTTTGACCGGGTTGAGATAGCCGTTAACTCAGACCCGCTCCTCGACTCAAGGCCAGAGCATGAGGACCGTGTCCCCATCAACTGCAGGTTCACACAGAAAGCCACTTTCAGTGATGAAGATCACAATCAAAAGACCATAAGCCCAAGATGGCTGTTTATTAAATATGAATTATTAAGTGTAACCTATATGTGCGTCCTCCACCCTCACCCACTACGTGGTTCCCCCTATCTTTTGGTTCCCCAATCTCCCATTATCCCGGCAGGGGCAGCACACTGGGCCTATTGGCCCCCCCCTGGTGGGAGAACTGTGGTGTTGGTTGTAGAGGTGGGGTCCTGACAATTGCACCGTTCTTACCTCCAAGAAGAGATACTACACCCCATTAAAGAGGTGCAGCATCTCTGTGGCGGTCGAACCCCCAGGGGCGCCACAACAGCATGCCAGTTTCTCTTGCGGAGACGCTAGTCTCCGCAACAGAAATTCTATAGTGCAAAGTATAGGATGTGGTGATTTCGCATGTGTTCCAAGAACACATGCGGATTCACCTGCGTGCATCTCTTTGGACGCAGCATAGAGGATGCTGTGTTCAAAATGCTGCCAAAAAGGATCGTGTGCACATACCCTAACACTTTATTCTTAAGTCCAAGATACAAAGATCGTCAGGAAGTTTTGCGGAAAAAAAAATATCACCAAGGCCTGTAACATTTTTCTTCCAATTGAGCTCTGTGAGGGCATGTTGTTTTTTTCAGCTGATAGTTTTATAGATACTTAATTGGGGCAGATATGTGTGGTAACTGAATTTAATTTAATATTTTCATAGGCTGGACTTTTACGGACACAGCAATGCCAAATATATATATATTTTTAAAGAAGAAAAAGGGTGGTGGTTTCAGTTTTTAGATATTGTACTATTATAAAGGGTTGTTTTTTTTTTAAACCCCTTTCTGACGTGAGACGTATCCATATGTCTCTGTGGCCTGGTACTTATTGACTAGGAATGTATGGATAGGTGTTGGGGATTTTGCGCTCACAGAAGCTGCACGGAGAATCAGAGAGACTCTTCAGGACAGCAGCTTGGTAGCATGGCTCAATCCAGAGGGACACAGATTTGGTTTGTACAGGACCCTTCCTGCCTAAGGGTACACGGCCCTGGCTGGAAGAATACAGATTTCCTGCACTGACCATCAGAGAACCCATAGATACATTTGGGGAAACCAGGTTGGGATGTTGAGGTCACCTGGCCCCATGGTTATGTTTGGGGTTGCCAGATTGGGACCATCCAGTTACTTGGAACCCATGGAGACACTTGGAAAAGCCAGGTTGGGACCATCCAGTCGCCTGGTCCCAGGGATGTGATTGGAAAGGCCAGGGTGGGACCCCAGGTCTCCTGGCCTTGTTCAGCTTCCTAAGCTTGCCGCTACCTTCTCTCTGTGGGTGTCCACACAAAATGGGTGCCACTGGTTGAGGTAGTTGGCACTGGAAGTCCCAAAGTCGCAGCTGCTCTATTCCCAGCGGGCCAGCGGAAAGGTAAGACTGTAATTTTGCACCATCTTGGGTATTTGCTGGGACTGTTGCATATGTTTATTGTCTGTTTGCTGGTTCGATAAAATATTGCCCCACTGTTTTACCCTCATCCTGTTATATCTGAGTAGTATTATTCCCACGGAAGACCCCACAGGGTATAATTTCCAAAATGGGGTCAGTTGAGGGGGAATTTTGCTTTTCTAGCATTTAGGGGCTCTGTATATGGAGTCCGCATACTATTCTAAAAAAATCTGCGCTCCAGGAGGCAAATAGCGCTCCATCCCTCCCGATATTCACTGTATGACTAAGCAGTACTGTACAGCCATATATGGGGTATTTCTACATTCCGCAAAAATTGTGGGACAAATTTTGGTGCCATTTTTAACCATTTCCCAGTATGAAAATGTAAAATCTTGGGCTAAAAAAAATGTTGGTAGTAAAAATGTTATTATTTTTTTCTTCACTGCCCAATGGTATATAATTCTGTGATCCACCTTTGCTGTCAATATGCTCACTGCAACCCTAGATTAATTCATTGAGAGGTGTAGTTTGTAAAATGAGGTCTCTTATGAAGGGTTTGCTATTCTGGCACCTCAGAGGCTCTGCCAATGTGACACGGCACCCTCACACCAGTCCAGCAAAATCTGAACTCAAATATGGAATGGTCTGGCGATATGACACCAGCAGATCATTCCATCAAAGTCTGCGTTCCAAAATTTCACTCCTTCCTTTCTGAGCCCTGCCTTGTGCACATACAATAGTCCCCCCCACACACACACATAGGGTATCTGCTTATTCACGAATAATTGCACAATAAATGATATGGTGCAATTTCTCCTTACCCTTATGAAAACGCAAAATTTGGGGCTGAAAAGCATTTTTGTGGTGAAAATTTTATTTTTACGGCTCAATGTTATAAACTTCTGTGAAGCATCTGGAGGTTCAAGGTGCTCACCGCACATCTAGATAAGTTCCTTGAAGGGGTCCAGTTTCCAAAATGGTGTCACTTGTGGGGGGTTTCCACTGTTTAGGCACATCAGGGGCTCTACAAACTCGATATGGCGTCCACTAATTATTCAAACAAATTTTACATTCAAAAAGTCAAATGGCGCTCCTTCCCTTTCAAGCTATGCTGTGCGCACAAACAGTGGTTTTCCCCCACATATGGGGTATCGTTACCCTTGCGAAAATAAAAAATTTTGGGTCTAAAGTAAAATTTTTGTGAAAAAATGTAAATGTTCATTGTTTTCTTCCACATTCCAAAAATTCCTGTGAAGCACCTGGAGGGTTAATAAACTTCTTGAATGTGGTTTTGAGCACCTTGAAGGGTGCAGTTTTTTAGAATGGTGTCACTTTTGCGTATTTTCTGTCATAAAGGCCCCTCAAAGTCACTTCAAATTTGATGTGGTCCCTAAAAAAATGGTTTTGTAAATTTTGTTGGAAAAAATTAGAAATAGCTTATAACTTCCTAACAAAAAACAATTTTTGTTCCAAAATTGTGCTCATGAAAAGTAGACATGTGGGAAATGTTATCTATTAACTATTTTGTGTGACATATCTCTCTGATTTAAGGGCATCAAAATTCAAAGTTTGAATATTGCAAAATTTTCTACATTTTCTCCAAATTTCCGATTTTTTTTCACAAATAACGCCAGTCATATCAAATAAATGTTACCACTATCGTGAAGTACAATATGTCACGAAAAACAATCTCTGAATCAGTGGGATCCGTTAAAGGGTTCCAGAATTGTAAAAATTGGCCTGGTCATTAATGTGCAAACAGCCTTCGAGGGTAAAAAGGGGTTAAAATTCCCTTAGGACGATTGCAGGTTAAAATCTCCTATCGCTTATACTATATACTGAAAAAACTCAGTGGCTGAACTTTACCAGTAGACATGGTAACCTATCTTTGCCCCGCGTATAAATGATGGAAGACAGTACGTGTGCATTGGCAACATCTTCATTTAAATGACACTGTCAGAGCTACTGTCATCTATATGGTTAACAGCAGCAATAGGTGATTAGCTTGGCTTCTGTTAGAGAAATAGATGCCGGCTATGTAACAAAGCTAGCATCTATCGCGTGTGACCCCCAGCGATGGCGCATGTACGTCTTTTGTGCTAAGGTGATGATGATGATATTCCAGTTCTACTTGGGTCTCCTGTTAAACTTTGCATTTCCAGCTTGAACATGTATTAGCAACATTAGTGGCCTAATCAGTTCAAGTCCTTATGAGAAGAGAATGCTCTTTCATCTTTGCCCTTATCTCCAGAAATTGTATTCTTACATGGTGTTCTTGATTTTCCATCTTCACCCCATCTAGATTCCCATAAAATCAAATGCTCTCAGTGGAGATCATGTATATAACAGAATGATTCTGATTGACTCGTCAAGGATGGATAATGACAGGAACAAGATGGTGGAGAAGATATTTGATTTCACCCTAGAGATTCTCTTCCAGCTTACTGGAGAGGTGAGAGATTCTGATGACGTCACATTACATCATTCTTATCTATGGGAATAACAGATGGACAGAACTGGAGAGGTGAGGACTCTGGAAATGTCTGTAGTGAGATTTATTAATGTGTCTCTCCATAACCAGGATTACACAGTAGTGAAGAAGAGCTCTAGTGAGCGCTGTCAGGCCCCTGTGTCTGAGGGATGGGGAAGACCCCTGAGCCCAATCATGGGGCCTCCACCTCACCCGCTAATACATGAGGACATCAATGACGAGAAGATCCTAGAACTCACCTACAAGATGATTGAGCTGCTGACTGGAAAGGTGAGAGATTCTGACAACGTCTCATTACATCATTCTTATCTATGGGAATAACAGAAGGACAGAACTGGAGAGGTGAGGACTCTGGAAATGTCTGTAGTGAGATTTATTAAAGGAAGTGTTGTTCGTGGGAATACCCATGTTAATCAATGGATGTGTCTGACTGTGTCCGGAACATGGTCTGATCATACCACTGCTACTGGGCAGGGGAGGAAGCAAAAAACTATACAGACATTTCAGCAGGGGATTGAAGCTGATTCTTTCTTTGAAGTAAAACGTTTAAATACAGGCAGTGAAATGTTTTACCTCACAAAATGAATCCTCTGCGATCCCATGCTGTAATGTCTGTATACCCTTTTGCTTCCTCCCCTGCCCAAGAGATGTGGTATGATCAGACCATGTTCCGTACACGGTCAGACACGGCCATTACACAGGGGAACATTTATAAGATTATCTCAGCACAGGAATATTTTGTTTAAAGACATCCAATTGTGAAAGTTATTATTATTCCAAGATCTATTGATTAAAATGAACTTTCCGTCGTGGAAAAATCCCTTTGATGTATTTCTCCATAAACAGGATTAGATAGTGGTGAAGATGACCTCTAGTGAGCGCTGTCAGGACCCTATATTTGAAAGATGGGGAAGAATCCTAGAACTCACCCACAAGATGATTCAGCTGATGACTGGAGAGGTGATGCAGCTGGGAATGCTGGGACATTATAGGGACATTATATTATATCGGGGGATGACTGTATTATTGTATGTGTCAGGTTCCTATAAGGCATCAGGATGCCACTGTCTATTTCTCCATGGAGGAGTGGGAGTATTTAGAAGGACACAAAGATCTGTACAAGGACGTCATGATGGAGGTTCCACAACCCCTCACATCACCAGGTAATAGACATGACTAAATACACATAACCTATATGTATATAAAAAATTAATTCAGTCCCTGTATGTGTTTCCTCCAGATCTATCCAGTGAGAAGACAACATCAGAGAGATGTCCCCTTCCTTTTCGTCCACAGAATGGTTCAGACCAATACCTCAATGGTCCTCAGGATCATCAGATAGATGGAGAGAAGGTTTCATAAGTTCTTCCCTATTATGTGTAGAAGACTGTGAAGGTCTTGTGTTCAGTCTGTAGTATCGGCGTCTCTGCCCCCTGACAGGCAGAGACACCGTCCCACTCACCGCCGCGCTCCCTGCCCGGCATCCTCCGGCGCTCCTGCCTCTGTTGCTGCCGGCACACACAGCTCCCCGGGCACTGTGCTTAGGGCGCGCGCTCTCCCTCCCTCTTAAAGGGGCCGCGCGCGCCGTCCTAAGGAGTCCCCGGCCAATGGCCGGAGGACCTCTCATTTAAAAGGCACCTCCTCCAAAATGGAGGTGCCCGTGCAAGGTTGTAGCTTTGTGTGTTATACTCTGCTTCAGTCCTCAGGTCCCGCTGCTAGCCTGACTACAAGTCCAGCCCGCCAGCCTGATTACAAGTCCTGCCTGCCAGCCTGACTACAAGTCCAGCCCGCCAGCCTGACTACAAGTCCAGCCCGCCAGCCTGACTACAAGTCCAGTCCGCCAGCCTGATTACAAGTCCAGCCCGCCAGCCTGACTACCAGTCCTGTCCGCCAGCTTGTCTACTCTCCACCCCGCCAGCCTGACTACAAGTCCAGTCCGCCAGCCTGATTACAAGTCCAGCCCGCCAGCCTGACTACCAGTCCTGTCCGCCAGCTTGTCTACTCTCCACCCCGACAGTCTGTCTACAGTCCAGTCCGCCAGTCTGTCTATGGGCTCTGCCCTCCTGCTTACCTGGAAGCACCTGCCTGTTACCTGCCGTGCCTGCCAGCCAGCCTACCTGGAGGCTCCTGCCTGTTACCTGCCGTGCCTGCCAGCCAGCCTACCTGGAGGCTCCTGTCTGTTACCTGCCGTGCCTACCAGCCCACTTACCTAGAAGCACCTGCCTGTTACCTGCCGTGTCTACCAGCCAGCCTACCTGGAGTCTCCTGCTTGTTACCTACCGTGTCTGCCAGTCCATCTGGCCGGATCACACGTCAGCCTGCCTGCCGTGCTCATCTGCTGTACCGGTCAGTCCCTGCCTTCTGACCCGTGGGAGTCACCTGCTCTCATACAAGGTCGGTCCCAGAGTAGCACCTGGTCCCTCTGCTCGGTCCTTCCTTGGTCACGGAGTCGATTAAGCCGCCGTACGACCTTGGTCGGTCCGAGTTGATACCTAGTTACGCCCCTCTGGTCCCTCCTTGCACCGCAG
Organism: Phyllobates terribilis; assembly: GCF_046119375.1. NCBI lineage: Eukaryota > Metazoa > Chordata > Amphibia > Anura > Dendrobatidae > Phyllobates > Phyllobates terribilis. The sequence goes on from NW_027362765.1 coordinate 78,417,396, forward strand.
CACAGAGGTTCTACCACCCGGATCCGTAACACAGTCTTGTTTTATCCACCAGTATTAAGGCCAATTTATTAGAGAAACTGTCCATTTCTTGGAGCTTTCCTGTATGAACATTAGATCTCCGACGCACGACTGCAGCATGAAATTAATGAAGTTCAGTTTTAAGTGTTAATCAAAACTAGAGTGGAAAAATCTGCTGTTCTGAGCGACTTCAAATGAGACATTAACCCCATCACAACCTTGGACTTGGTAAGTGTGGCACCCCAGGGGTCTGGTTGCCACAGTAATAGAAATATTATGTCTGGAAGCAAGTGGGAGGTTTCTCTGGTCAGGAGCCCTAAGCATGCAACACGGCCCACCCAGACCTGGGAGGGGAGGAATCTGCCCTTATAAACTGGGTCTGGGGCGGGATTAGGACAGACAGAGCCTGCAGAACAAGCAGAGCAGTCAGAGTCAGAGTGAAGTCCCAGACAGAGACGCAGTCAGGTCTGGAGGACAGCAGACAGAGGGAAAGCAAGAACTAGGAGCTCTGTAGGCGCAGGAGCGAGTGCCAGAGGCTGGAAGCTAGAAAGCTCGCCTTGGCTGAAGACATTAAACCCGGACAAGGAGTCCGAGGCTGTGGGGACATCCAGGTCCAGCAGCAGAATCCAACCAGCAGGGGATTCCATGTCCTCTGGCCATAGAAGCCCGGAGGCATGGTCACAAGCAAGGGACCAGCACCGCCATCGTGAAGCGGAGGCTAACGGAAGGCCCCAAGTCACCGGCCATACGGGTGAGCACCACACGGTATACTCAGGGACGTGGGCTACTTCTACCCGCATAGAGCAAGGTAGCCAGGAAAGAGTGCAGATAGTCGGGGAGGCCTACAACTCCACCTGGCCAGGGGGAGATCCTGCTTGCTCACAGACTGACCAGGCCTCTACTGCTAACCAGTACTCCCGGGGGGGTCTGCTTTATACCACCAGTAAAGACCCTGAACTGCACCACACGTCTCTGTGTTTCATCGCCACACCGGCACCATTAGTACTGGGATGCTCACACCATCACTCCCATCATCCACACTAGCTGCCCTGAGGCAATACTCCCATACTTGGCTGCGCATACAACATCAGCCTCAGCGGTCTGCAGCGCAGCAGCGGTCCCCACTGACCGCAATCCACGGGTGGCGTAGTTGGACACTTGTTACAACATTAAGACTGCCACTGGTTTGACTGCCCTGGGCACGGACCGGGTCACCGCCACACTGAGACTACAACCCCCAGCGATCCGGCTCCGGGTATCCCCTGCACAGCACAGGCCCAGGGGGCGCATCATAAGTACTTACCAAACTGGATGTTTGGATATGTCCTAGCTTTAATGTGGCACCGCGACTGCAGTCGCGATGATCGCATTAAGGTACCTGCTGATTCTTACAGCAGGGCACTGGGAGTTGTCGTCACGGAGTGTGACGGCCCTCCCTCCGCAACTATGATTGCTGTGATTGTTCATTTCTGAACAGCTAATCCTTGCCACCCACCCTTCTGCCGCCGAGTGCTAATCAGTACTTGATTGCTCGATTTTTGGCAGTTGTTTTTTTTTGTTTGTTCATCCTGCAGCCGCCGAGTGCTGATTAGTGACTCAAATCACTGATCGGCACCCGTGCTCGCTGTATTCCAGAACTTTTTTTGTCCCTATCTATTGTTTCTCATGCCACCCCACCCTCTTTGCACCGCCTCTGCGAGTGTGTTCTGCAGCCACTGAGACGCTAATCAGACTCACATCACTAATTAGCGTACATGCTCGCTTTTGGCAAAGACTTTTTTCTCCTGTGCACCACCTTCGTGCGTGCGTCCCGCAGCCATTGAAAGCTGATCAGTGACGAACATCACTTATTGGCATCCACTTGTTTTTAGTTTTTTTCTCACAAAAATGGAAGAAAAAGAATCAAATAAAAATAAATTTAGATTAGTTTATAGGGCTAGATTAGGGACAGTAAAAATCTACTGTACTAAATTATTTTATGCTACAGTATTTGTTTTTGCTAAAATGTAACAGGATTTATGTCAGATAGTAAAGTGTAAAAAAAAATAGTTTAGATTAGTTGATAGAGCTAAATTAGGGACCGTGTAATCCACAGTAAAAATGTACTTTAGTAATTCACTTCTACAGGTTTTTTTCTACTAATAATAGTTGTCCGTTTAGTAAGTTTGTTTTTTATTTTATCAAATTTTTATACTTTTTATTTTTATGTTTTCTTTTTAGACTCTTTTCTTTTTTTCTCTTCTAAACTAAAAAGTTTACACCAATTACTCACACATACACATACACACACCTGAATAAAATTTGGCACACACACACAAACACCGCATGAAAAAATGTCCTGCTCGTCCCAATCACTGTATTCAGCATTCACACGGTTTTGCCTCCGACACTGATCCCACAAAGATCATGAGCCACTGATTCCTGATTTTGTGGCGCAATCAGGAATCCAATTTGACACCACCGGCCTCATAAAAATTGTTTTTCTCAAAGTCTTTTTCTTTGAGGATTTTGTACACCTCATGGTGGCCGAATTTTTTTTTTAACGCCCAGCAATTTTTGGCCCAATACAGCCCTTCATAATTTTCTAACTGGACACCTGTAGACGCAGTAGAAATTATAAAGTTTTGGGAACTTGTCCTTCACATGGGGTTAGTGAAGAAGTCAGAACTTTGGAAATATTGTAGTGTTGATGTTCTATACAACACTCCTCTGTTCAGCATGGCTATGAGCCATAAACGATTTGCGCCCATCCACAAATTTTTGAATTACAATGATAATGCACGGTGTCCTCCCCAAGATGACCCCAACTTTGACTGACTTTTCAAAGTTCAGCTGGCCACTGATTACCATATACATACATATATACATACATACTGTGGCTGTGTGGGGGGAGAGGCAGTGGCGGAGGAGCGGGGCACAGGAGGCAGTAGCCGCCTGTTGCAGCCTACACTGTGCCCGCTGCTAAAGAAAATGAATATTCAGTGCTCCCCAGCACTGAATATTCATTCTCCTTAACAGTATGCACAGTGTAGTCGCAGCCGCAGCTCCTGCTGTGGCTCAGAGATCACGAGTGCTCGCTATTAAAGAGCATGAATATTCACTACTCCCTACTCCCCACTCCAATGGGCATAGGGAGTAGTGAATATTCATGCTCTTTATTAGAGGGCTCACGTGACCGCTGAGCCGCAGCAGGAGCTGTTAAGGAGAATGAAGTCACTGCTCCCCACGTCCATAGTCCCGGCATGAGGAGCAGTAACTATTCCAGCAGATCATCTCACCGTCTGAGGACGCATGGCAGCGACATCATGCACTCCTCACACGGTGAGATCAGTACTGGCAGCAGAGGAGGACGCAGCGCTGGAGCAGAGGAAAGGAAGTTGAGTAGAATTCTTTATTTTTTTTTGTGTGGAGCTTGATCGGGATGAGGGGGGCCATGCATTCCGGGATGAGAAAAGTCAATGTGTGGTACAAGAAGCTGGCCGTACACATCATACAGATGGCAATGTATCACGATGTGCAGGCCAGACCGGTACCTATCTTCAGTTGTTGGAAGTAGTGATCGATGCCCTAATCTTTGGAAGTCAGGAAGGAGCGGGCACCAGTATTTCCGCAACTGAAGGTGCTCGTATCGTCCCAGGCCAACAAATTGTACCACACATCAATGGACTACTAAAATAATTTCTCACCATACACAACTGGAACGGGCCAACGTGGTGCGCCCTGCACAACGCGCGCGGGCCAATGTGGTGCGCCCTGCACAATTCGCGCGCGTGAGCCAACGTGGTGCGCCCTGAACAACTCGCGCATGGGCAAACATGGTGCGCCCTGCACAACTCGCGCGCGCAGACCAACGTGGTGCGCCTTGCACAACTCTCGCACGCGGGCCAACGTGGTGTGCCTTGCACAACTCTCGCGCGTGGGCCAACGTGGTGCGCCCTGCACAACTCGCGCGCCGGCCAATGTGGTGCGCCCTGCACAACTCTCGCGCGCCGGCCAACGTGGTGCGCCCTGCACAAAATTAAAAGTGATTTGGGTCTAAAGTAAAATGTTTGTGAAAAAGAGTTAAATGTTAATTTTTTTCTTCCACATTGCTTCAGTTCCTGTGAAGCACATGAAGGGTTAATACATTTCTTGAATGTGGCTTTGAGCACCTTGAGGGGTGCAGTTTTTAGAATGGTGTCCCTCTTGGGTATTTTTCTGTCATATCGGCCCCTCAAAGTCACTTCAAATCTGATGTGGTCCCCCCCCCCAAAAAAAAGGTTTTGTAAATTTTGTTGGAAAAAATTAGAAAAATCGTGTCAACTTTTAACCCTTCTAACTTCTTAACAAAAAAAAATGATATTTCAAAAATTGTGCTGATGTAAAGTAGACGTGTGGGAAATGTTATTTATTGACTATTTTGTGTGACACTGTCTGGTTTCAGGGCATAAAAACTGAATGTTTTAAAATTGTGACATTTTTCTCAAAATTTCAAGGTATTTTTTTCAAAATAAACGCAAGTCATATCGAACAAATCTTACCACTATCATGAAATACAATATGTCACGAGAAAAACAGTCTTAGAATCAGTAGGAGTCGTTGATTCGTTCCACAGTTATTACCACATGAAGGGACACTGGTCAGAATTATAAAATTTGGCCTGGTCATAAAGGTGAAAACAGGCTTGGGGGTGAAGGGGTTATTCATTGGTGCCAGATTAGACAGGGCCGGTACTTTAAAAAAACTACTAAACTAAACCTTGTAGGATTTATATGTACAATCGTGTCAAGAGTATATTGATAATATTGTGATGAAGGAAAAGCATCCAATCAAAGCGGATCCTGTGGACGTAAAAAACTCGTTGAAGGAAATATCAAGAAACATTCTGCTGAACAGGAGGTGTACAGTTATGCAACTGCAGCTGAGTACAGCACTGGTGTCCAACGACTGTATCCGAATGCACTCGTCCAGCTTTCCTTATCACAGATGGGCTATAGCAGCAGACAGCCAGATCAAGTTACATTGATGTCTAAGGGAAACAGGAAAAATTTAATTGGGCAAAAGAGCGCAAAGTTACATCGCTGAGAAGTGGAAAATATAAAATGGTCATATTGTAAGGTGCCCCAGCGAGGTAGTCGTGGGCGAGCTGTAGCCCCCTCTCGCTCTGGCATCCTATAGACAATTCGTGTCCTCCCTCTGATGTGTGGCTGTGTATGTGGTGCCCTCCACTAACTTCAAACCATCCGATCGCGGCTGTCTCCAGGCATTTCTCTTCTGGGACCAGGGCAGCAATAAATTCAGAGGACACGAGATTCTTAACCATAACTTGGACTTTACTTGGGGAAGAGGAATATGTACAGTATTTACAGGCAGATATAATGGATAAGGCCCGACAGGTTATTATCTCTCTCTCAGGCGCTGGCAACATCTTCAGCCCTGGTTCCCTCTTTAAGTGAAGCATCTCTGTGACTCTAATCTCTAGCCGAAGAGACTCTTCTGCAATACCAACAGTGATCTGGATCCGATATCTCCCCCACGTCGTAGCCTGGAGTCCTATTTATCTTCCTCTGCTTCCTGCAGACTAGAAGTGCCCCGGGTCCTCAATACTTCCTTTGAGTTTCTCCGGCTGGCTAACAGGACTCTTGCTCTTGTGTAGGGAGACTTTCACACTGGTGATCCCACTGTCTGAGGGTATGGAGCTCCCGTCTACCCTAGCAGCAAACCATATATTCAGGCTGCCCGTACAGTTCACTGTCCTATCTCTTACTGAATATCTCTTCCTGCTTCTGGAAACTAAGCAGGAATTTTTCCTAAAGTGCCCACCCTCTGTGAGCTGTCATCACTCAGCATTAACCCCATCACTGTCTGCAACACTGCTAGCAGACTCAACCTAACATCTGCACCCAGGACAGTGGCATCTTGTGGCTGATCACAGGTACTGCAGCCCACAAGGAATTATGCCTGGAACAAGCTCACAACACTCAAGGCTTGATCAGGGCACTATGTTCCCCCTTTACTCTACTGACTGGACCACTGAAGCTAACCCCTTAGCTTGGCCTACCAACAGTTCAGAGAGGTCTAACTACAGGAACACTTCTTTTAACTACCTCAGGGCCAAGGGAAGGCTACGGCCTTCCCCACTATTACAATATGAATTCAGATTTCTGATGCACCAGGCTGATTGGAGGGTCAGAAATTGGCACAAGCATCTTGAAGACTTCCTGCCAGATTTCAACATTTCGGTAGGTGCAGTAAGTGTGGGGGATGATTTCTTGGTCCATCCTGGGACATTTGTTAGCTGTGGATGATACTAGGACTTGCTGTTAGGACTTCTGTGGCGCCCCTGAGGGTTCAGTCGCCACAGGGGTACTGCACCTCAGATAGAGGTGTGGTATCTCCTCTTCCAGGTAAGGATGGAGCATCACACAGGACCCCACTTCACACTCAACACTACACCACTCCTGTCCTGTAGAGGGCCTAAATGCACCAGGGTGCTGCCCCGGTCCGGGATAGAGGAGATGGGGGGAGGGGAACCTAAGATAGGGGGAACCAAGTAGTGAGTGAGGGTGAAGGAAACACTTTACTTTAGCACTTAGTAGAATCATATATATTCAGAGGCCATCTTAAGTTCAAGGTCTTTAGTCATGGTCCTTTGGGAAGGTCAGTCAGCACAAGGCTGCAGCTGGCTCACGGGGTCACGGTTCCCGGTCTCAGGCCTCGAGACGGGGATTGGGGCAGAGTTGAGTTACAGCCAGCTCTGTTCCCGGTCAGAGTCCAACCAAGAAGGCCCAGGAGGGGAGCAGAGGAGTTAGGCTCCACAGGCGAAAGGATCCCAGGGGATACGGGCGGAGCGGAGTCGCCACCAGTATTCTTCACTCTGGCCTAGCCAGAGGGACTCCTGCCGCAAGAGGGGTGCCGGCCCCCGATATCTGACAGTGTACTTCACGTCACCGTTAGAAAAGCCCAGAGGCTTAGTGGATCCCATGAGGATACGGACGGAGCGGAGTCGCCACCTGTATCTTTCAAACCTGTGTTTATCCAGTGGGACCCAGCCTTACACCAAGCTCTTACCACACACAGTCAGGAGAGGACTCAGTGGGAGCATCTAGGAAGGAGAGCAACACTCCAGCGGGGTCTCGACAGGTGCTCCTGATCTATCTGGGAAGTGCTGAACCCCCTTCCTGGTGGCCGAGGTACGCCGTATGTAGCAGAGAGAAGCTTTGTGGCTAAAAGTTCATCTAAAAGTGAGTAAAGACCCGGATGACTTCATTCACCGCCTCCGCTTGTTTATTCCTGCGCAGCACTGCACCCACCACAACTGTACAGCCCACCAAACACTGCCCTGAGGCCTACTCCGTCTGTGGGGGTAGTACCAACCAAGCTGCCAGGACACCAGCCTCAGAGGACTGTTGCAGCGCTGGTGGCTTTCACAGAAACAACAGGTGGCGTAGTCGAATAACCACTCATCCCTAATAGCCCATTTTTTTTAATGTGACAGCCCTGGGCACGGACCGGGTCTAGGCCGCGACTGCATCCCCACCACATCAGCAAGGCCTGGCTCCGAGTAACCCCATCGCTCAGGGAGGGCGAGTCACTTCCATCGTGGAAGACCAAGGTCATCCCTTCATGACAGCTGTTTACCCTATGATAGAAGGACAATCATTGCTCCATGTCACAATGGTCGTATAGTCATGGACTTTATTCATTACAGTGAGGTGGGGTTTTTTTTCTTCCTTCCCCGGCCTTCACAGTCCCCAGATTTTAATCCTGAGATGAGGTAAATGTGCTGTTAAGAGCAAGTCAGACCTATGTAATTGCAAAAAACCTATCCTGTCGGCATGGACCAATATTCCTGCGGAATAATTTAATCGCCTAATGGAATCTATGACTCAATGAATTGCTGAGATTCTGAATGCCAAAGAAGATCCAATGCACTACTAGTTGGGTGTCTCTAATTTAGTGGTTATTCAGTGTTGGTTATTCAGTGCATGTTTTATGCTTGGTGGAGATGACAGGATGAAGCTGATCATAGACATTAGATGCAGTCTGTACGGTCTCACTTTTTTCTGGTTATGGAGACTGCTGGTTAGAATTAGGAGCTGACAGGGTTGGATTTATACAGAAGACCTGCAGCGATTTGATAGTTACTACTGTCATCTAATTTTTGATTGTCATGTTCATTTATGATCTTTTCTGTTGTACGATATCCTTCTCCATCTTTCGATAACTTTTACAATATTTGTTTCAGGGTAAAGATATTAACCATATTAATACTACAGAGACATATGTGAGGGGTGATGAGCGGTGTAAAGAGGAGATTCCTACAGATAACCGCACAGGTGAGTAGTGACCACTAAATGCAGAGAAGTCAGTCTATTCATTCATTGGCTGCTATAGTTATGTGTTGGAGTTTTTTAGGGTATGGTACACAGTCTTTTGTTTTTATAAATACGTGGATTTTATGCCTAATGATTTGATACTTATGTAATGCTCAGGGACACCCTGGTCGTTGGTTGTTTCTGTGTTACTGAACACTACAGAAAAGGGTACCTGGCTGGGTATGTGTTTTACCTCTTACATGCAGCTGCAGACCGAATACTGCCGCTTGACATTGCAGGTCAGAACCCGACAAAATACAGGTTATTGAGACAAACTGGAGGAAGAAAATAAACTTTTCTTTATTAAACGACCTCTTAAAACATATGTACATCTGGTAGCAGAAATGGCACTTTGAGAATACATCATCTGCACAATTCAGAGGTATAATCTTGACGGTTACATTTGGTGGCACATATCTGATATTGCTGATTATGCTGAAGGGGCAGATTACGCTCAAGGGCACATGGGTCAAGGTGTATCGCTACGGCCCCTCACAACGGTTGTCAACTTCCAATTCATATGAGGCACACAAATCTTGGTGTGCTACTGCAGCTTTGCACCTGTTAACACTTGCTGCTACTCCTTAGGAGATAATGTGTCCCACCCTGGTCAGCTCTCGCTATGACCCTCAAGTCTGGTTACACTGGAACTTCTTATCTAGTATAGATAATATTTGCTGTGGGTGCCCCACTTGTCTGTTATGAAGAGCTACTTCTGCCACTTGATGCATGGTTACTTTGAAATTTGTTACCTGAGTATAGTCTTCTCTCTTCTTCTTCACACACAACAACCTTAATCAATGCTGGTCTGCCAACAACAGTTTCTTCTTTTCAGTACTTCCCAACAACTGCCTACAAATATGAACTTAGTTCCTATGGCTCTCAGAAATCTCAAACACATTGACCTACACTCACTCTCTGAATCCCTTCTCCCTCTTACAGACATAAATTCCTTACACGATGCAGATGCTGCTGCTTTATATAACACCACAACAGCTGCAGCTCTCAATTTGGTCGCCCCCCTCACACATACCAAAGCTCGAACAATCAACAAGCAACCCTGGCACACCAGCCTGACTAAAGAACTGAGACTCGCTTCCAGGGTTGCTGAACGGAGATGGAAAAGGTCCCACTCCAACGAGCACTTCATCGCATTTAAACAGTCCCTCACTACATTCAAGTCCACACTAACTGCAGCAAAACAAACCTACTTCTCTTCTCTCATATCCTCCCTGTCTCACAACCCTAAACAGCTATTCAGTACTTTCAATTCTCTCCTCCGTCCCCCAGCTCCCCCTCCCTTCCCACTCATCTCAGCTGAAGACTTTGCCTCATTCTTATAGCAGAAGATTCACAACATAAGACAAAGCTTTGGCCATAAGGCCACACAGCCCCTTCTCATAACTACTCAACTCTCCTCCTCCAAAACCAGCTTCTCCGCCATCACGGAAGATCAACTTTCCTCTTTACTCTCCAAGTCACATCTCACCACTTGAGACCCAATTCCGTCCCACCTCATCCCAAACCTCACCACAGTCTTCATCCCAACCTTAACCCACCTCTTCAACCTGTCACTAACATCTGGCGTCTTTCCCTCATTCTTCAAACATGCCTCGATCATACCCATCCTCAAAAAGCCCTCCCTTGACTCATCCTCTCTGTCTAGCTATCGCCCCATATCACTTCTTCCCTATGCCTCAAAACTACTGGAACAACACATCCATTTTGAACTGTCTTCCCACCTCTCCTCCTGCTCCCTCTTTGACCGCTTACAATCTGGCTTCTGACCACATCACTCCACTGAAACTGCCCTGACTAAAGTCATCAACGTCCTACTGACTGCTAAATCCAAGCGACACTAATCTGTCCTCCTCCTCCTGGACCTATCCTCTGCCTTTGACACAGTGGACCATTCCCTTTTACTTCAGGCTCCCTCATCTCTCGGCATCACAGACTTTGCCCTATCTTCGATCTCCTCATACCTAACAGACCAGACATTCAGCATCTCCCACTCACATATTACCTCCTCATCTCGCCCCCCTATCTGTCGGTGTCCCCCAAGGTTCAGTTCTAGGACCCCTGCTCTTCTCCATCTACACCTTTGGCCTGGGACAGATCATAGAGTTTCATGGCTTCCAGTATCACCTCTATGCTGATGACACACAGATCTACATCTCTGGACTTAATATCACCTCCTTACTAACCAGAATCTCACAATGTCTGTCCGCAATTTCATCTTTCTTCTCTGCTAGATTCCTAATACTTAATATGGATACAACCAAATTCATTATCTTTCCACCACCTCACTCAACCCCCCCACCTGACCTATCTATCAAAGTCAATGGGTGTCCACTCTCCCCAGTCCCGCAAGTTCACTGCCTCGAGGTAAACCTTGATTCTGATCTCTCCTTCAGACCTCATATCCAAGCCCTTTCCACTTCATGCCGACTCCAAATCAAAAATATTTTCCGGATCTGTACATTCCTCAACCATAAATCTGCAAAAACACTAGTGCATCTCTCGCCTCGACTACTGCAACCTCCTGCTCTGTGCCCTCCCTGCAATCTATGCTAAACTCTGCTGCCCGACTAATCCACCTGTCTCCCCGCTATTCCCCTGCCTCTTCCCTCTGCCAATCCCCGCACTGGCTCCCCATTGCCCAGAGACTCAATTTCAAGACCCTAACCTTGGCATACAAAGCCATCCACAACCTGTCTCCTCCATACATCTGTGATCTAGTCTCCCGGTACCTACCTGAACGCAACCTCCGATCCTCACAGGACCGCCTTCTCTACTCCCCTCTGATCTCCTCTTCCCACATACAAGATTTCTCCTGTGCATCCCCCCTACTCTGGAATTCTCTACCCCAACACGTCAGGCTCTAGCCTACCGTGGAAACCTTCAAAAGGAACCTGAAGACCTACCTCTTCCGACAAGCCTACAACCTGCAGTAACCCTCGCTGCACGACCAGCTGTGCTTTCAACTACTGTATCCTCACCCCCACTTCTAGATTGTGAGCCCTCACGGGCAGGGTTCTCTCTCCTCCTGTACCAGTCGGTGAATTGTTTTTGTTCAAACTATTGCACTTGTTGTCTGCTATGTATACCCCTTTTTCACATGTAAAGCACAATGGAATTAATGGCGCTATAATAGTAAATAATAATAATAATGGCTACTCAACTCCTCCCCTCTTGGACTGGTGCAATAGTTAATCCTGTCTGCAGGCTACCAAATAGATAAAAGAACATACACCCCCGCCAATCAACTGTTATTGGTGCCGGCGACCGCCGGCCGGAAGTACTTACTTGTGCTTGCCTGTCTAGCTGTAGTGGATGCTACAGGGTACTACACATCCGCCTCCTATTGAATTGACCGGTGGGGGTGCCAGGTGCAGGACCCAGGCCGATCATACATTGATAGGGCATCAATGTAAAAGTAGTGGACAATTTCTTTAAGTTGTACCCTGAATTGCTAAGAATGATTGCTTTAGAGCATTGAAACTGCATTACTGCCATGGAAAATAGGAAAACGCTACATAATATATATATGAAATATTAAAAAAAATATGAAAAATTGCAGTAAAAAAGAAGGTACTTAGCCCATAGATTGACCAATGTATGTGAGCCCAACAGCCAACGTCAAGGCGTCCTTCATTATTGGGTCGCTGTCCTGATATGACACCTCTCTTGGGCAAAAAGCCTACAATTTATGGGGCAGGAATGAACCAACTAACTATTTAAAATCACCTGAGGCTGATGGAAGTGGGAGTGCACATGTCAAAAAAGTATTTGATGCAAATAGCAGAAAATGACCAGCACATCCAAGCTAGTGTGAACAGGAGCCAACTAAAAAAAATTAAACTATAGAAAACAATTAAGTTGTGCCCTGAATTGCTAAGAATTATTGCTCTAGAGCAGTGTTTCCCAAACTCCAGTCCTCACGGCCTCCCACAAGTCATGTTTTTAGGATTTCCATTAGCTGTGCAAGCTAAGAGAATTACTGATGCCTTGATGATACTTCCACCCCCTGGCCAATGCTAAGAAAATCCTGAAAACATGAGCTGATGGGGTCTGTGAGGACTGGAGTTTGGGAAACACTGCTCTAGAGCATTACCATTATCTGTGTCTAACAATCACGGCCAGAGCTGATCTCTAATCGCTACTAACCATTTAGTTACTGCTGTCAATCTCTGACAGCAGCGTTTAAATAGAATGGTTGCCAGTGTATGTGCTCCGCGGCTTCAATATGCCACCTGTGACTTACCAATTACTTACTATGGCAGCCAGGGGCCTACTGAAGGTCGTTCTCCCCGTGTTCGCGTGGATTTCTTCCGGGTTCTCCAGATTCCTCCCATACTGATAGGGAATGTAGATTGTGAGTCCCAATGGGGACAGCGATGATGATGTCTGTAAAGCGCTGCAGAATATGTTGGCGCTATATAAAAATAAAGATTATTATTATTATTATTGACACAGCTATTTTGGTATTCCTGTGTACACTGCTCAAAAAAGAAAGGGAACACTCAAATAACACATCCTAGATCTGAGTGAATGAAATATTCTCATTGAATACTTTGTTCTGTACAAAGTTGAATGTGCTGACAACAAAATCACACAAAAATCATCAATGGAAATCACATTTATTAAGCAATGGAGGCCTGCATTTGGAGTTACCCCCAAAATTAAAGTGGAAAAACACACTACAGGCTGATCCAACTTTGATGTAATGTCCTTAAAACAAGTCAAAATGAGGCTCAGTATTGTGTGTGGCCTCCACGTGCCTGTATGACCTCCCTACAACGCCTGGGCATGCTCCTGATGAGGTTGCAGATGGTCTCCTGTGGGATCTCCTCCCAGACCTGGACTATAGCATCCGCAAACTCCTGGACAGTCTGTGGTGCAACATGGCGTTGGTGGATGGAGCGAGGCATGATGTCCCAGATGTGCTCAATCGGATTCAGGTCTGGGGAACGGGCGGGCCAGTCGATAGCTACAATGCCTTCATCTTGCAGGAACTGCTGACACACTCCAGCCACATGAGGTCTGGCATTGTCCTGCATTAGGAGAAACCCAGGGCCAACCGCACCAGCATATGGTCTCACAAAGGGTCTGAGAATCTCATCTCGATACCTAATGGCAATCAGGCTACCTCTGTGCGGCCCTCCAAAGAAATGCCACCCCACACCATTACTGACCCACTGCCAAACCGGTCATGCTGAAGGATGTTGCAGGCAGCAGATCGCTCTCCACGGCGTCTCCAGACTCTGTCACATGTGCTCAGTGTGAACCTGCTTTCATCTGTGAAGAGCACAGGGCGCCAGTGGCGACTTTGCCAATCCTGGTGTTCTGTGGCAAATGCCAAGCGTCCTGCACAGTGTTGGGCTGTGAGCACAACCCCCATCTGTGGACATCGGGCCCTCATACCACCCTCATGGAGTCTGTTTCTAACCGTTTGTGCAGACACATGCACATTTGTGGCCTGCTGGAGGTCATTTTGCAGGGCTCTGGCAGTGCTCCTCCTGTTCCTCCTTGCACAAAGCCGGAGGTAGCGGTCCTGCTGCTGGGTTGTTGCCCTCCTACGGCCCCCTCCATGTCTCCTGGTGTACTGGCCTGTCTCCTGGTAGCGCCTCTAGACACTACGCTGACAGACACAGCAAACCTTCTTGCCACAGCTCGCATTGATGTGCCATCCTGGATGAGCTGCACTACCTGAGCAACTTCTGTGGGTTGTGGAGTCATGCTACCACGAGTGTGAAAGCACAACCAACATTCAAAAGTGACCAAAACATCAGCCAGAAAGCATTGGTACTGAGATGTGGTCTGTGGTCCCCACCTGCAGAACCACTCCTTTATTGAGTGTGTCTTGATAATTGCCAATAATTTCCATCTATTGTCTATTCCATTTGCACAACAGCATGTGAAATTGATTGTCAATCAGTGTTGCTTCCTAAGTGGACAGTTTGATTTCACAGAACTTTGATTTACTTGGAGTTATATTCTGTTAAGTGTTCCCTTTATTTTTTTGAGCAGTGTATTTGTTTGGGTTTCCTCTTCTTGGATTGGATTTACTTGGAATTATATTCTGTTGTTTAAGTGTTCCCTTTATTTTTTTGAGCAGTGTAGTTCAGCCACAGGCTGAGTTCCATAAGGGACCCTGATTTTTCCCATTAATAAAAATATCTGTGCAAGTTTGGGATCTCCATAATTGTATTGACCTGGAGAATCATGTTTCCAGGTTCCCACAGAATGAATGCAGTAAAACTAAACCTCCAAAACAATGTGGAATTTTTTGTTTTTTCCACCTTTCTTAACATCTCATCCCACTTGGTCACGTGTTAATCCGGAAGAGGAAGCATAGAGATTGGAGGGACACCTAGCTAGCACTGCAAAATGCAAGACAAGTATTAGGTCAGCTCCCTGCAAATTAATTTAACCCCTTTACTCCCGGGCCATTTTCTGTTTTTGAGTTTTCGTTTTTTGCTCCCCTTCTTCCCAGAGCCAGAACTTTTTTATTTTTCATTCAATATGGCCATGTGAAGGCTTATTTTTTTGCGGGACAAGTTGTACTTTTGAAAGACATTACTGGTTTTACCATATCATGTACTGAAAAATGGGAAAAAAAATCCAAGTGCAGTGAAATTGCAAAAAAAAAATGCAATTTCACAGTTTTGTTTTTTTTTTTTTACCACGTTCAATGAATGCTAAAACTGACCTGCCATTCTTATTCTCCAGGTCATTATGAGTTTGTAGACACCAAACATGTATAGGTTCTTTTTTATTTAAGTGGTGAAAAAAAATCCAAAGTTTGCTAAAAACTGCTTATATGGGCGGCGCTCATAGCAATCAGAACATGACAACCACAGGGGTCTGCTGCAGACCCCGGGTTGTCATGCCCACCCATCGGTGACCCGCGATCATGTGACGGTTTCACCGATGGGCGGGGCTAATGACGCGCTTCCGGCGCGGCGATGTTAAATGTCGCTGTCAGAGATTGACAGCGGCATTTAACTGGTTAACAGCCGCGGGTGGATCGCGATTCCATCCGCGGCTTTTGCCGGCACGTCAGCTGTATAAATCAGCTGACATGTGCCCGGTTTAGTGTGGGTTCAGCGCCAAAGCCCATGCTGAACCGGGGTGTGATAACCGGGGGCGTACTAGTCCCAGGTCAGAAAGGGGTTAAAATATCTAAAAAAAAAAAATCCTTTAATCACTTCATGAGTGAGCAATTTTTCTTTTTTTTTCTTTTGCTCTTCACTATGAGAGTTTTTTTGTGGAATGAGATGTAGTTTTGAATGACACAACTTATTTTACCATACAATGTACTGAGAAACAGGAAAAAAAATGAAATGCAGAGGTAAAATGGTAAGAAAAAAAAAAAGTAACTTTTTACATTTTTTATTGTGCTGTAAAGATGATTCTCCAGGTCAATACAATTATGATGATACCGATAATAAATGATTACTAATCGTCAGTCCCACAAATGTTTCCGTTGACTTCCATCACAAATAAAAATAAGTACAATAAAGGAATTGTTTTTTGTTTTTGTTCAATTAAAAAAGCCAGTTCCCATGTTCCTAGTTCTGTAATAGACTGCATGTAGCTGTCGGGGTGGGTATGAAGCAGACACCATCTAATAGCACTGACTTACTGTCTCCATTTATCATCTACCTGGAAACATGTGGTAAAAGGCACAGTGAAACATAAACCTATGGATACAATGGGTTGAACAACTAAGGAAACCATTGAAAGAGCGCAAACTGGTAATATATTGCAATCTATTAGTCTCATCTTTGTGGTCTATTTTCTGTGTTAGTTTATAATTTAATTACATTAAAATTTGTATGGAATTGGTATAAAGTATATATTATACATTTTAAAGGGAATCTGTCACCACATTTGACCTATCTAAACTATTAATATGGGCATACAGGTTATAGAATGCTGAAAAAAAGTCATACCTATATGCCTCATATTAGATGTTGTTGAGTAATCATCTTTTTTCACTTTATGTAAATAACCTCATTTATATAAAGTGATAAAAGATGATTTGTCAACAAGGCATCTGATATGAGGCATACAGGGGATGACTTTCAGCAGTATGCCCATATTAATAGTTTGGATAGGTCAAATGTGGTGACAGATTCCCTTTAACAATGTCAATGCAGTCTTAATTAAAAATAATAAAAAAATAATTATTCTTGGCAGATGAGTGTACAAGGAGCTCAGAAGGACATCTGATGTTTTCAGATTTTGCAACAGATGAACATGGTATCTCAAGCACAAGTGAAGAACACACCATTATCCCGGATATAATTCAAGCCCTTCCCATAAAAAAATTGTCATCTGATCCTATTCAACAGGCCTTTTCTTCTGCTTCAGCAAAGACCAATAGGCAAAACAAAAGTCACATAAGGGTTGCTGAACACCAAATAACTCATATAGGGAATAAACCATGTTCTTGTTCAGAATGTGGGAAATGTTTTAAAACAAAATCAGTTTTACACATACAACAGATAGAAAAAACAAGGGAAAAGCCATATTCATGTTCAGAATGTGGGCAATGCTTTAGTCGGAAAACAAATCTTGTTGCACATCAGAGAATTAACAAAGGGAATAAA
Source organism: Phyllobates terribilis (assembly GCF_046119375.1). NCBI lineage: Eukaryota > Metazoa > Chordata > Amphibia > Anura > Dendrobatidae > Phyllobates > Phyllobates terribilis. Next base: position 78,434,389 of record NW_027362765.1, read on the forward strand.
CTATTTTCCTGTTCAGAATTTGGAAAACAAAGCAAGAAATCCAAACTTGTTACAGAACACGGAATTAACATGGAAGAAAAGCTATTTTCATGTTCAGACTGTGGGAAATGTTTTAATCGGAAAACAAGTCTTGTTAGACATCAGAGAATTCATACAGGGGAGAAGCCATTTCACAAAGCAGAGAAGCGATTTTCATGTACAGAATGTGGGAGAGGTTTTGATTGGAAAGCAAAACTTGTTAAACATCAGAGAATTCACACAGGTGATTAACCTGTTCAACACCTTGAGATTTTCCGTTTTTGCTGTTTCGTTTTTTGCTCCTCTTTTTCCCAGAGCCATAACTTTTTTATTTTTCTGTCAATATAGCCATATGAGGGCTTGTTTTTTGCGGGAAACATCCTTTTGAATTACACAATTTATTTTACCATATAGGGTACTGGAAACGGTGAAAAAAATTACAAGTGCAGTGAAATTGCAAAAAAAAAAAAAATGAAATACAAACTATACATTATAGTTCATGGAACATGATAACCAGGAGCAGGCGTTTTAAGGTATTAGAGAAGTGCCAAAGGAAGGTAATACAGCCCTCTTCATTGCTATTAAATGAATGTAATGCAAAGTATGGGCACTGACGTGCATTGAGCTGTAGGTTGGATTGCTGCCATGGAGACCTTTCTTTCTCATTTTTTTTTTTTTTATTTATTCCCCCCTTCTTTCCTTTCCTTTTCTTCCCTACTTTACTCCTTTTCTTTCCTTCCCCTGCTCCCTTTCCTTCTCTTCCCCTTTTCCTTCTTCCCTCTCCACTCCGCCATACAGTTGACCAAGAGTTTTACTCTACAGTAGTATATATAGGTGTACTCTAATTAATCCTATCCAACCATGGCTGCCATAATTTATGGAAGTATTGCTGCTTATTTCTCTTGGAGTAAATACTTTTTTCAAGTTGAATTATATAGTTCGTTTGGGCAATGAATTCGCGTCTGGACGGGGGCTCCTCTCTAATCCAATATTTTGCAATCAATTTTCTGGCAATAAACAATCTCACAATTGCTATTTTGGTCATGTTGTCTGCTTTTATTTCCTCAACGTACCCTAATATACATGTCAGTGGGTCCCTAGGGACCATACACTTATACACCATTCCAATGCGGTTCAACACTACGATCCAAAAGGAGGACAATCTAGGACAGTGCCAAAGCATATGCAGTATGTTTGCCTGAGATTGCGAGCACCTTGGGCAGTCGGAGTTAGACTTCAACCCTGCTTTAAATAACATATCAAGGGTTCTATACACCCTGTGGATCACATACAGCTGTGACATTCTCCCAGGCTCACTCATGGTAACTTGGGTATATATTCTAGAATAGACTCCCACCTATCGTCATTTATCTCTCCCAAGTCTGTCTCCCACTTCCTTCTAGCTTTGATGGGATGTCCTCCAAGAAAGGCATTCAGCAGGTCTCTATACTCTTCAGATATTGCCCCTTTCTTTTCTCTGTTCTTAAGTATAAAATCTAACATCAGATCTATTTGCATTCCAATAGGCCCTATTTTCTTCTTTGGGTCTGAAATGCATGCTGAACCTGTCTATATTGAAAGAGGTTTAGTCCTGCAATATTTCATATGATTTAAGCTTCCCTCTGTAAATCAACTGATAGATCAGGCCAATACCCATTTCTTTCCACTCACCAAACCCCTTCATATTACTGAACTCCTGAAATAGATGTTATCCCAGATAGGTGAAAACTTAGTGAAGTGAGTTACCCCCCTAATCTGCTTGATTTTCTGCCACATCTTATGTATTAGATTTATGGTATGGCAATGCGATCCCCATTTCTTGAATATTCCCGCCTCCAGTCCCATACTTAATGGCGAAATCTTAATTAAGTGTTCCAAACTGACAGGTACCTGTCCCTTTCCCATAGTCTTCCCCTAGCCCTAGAGATGTTGGCTTTGTGCAGAAAGAAAGTATAACCAGGGATTAGGGAGCGCTAGGCCTCCCTCCTCTTTCGGTCTCTGCAGTGTTTCCTGTTTAAGTCTGGGACTCTTCTTACCCCACACTAATTCTCCAAATAGTGATTTTATCCTGCGGAACTTGCTCATTGGTATCAAGATGGGGGAATTATGCAGCACATATAACAGTTGCGGCGTCACAATCATTTTGAGGAGGTTCACTCTGCCCACCACCAATAAATGTAACTTACTCCACGCTGTGATTTTAGAGCGCAGTCTTTGTAATAAAGGGCAAATATTAAGCTCCTCAAATGTCGTCAATGGAAGAGATATATGAATCCCTAAGTACTTCAATTGTTGGACCACCTTTAATTTGGTGAATAGTTCCACCTCCCCTGTACAGTCACCCTTTCCATCTATCGGCAGAATACACGACTTATCCCAGTTAATGAGTAGCCCCGATATCTGTCCAAATCCCTCAATTAGTGTCACTACATTTCTCAAGGCTTCTCCAGGATTTTCCAAAAATAGTATAATATCGTCGGCATATAAAGCTATCTTCTCCTCTGTTTTCCCATATACAAACCCCTCCTGCGATCTTCTTATTTTGGCAGCTAATGGCTCCACAGCTAGGGCAAATAGCAGCAGGGACAATGGACACCCCTGTCTCGTACCTCTAAACAGAGTGAAGATTTCCGACAGTTTGTTATACACTTTAATTCTGGCTGTTGAAGAGGAGTACAGCAGTTTTACCCATGAGGTAAACACTGGCCTGAACCCAAAGCTACTCAGCACTGACCACAGGTAGTTCCATTTCACACTGTCAAATGCTTTATGTGCATCTAGAGATACCACCACTCTCTTACCCGCATTTTCAGCTGGAATTTGCATGTTTAAGTACAGCCTCCTTAAATTGACAGCAGTGGATTTATTTGGCATGAAGCCAGATTGGTCCGAGTAGACTACCTTGTCTATTACCCGGATTAGTCTGTTCGCCAGAGCCTTGGCCAGTATTTTGATATCTGCAGTCAAAAGTGATATGGGTCTATATGACTCTGGCAGCTGTGGATCTTTTTCAGCTTTGGGAATGACCACAACAATGGTCTCCCTCATAGAACACTCCCCTCTCCAACGCTTCATCAAATACCCCTAACAATTTAGTTATTATTTCCTCATTGAGGTTTTTGTATACTTCAGCTGGGATGCCGTCTGCCCCCTGGTGCCCTGTCCCCCGCCATGGATGCCAAAGCATCTCCCAATTCCTCCGCTGAAAGCGGTTCGTCTACCTGTTCTCTGTCTTCGTTGCTTAACTTAGGTAGGTGAGCCTCCCCTAGGAAAGCATCAATCTCCCCTTCCACCTGCTGCGACTGCGAGGAGTATAACTTCCTGTAAAATCCCCTAAAGACTTCCAAAATTTGCTCCCCCTGAGTAACTACACTGCCATTCTCTTGTTTTAATGCATATACAGTACAGACCAAAAGTTTGAACACACCTTCTCATTTAAAGATTTTTCTGCATTTTCATGACTATGAAAATTGTACATTCACACTGAAGGCATCCAAACTATGAATTAACACATGTGGAATTATATACTTAACAAAAAAGTGTGAAACAACTGAAAATATGTCTTATATTCTAAGTTCTTCAAAGTAGCCACCTTTAGCTTTGATTACTGTTTTACACACTCTTGGCATTCTCTTGATGAGCTTCAAGAGGTAGTCAGCGGAAATGGTATTCACTTCACAGGTGTGCCCTGTCAGGTTTAATAAGTGGGATTTCTTGCCTTATAAATGGGGTTGGGTCCATCAGTTGTGTTGTGCAGAAGTCTGGTGGATACACAGCTGATAGTCCTACTGATTAGACTGTTAGAATTTGTATTATGGCAAGAAAAAAGCAGCTAAGTAAAGAAAAACGAGTGGCCATCATTACTTTAAGAAATGAAGGTCAGTCAGTGTGAAAAATTGGGAAAACTTTGAAAGTATCCCCAAGTGCAGTTGCAAAAACCATCAAGCGCTACAAAGAAACTGGCTCACATGAGGACCGCCCCAGGAAAGGAAGACCAAGAGTCACCTCTGCTTCTGAGGATAAGTTTATCTGAGTCACCAGCCTCAGAAATCACAAGTTAACAGCAGCTCAGATTAGAGACCAGGTCAATGCCACACAGAGTTCTAGCAGCAGACACATCTCTTCAACAACTGTTAAGAGGAGACTTTGTGCAGCAGGCCTTCATGGTAAAATAGCTCCTAGGAAACCACTGCTAAGGACAGGCAACAAGCAGAAGAGACTTGTTTGGGCTAAAGAACACAAGGAATGGACATTAGCCCAGTGGAAATCTGTGCTTTGGTCCGATGAGATCTTTGGTTCCAACCACCTTGTCTTTGTGCGACGCAGAAAAGGTGAACGGATGGACTCTACATGTCTGGTTCCCACCGTGAAGCATGCAGGAGGAGGTGTGATGGTGTGGGGGTGCTTTGCTGGTGACACTGTTGGGGATTTATTCAAAATTGAAGGCATACTGAACCAGCATGGCTACCACAGCATCTTGTAGCGGCATGTTATTCCACCTGGTTTTTGTTTAGTTGGACCATCATTTATTTTTCAACAGGACAATGACCCCAAACACACCTCCAGGCTGTGTAAGGGCTATTTGACCAAGAAGGAGAGTGATGGGGTACTACGCCAGATGACCTGACCTCCACAGTCACCAGACCTGAACCCAATCGAGATGGTTTGGGGTGAGCTGGACCGCAGAGTGAAGGATAAAGGGCCAATAAGTGCTAAGCATCTCTGGGAACTCCTTCAAGATTGTTGGAAGACCATTTCCGCTGACTACCTCTTGAAGCTCATCAAGAGAATGCCAAGAGTGTGCAAAGCAGTCATCAAAGCAAAAGGTGGCTACTTTGAAGAGCCTAGAATATAAGACATATTTTCAGCTGTTTCACACTTTTTTGTTAAGTATATAATTCCACATGTGTTAATTCATAGTTTTGATGCCTTCAGTGTGAATGTACAATTTTCATAGTCATGAAAATACAGAAAAATCTTTAAATGAGAAGCTGTGTCCAAACTTTTGGTCTGTACAGTACATGTGCCGAGTCCCGCTGCGTAGAAGCCACCACTGAGAGCAGATGTCCTACTTTTTCACCCTCTGCATAGAAAGCTTCTTTTTGAAATGCCCTCAACCTTTCTGCCTTGTGCAAATGTAGTTTATTTACCTCTTCCTGAGCAGCCTTCATGTGGTTTTGCGTGTCCTGTGAATTCTGGTTACTCAGCGCTCCCTCCGCTGCCCTCAAGTCTTCCATTACCGCTATATCCTTGTTTCTGGATGTAGTCTTATGCCTTGATATGTCTCTGAACAAAATCTCCCTTAAATATGCCTTCATAGTGTCCCAAACAATTTGTTGCTCTGCACTACCCTCGTTAAGCCTAAAATCAAATTATCCATCCATTCATTTCCCAGGGCTACGTCTATACGGAACAAAGAGCCATATGTGGCCGAATAGCAGGAGTAGCAGTACTTATCCACATTTTGTACCCGCCATAGATCTGTCAAGGCTATTTCCTTTAAATAGTTACCAAACGCTGTCTCATTCCCCTCATTCCTCAACAAGGCATGTCTTCTCTTATCCCAGTGGTCATTGACAATATTGTTTACATCACCCACTATAAGCATAGGGACCCCTACCCATCTACCCAATATTTCTAGAATTTCCTGCATCTTTTTCCCCCGAGTATGGCGGAGGCATATATACAGACACAATGCATAAAAGTCTATTGAAAATCTTACACACTACAAATACATATTGACTATCTTTGTCTATCTACCTCTACAAAAGGCGTGCTTGAGTGTACCAGTATTGACACCCCTCTAGCGTAGGCTGAGAATGTCGAGTGATACGCCTTCCTCTCGCATCTCTTCTGTAGCACAGCTATTTTTTCACTAACCAGGTGTGTTTCCTGAAAGCATATCACGAGGGCCTCTGTTGCATAATATATTGCAGTATTGCTGTTCGTCTCGTGTTGTTAGATAGGCCTTTAACATTCCAGCTCAAAATTTTAACTCTTCCTCCCATCATAGTCAGTGATATCAGTATTTCTTCTCCCCCCTAAAATCATCCTTAAAACCCAATTTGAGTGAGAATATATGTGAATCTAATGAAAATGTAGAGTCCCTGTGGGTGGAGATAAGGGGAGGGGGAAAAAATAATAAATTACTGATAGGGGTTTGTGATAAGTCTCCAAAAATAATGGAAGCAGCGGAGAATATCCTCATAAAGCAAATAGATGAAGCAGCGACTCAAGGAGAAGGCATTATTATGGGGGACTTTAACTACACTGAAATACATTGGGGAACAGAAACCTGTAGTTCAAGCAAAGGTAATAGGTTTTTTGACAACTATGAGAGACAATTACCTTTCACAACTGGTTCAGGACCCAACAAGAAGGGAGGCACTGTTAGACCTAATATTAACCAACAGGCCAGACCGCATATCAAATATACGAGTTGGGGGTCACTTGGGTAATAGTGATCACAAAATAATAAGTTTTCATGTATCCTTTAATAAGATGTGTAGTAGAAGGGTTACAAGGATACTAAACTTCAGGAAGGCAAATTTCCAACGGTTGAGAGATGATCTTAGTGCAATAAACTGGGACGATATCCTGAGACATAAAACTACACAAAGCAAATGGGAGACATTTATTAGCATCCTGAATAGGACCTGTGCACAATATATACCCTATGGGAATAAACATGCTAAAAATAGGAGGAAACCACTATGGCTAAATAGAGCTGTAAGGGGCGCAATAAGTGACAAAAAGAAAGCATTTAGAGAACTAAAGCAAGTAGGTAGTGATGAGGCATTAAATAAATACAGAACATTAAATAAATTCTGTAAAAACCAAATCAAGGCAGCAAAGATTGAGACAGAGAGACTCATTGTCAGAGAAAGTAAAAATAATCCCAAAATATTACGCTGATAAGGTAACAATTACAGTGATGTGGTGCAACTGCTAACTATTTTTCAAGTACACAATGTGTCACTATTACCTAGTGCAGTGTGTCACTACTGGTTTTTGACTAGTTGATCGCTGGACAGCTTTTATGTTATGCCCCATGTATCCTTATCTCCTCACAGGAGATTATTACTCTGATACATATTGATCAGTTGATCAAATTATATTGGATGCAGGGATCTCATATGGAACCTTGATACATTTTGAGGGGCATGTCATAGAGTCACTAGGACGTGTCATAGTATCAAATGTGGCCATGACAATTGGTTGATGGGCCACCTTTTACATTGTATTTCAATCAACATTTTCAGTTATACATAGGAGACCGTTAGCCCCAATTATTGAGATCATTTGATCTATGACAATAGATATAGTGATTGCATGTGGAACTTTGATAGATACTTTGTATGATAAACTGCACCAGATTAGATTCTCAGAAATTATTTTCAGACGTTTTCGCTTCTCGCTTCATGTCCTCTTGTTCTTGTCGTGAACTGTTGCTGATACCTTTATGTAAACAAAAAGGAATTTTCCTTATATGCTAATGCTAATAAGCATGGCAAATTTTTAAATGTATGTCTATCAGTGTAAGTGTGTTATTTAATAAAATGATGACTTTATCTGATTGTTATTAGTTATTTTCTGGTCCGGTATGACTCAAAATTGTGCTTTGTAGGGTTTAATAATTGTGAGTCCCTGTGGTCAATAATGACATGGCTTGTTCGGGATTTTCTTGCCTTCTAAAAAACCAAATCAAGGCAGCAAAGATTGAGACAGAGAGACTCATTGCCAGAGAAAGTAAAAATAATCCCAAAATATTCTTTAACTACATAAATAGTAAAAAACTAAAAAATGATAGTGTTGGCCCCCTTAAAAATAGTCTGGGGGAAATGGAGGATGAGGATGAGGAAAAAGCCAATATGCTAAATGATTTTTTTTCAACCTTATTTACACAAGAAAATCGCATGACAGAAAACATGATTAGTGATAACAAAAATTCTCCATGAAATGTCACTTGCTTAACCCAGCAGGAAGTATGGCGGCGTCTAAAAATCACTAAAGTTGACAAATCCCCGAGCCCGGATGGGATACACCCGCGAGTACTGCAGGAATTAAGTAACGTCATATATAGACCATTATTTTTAATCTTTAAAGATTCCATAATAACAGAGTCTGTACCACACGACTGGCGTATAGCAAATGTGGTGCCAATATTCAAAAAGGGGACAAAAACCGAACTTGGAAATTATAGGCCGGTAAGCTTAACCTCTACTGTGGGAAAATCCTGGAGGGTTTCCGAAGAGATGCTATACTAGAGTATCTGAAGAGGAATAACCTCATGACCCAATATCAACATGGGTTTATTAGGGACCGTTCCTGTCAGACTAATCTGATCAGTTTTTATGAGGAGGCAAGTTCTGGACTGGACCAAGGAAATGCAGTGGATGTTGTGTATATGGACTTTTCAAAAGCTTTTGATACGGTTCCACACAAAAGGTTGATACATAAAATGAGAACAATGGGGATAGGGGAAAATATATGTAAGTGGATTAAGAAGTGGCTCAGTGATAGGAAACAAAGGGTGGTTATTAATGGAAAACACTCAGACTGGGTCTCCGTTAACAGTGGGGTACCACAGGGGTCAGTATTGGGCCCCCTTCTTTTTAACATATTTATTAATGACTAGTGTTGAGCCACCCCCGTAGTGTTCGGGTTCGGTTCGGTTCGTCGAACACCGGGATGTTCGAGGAACTGTTCGTCGAACTGTTCGTCGAACACCTTAGAACAGGGTTCCCCAACTCCAGTCCTCAAGGCCCACCAACAGGTCATGTTTTCAGGATTTCCTTAGTATTGCACAGGTGATAATTCCATCATCAGCACAGGCAATAGTTACATCACCTGTGCAATACTAAGGAAATCCTGAAAACATGACCTGTTGGTGGGCCTTGAGGACTGGAGTTGGGGAACCCTGCCTTAGAACACCGTCGAACACCGTTAAAACCAATGGCAGGCAAACAAAAACACATAGCAACACATAGAAAACACCTTCAAAGGTGTCCAAAAGCTGACAAACTGCTCAGAAGACGCTTTCTTTAAAAAAGCCGGCCGGCAATTCAGCAGCGGCATACACCGGTACCCGACAATTTAGACATGAAGGAATAGAGCATCACACATAGATTAGATAGATAGAAACATGTCAGCCACATATATATGAAGTACAGTGACAGTGTTGCTTACTGTACTTGTCATTTAGTGTAAAGGATTTATTAAAAAATATAATAGTGTTTTCGTGCACCGTCTCTTTAAAAAAGCCGGCCGGCAATTCAGCAGCGGTACCCGACAATTTATAACAGACAGAATAGAGCTTCACACATAGATTAGATAGATAGAAACATGTCAGTCACATATATATGAAGTACTGTGACAGTGTTGCTTACTGTACTTGTCATTTACTGCAAAGAATTTATTAAAAAAAATAATAGTGTTTTCATGCACCGTCTCTTTAAAAAAGCCGGCTGGCAATTCAGCATCTGTACCCGACAATTTATAACAGACAGAATAGAGCTTCACACATAGATTAGATAGATAGAAACATGTCAGTCACATATATATGAAGTACAGTGATAGTGTTGGTTACTGTACTTGTCATTTAGTATTAAAATAAAGGATTTATTATTAAAAAAAATTGGCGTGGGGTTCCCCGTAATTTTAGTCTCTAGCGGAGGTTAAGCAGACAGCTGGGGCAGATGTTTGAAGCCTGGGAAGGGGGTAATACCCACGGAGCTTCCCAGGCTACTAATATCAGCCCCCAGCTGAATACCTAGCCTTTACTAGCTATTAAAATGGAGAACCCCCCCCAAAAAAATGACGTGGGGTCCCCCCTAATTTAATAGCTAGCAAAGGCTAGGCAGACAGCTGGGGGCTGATATTAATAGCCCAGGAAGGGAGCCATGAATATTGGCCCCCTCCCAGGCTAGAAACACCAGCCCTCAGCCACCCCAGAAATGGCGCATCCATAGGATGCGCCAATTCTGGCACTTAGCCTCGCTCTTCCACGCTGCCCTGGTGCGGTGGCAGGGGGTAATAGGGTTGGGGTTGATGTCAGCTTATAATGCCAGCTGACATCAAGCCCAGGTTAGTAATGGAGAGGCGTCTATAAGACACCCCCATTACTAACCCCATAGTCAAAGTTAAAAAAAAAACACAAACACCCAGAATAAAGTCCTTTAATTGAAATAAAGACACAATTCTTTATTGTTCTAAATTAAACCATACTTACCATCACGCCCATTCCAGCTGAAGCCAACGATCTCCTGCAATAAAAGAAAAATAATAAAGCAACCTCATCCTTACCTTTCCATGGTTCCCAGGACAGCTCCAGCTCTGCTACATCGAGATGACAGGCTGGACCGCAGCAGAACGCTGCCATCCAGCTTGCCATGCCGCACACACTGAGAAGCGCAGGCATGCTTGCGCTCCTCAGTGTCTGACTGTGACGGCATCCAGATGAGCCGACAATGAACTCGGCTCACCTCATGTATGTCACTGACAGCGTGGGAAAATTCTCCTGCACTCACCGCTTCAGCGTGAGAATTTTCCCACGCTGTCAGTGACGTGCATGAGGTGAGCCGAGTTCATTGGACATGACCTCGGCTCATCTTTATGCCATCACAGCCAGACACTGCAGAGCGCAAGCATGCCTGCGCTTCTCAGTGTCTGCGGGATGACAGGCTGGATGGCAGCGTTCTGCTGCGGTCCAGCCTGTTATCTCGATGTAGCAGAGCTGAAGCTGTCGTGGGAACCATGGAAAGGTAAGGATGAGGTTGCTTTATTATTTTTCTTTTATTGCAGGAGATCGTTGGCTTCAGCTGGAATGGGCGTGACGGTAAGTATGGTTTAATTTAGAACAATAAAGGAATGTGTCTTTATTTCAATTAAAGGACTTTATTCTGGGTGTTTGTGTTTTCTTTTAACTTTGACTATGGGGTTAGTAATGGGGGTGTCTTATAGACGCCTCTCCATTACTAACCTGGGATTGATGTCAGCTGGCATTATAAGCTGACATCAACCCCAACCCTATTACCCCCTGCCAGCGCACCAGGGCAGCGTGGAAGAGCGAGGCTAAGTGCCAGAATTGGCGCATCCTATGGATGCGCCATTTCTGGGGCGGCTGACGGCTGGTGTTTCTAGCCTGGGAGGGGGCCAATATTCATGGTTCCTTTCCTGGGCTATTAATATCAGCCCCCAGCTGTCTGCCTAGCCTTTGCTAGCTATTAAATTAGGGGGGACCCCCACGTCATTTTTTTGGGGGGGTCCTCCATTTTAATAGCTAGTAAAGGCTAGGTATTCAGCTGGGGGCTGATATTAGTAGCCTGGGAAGCTCCGTGGGTATTACCCCCTTCCCAGGCTTCAAACATCTGCCCCAGCTGTCTGCTTAACCTCCGCTAGAGACTAAAATTACGGGGAACCCCACGCCAATTTTTTTTAATAATAAATCCTTTATTTTAATACTAAATGACAAGTACAGTAACCAACACTATCACTGTACTTCATATATATGTGACTGACATGTTTCTATCTATCTAATCTATGTGTGAAGCTCTATTCTGTCTGTTATAAATTGTCGGGTACAGATGCTGAATTGCCGGCCGGCTTTTTTAAAGAGACGGTGCATGAAAACACTATTATTTTTTTTAATAAATCCTTTGCAGTAAATGACAAGTACAGTAAGCAACACTGTCACAGTACTTCATATATATGTGACTGACATGTTTCTATCTATCTAATCTATGTGTGAAGCTCTATTCTGTCTGTTATAAATTGTCGGGTACCGCTGCTGAATTGCCGGCCGGCTTTTTTAAAGAGACGGTGCACGAAAACACTATTATATTTTTTAATAAATCCTTTACACTAAATGACAAGTACAGTAAGCAACACTGTCACTGTACTTCGTATATATGTGGCTGACATGTTTCTATCTATCTAATCTATGTGTGATTCTCTATTCCTTCTATTCTAAATTGTTGGGTACAGATGCTGAATTGCCGGCCGGCTTTTTTAAAGAGAAGGTGCATGAAAACACTATTATTTTTTTTGATAAATCCTTTACACTAAATGACAAGTACAGTAAGCAACACTGTCACTGTGCTTCTTATATGTGTGACTGACATGTTTCTATCTATCTAATCTATGTGTGATTCTCTATTCTTTCTGTTCTAAATTGTCGGGTACCGGTGTATGCCGCTGCTGAATTGCCGGCTTTTCATGTTTCACTGTGAGCACTGTTCCCATCGATTTGGGCAATCACTGTAATGCCACAACCACCATGGCTGTGGCATTACAGTGAGTGGCAGACAATCCCTGCATGATTGGTGCTCTAAATAGCGCCAGACATGCAGGACACGCTTTTGGTGCACGAACAGTTATCGAACATAACCTCGAACAGCCGAATTTTTTGCAAATCTTTCGGGTTCATCGAACAACTCGAACACCGCCCAAAACAGCTCGAATTTGAGATTGGCGAACAGTTCTAGTCGAACACCGCTCATCTCTATTAATGACCTTGTAGGGGGCATACAGAGTAGTATTTCAATATTTGCAGATGACACTAAACTCTGCAGGGTAATCATTACAGAGGAGGACAATTTTATATTACAGGAGGATCTATGTAAACTAGAAGCTTGGGCTGATAAATGGCAAATGAGCTTTAATGGGGATAAATGTAAGGTAATGCACTTGGGCAGAGGAAATAAAATGTATAATTATATGCTTAATTGTAAATCACTGGGAAAACTGTAACTGAAAAAGACCTGCGTGTATTGGTGGACGACAAGCTCACGTTTAGTGGCCAGTGTCAGGCCGCTGCTGCAAAGGCAAATAAAATAATGGGATGCATTAAAAGAGGCATAGATGCTCATGAGGAGAACATAATTTTACCTCTATACAAGTCATTAGTGCGACCACACTTAGAATACTGTGTATAGTTCTGGTCTCCGGTGTATAAGAAAGACCTAGCTGAACTAGAGTGGGTGCAGAGAAGAGCGACCAAGGTTATTGGAGGACTGGGGGGTCTGCAATACCAAGACAGGTTATTACACTTGGGGTTATTTAGTTTGGAAAAACGAAGGCTTAGGGGTGATCTTATTACTATGTACAAGTATATGAGGGGACAGTACAAAGACCTTTCTACTTATCTTTTTACTCTGAGGCCTGAGACGGGGACAAGGGGGCATCTTCTACGTCTGGAGGAAAGAAGGTTTAATCATAATCACAGACGGGGATTCTTTACTGTAAGAGAAGTGAGACTATGGAACTCTCTGCGCATGATGTTGTAATTGTGGCACCCCAGGGGTCTGGTTTCCACAGTAACGGCAATGTTATGTCTGAGAGCAGGTGGGAGGTCTCTTGGTCAGGGATCCTGTGCATGCCACACCTCCTGCCCAGTCCTGGGAGGGGAAGAACTTCCCCTATATAAACCTAGGGCTGAGGCAGGGTTAGTGAGTAGAGAAGAAGTAGAGACAGAGAAGAGAAGCAGCATAGGAAGAAACAACAGGAGCTCTGTGGGAGCAGTACTACAAAGAGTCAGGGGCTGGCAGCTGCAGAGCTCGCCCTGACTGAGAAGCTATCACCGGACCCGGAGTCCGAGGCTGTGGGGACTAACTCCTATCCAGCAGCAGAAACCGACCGGCAGGGGATTTCAGGTCCTCTGGCCAAGAAACCCGAAGGCACGGTCACACGCGTGGGACCAGCACCGCCGTCGTGGAGCGGAAGCTACTAGAAGGCCCCGAGTCACCGGCCATACGGGTGAGCACCACACGGTACACTCAGGGACGTGGGCTACTTATACCCGCCTCTAGCAAGGTAGCCAGAAGAGTACAGTTAGTTTGGGAGGCCTACAACTCCGCCTGGCCAGGGGAGATCCCATCTGCTCAAGGACTGACCAGGCCCCAATCGCTAGCCAGTACTCCGGGAGGGTCTATCTTTGTCACCAGTAAAGACCCTGAACTACACCGTACCGTCTCCGAGTGGTTCCTGCTACCCCCATCATCCACGTCGGCTGCCTTGAGGCCATACCCCTCCTGTTGGGGGTGATACTATCACGCTGCACAATCCTACCACCGGCCTCAGCGGTCTGCCCTGCAGCGGCAGCTCCTTCGCTGCATTCAACGGGTGGCGTAGTCGTACAACATCTACCACTAATACAGCGCCACTTAGTCTGACTCCCTGGGCTCGGACCGGGTCACCGCCACGAGACTACAACCCTCAACAGATCCGGCTCCGGGTAAGCTCCCGCGTGCGCAACTCTGCGCGACACAGGCCCAGGGGTGCGTCAACTTTGGCGTAGTCGGCAGGATTTCGTGCCCGCAACCACCGGGTACTGCGTGCCTGAAAAAGACTGTTCAAACTTACCAGTGGTGAAGATTCCCGCCATCCGGCGCCATTTTCAGCCTTCTTCCCGCCTTCCGTGGAGTTTTCCCGCCGTTGGACGCCATCTTGAAGACGCCGCGCGGGAAGAAGAGGGGCGTGGACTCCAAAAGCGCGCGAGAACTGAAGCCCCGCCTCACGTCCAGACGTCGCGTAAGGTCCTGGAAGGAGCCCAGCAGACGCTGACGTCACAGTAGCGCGACGGAAGGTCCTCAACCCTGACGATCCACTGCGGAGCCGCGGCCTACGGAAGAGGATCATCGCAAGGTAGGCCACGGTCCACTAGGGGGGAGAAGGATGTCGGATACGGAGGAGAGCTTCACCGCTTCAACCCCCGCCAGCGCCACCGCCGTTGCGGTCATGCCTTTCACCATGCCCTATATCCCGGGGGCAGCCTGGCTACCCCAGTACTCAGGGGAGTGACATACCCTGCATGACTTTAGAGAAAAGCTGGATAGCCTCTTCCAGGTGTATCCCCTCACAGAGGAGCAAAAAGTGAGCATCCTGGTGGCCCAATTAACCGGGGCAGCCCAAAGGGAGGTAAAGTCCTGGCCACCTGGGAGGAGGACTGTCGCAGAGATACTAACCCGGCTGAGGGACACCTTTGATACCCGCACCTCAGCCGAGATCAAGCTTAGATTCTACGGGTGCAAACAGCGGGCACATGAGAGTATAAGGGACTATGCCCTGAACCTACAAGAGGCCCTGAGAGCCATTAAGCAGACCGACCCTGACGGCGTGGGAGACGAGGACAGGCTGTTGACTGAACAATTTATAGAGGGTTTATATTGCAATGCCCACCGAACCCAGTTGCGGGCAATGGCCTTACAGGACCCTCATCTGGGATTTGCACAGTTCAAGGACAGAGCCATCCGGGTGCTCCGAGAACCGGCACCAGGTGGCGTTGTGACCCAGAGACGCCCCACTACCACTTACCACCAGGAGGCGGCACCCTTGTCGGCAGGGCCTGTGGGAGCTGATGCGCAGGCTTTGAACAATGACCCGGCTCCAGACCTGCACCATCAGGTCCAAGAGCTAGCTAAAAGCGTTGCCGCGCTAACCCGAACTGTGCAGTCTTTACAGGTTTCCACTCCAGGGAAGATCCAGCTGGCATCCGGACCGGAGGACATCCCGTGGCGTCGACCAAGGAGGACCCCACGGGCCAGAGGAAGACCCAGCGACCGATACAACGAGGACGGACAACCCATCTGCCGCCGCTGCAATCAACCCGGACATATGGCAAGGTACTGTCCTTTAAACTGGCACACCCTGGGGTAGAGGGCCAAACCCCAGGAAAAAGATCATCAGGCCCATCGAACTGGCGCGACAGATATGTGGGAGGACGTCCAGTCTTGCCTGTGGTACTGGATGGCATCCCTATGAGTGCCCTATTGGACACCGGGTCACAGGTCACCACCTATCCCGTACGTGCTCTTCAAGCAGTACTGGAATGACTCGGATATCACCCGCTACCCTGACGACGACTTGAGTATCATCGCCAGCAATGGTCAGCCCGTGCCACAGATTGGATTTAAAGAGGTGACCATTAAAATCGGTAGAGTCGAACTGGCAGCACAGGGACTGATCATTGTAGACATTGACAAACACGAGAGTCACCCAAAGATAACTCTAGGAACTAATGTAATTGAAAATTGTCTTGCAGAGGTGATTTTCCTTTTACAACAGGTTGCCAAGAACGCCAGCTCCGGCCAGCAGCGAGTGCTCCAGAAAGAGATCCGGGCACTGATGCGACGGCAACAGATAGAACTCTCCGGTGGTGAGATTGGTAGCGTAAGAATGTGTGACCCTTTCCCTATTGCCATGCCCCCAAAAAGTGAAATGATGATTTGGTGCCGGGCAGCTATTGGTCTGAGAGGTAGAGATTACCAGGCAATGGTAGAACCAGTTTACTCAGACAGTAGGCCCACCATTTTGACAGCACGGGGGGTGGTCAATGTACGCCATGGGAGGGTGCCCGTTCGCATAATAAATATCGGGAAGAGGGAAGTGTACCTGCCCCGGTATGCCACGCTAGCCAAATTGTATACCATCAATCAAAATTCCATACAGTCCGTAGAACCCTTGCCTCCATCTTCCCCGGAGGAAGGTAACGGCTCTAAAGAAACAATGGAGGACTGGTGTCAGCAACTACATTTGGGTACTGACTCCACTCCCTCACACCAGAAACAGGGAGTCTATCGGGTGGTTCAAGAGTACGAGAGAGTGTTTAGTAAACACCCGTTAGACTTCGGGCGAGTCAAGGGGGTAGAACACCACATCCCCACGGGAGACCATCTTCCCATAAAAGAGAGGTATCGACCCGTACCCCCTGCACACTACCAACACGCCAAGGGGATGCTTAGGGACATGAAGGAGGCTGGGGTGATCAGGGATAGCTGTAGCCCCTGGGCAGCTCCACTAGTCTTAGTCAAAAAGAAAGACAACACCATGAGGATGTGTGTAGATTACCGGAAAATTAACCGTATCACACACAAGGATGCGTACCCCTTACCAAGGATAGAGGAGTCTTTGGCTGCTTTAAGATCTGCTAACTTCTTCTCTACCTTGGATCTCACTAGCGGGTACTGGCAGGTTCCTGTAGCAGAGGCGGACCGGGAGAAGACCGCATTCACCACCCCGATGGGACTTAGCGAGTTTACCTGTATGCCGTTCGGACTCTGCAACGCACCGGGAACCTTCCAACGATTAATGGAGTGCTGTCTGGGCCACAGAAACTTCGAGACAGTCCTGTTGTACCTGGACGATGTCATCGTATATTCCAAGACTTATGAGGACCACCTGAAACACCTGGCGGAAGTGTTCGAAGCTCTGGCAAGCTACGGCTTAAAGGTAAAACCCTCCAAGTGTCACCTCTTGAAACCAAAGGTGCAGTACCTGGGACACGTGGTGAGCGCTGACGGAGTGGCTCCCGACCCTGATAAGATCACCGCAATTAAGGAATGGCCAAGTCCCTCCAGTGTAAAGGAAGTGCGGCAGTTCCTCGGGTTGGTAGGCTATTACCGCAGATTCATCCCCGGTTTCACCAAAAAGGCAGCTCCTATGCAGGACCTCCTGATAGGCCAGTCCCGGAAGGCCAAGAACCAGAAGCCGCCCTTCAAATGGGAGAAGTTAGAAGAAGAGTCCTTCCGCCAGCTGAAGATGGCCCTCACGGGGGATGAAATCCTGGCGTACCCTGATTACAGCCAGCCCTTTATCCTCTACACCGACGCAAGTAACATCGGGCTAGGAGCCGTACTGTCCCAGATCCAGCAGGGGAAAGAACGAGTAATCGCTTACACTAGCCGAAAACTGCGACCCACCGAAAGAAACCCTGAGAATTACAGCTCATTTAAGCTAGAGTTCCTGGCAGTGGTGTGGGCAGTCACCGAACGCTTTAAGCACTACCTCGCTTCTTCCCTGTTCACCGTGTACACGGATAACAACCCGTTGACACACCTGGACACGGCAAGACTCGGTGCCCTAGAGCAGAGATGGATGGCCCGTCTGTCCAACTACGAGTTCACAATCAAATACCGGGCAGGACGCTCCAATACCAACGCGGACGCCCTGTCCAGGATGCCAAACCTACCGGACGAAGGAGAAGATCCAGAGGGACTGGAAGAAGTCGAACTCCCCGCGTTCCACCGTCATGGGACTATCCAGTATTCCCATCGGGTAAGGAGTAAGCAAGCCGCTACGTTTTACCCCTTGCCTCACTACAACTGGGAGGAAACGCAAGACAGTGACCCTGCCGTCCGGCTGGTAAAGGAGATGCTGACTCGGCCAGAGGCTCGCCTTGACCCAGACGCTCCGGAGGAAGCCAAGCAACTGTGGGCTGAGAAGAGTCGACTGTTCCTTTACAAGGGGAAGTTGTGCCGCAGAATGGTTAACTCCCGGACGCATGAACTAATCTGGCAAGTAGTGGTGCCACGGAGAGACGCAGCCATGGTGATGGAGGCATACCACGACGGGGCTGGACACTTCGGATGGAAGAAGCTGGAGTTCCTGCTGCGTGGGCGGTTCCACTGGGTAGGCATGAGGGGAACCATCGAGAGGTGGTGCAGAGACTGTGGCCCGTGCAACCTAAGAAGGAAGGACCGTGCCAGCCAGAAGACTCCCCTGCAGTCCATCGTCACCCGGCAGCCGTTGGAACTGGTAGCCTTGGATCATGTAAAACTGACCCCAAGCAGAAGTGGCTACGTCTACGCGTTAACCATTGTGGATCATTACTCCCGGTTCTTGGTTGTCGTCCCCGTTAAGGACTTAACGGCTCAAACAGCAGCTAGAGCCTTCCAGCAGCACTTCTGCCGTCCACACGGGTACCCGGACCAAGTGCTGACGGACCAGGGACCTGCCTTTGAAGCGGAGGTCTTCCAGGAATTCTGCAATCTGTATGGCTGCCGGAAGATAAGGACGACACCCTATCATCCGCAAACTAATGGACTTTGTGAGAAAATGAACCAGGTGGTAATGGATCTCCTGAAAACGTTGCCCCTGGAAGAACGCAGTCTGTGGCCTGAGAAGCTGCCCGATCTGGTGGACCTATACAACCACATCCCGGTAGGTTCCACCAACTGTACCCCGGCTTACCTAATGAGGGCGAGACCTGGTAAGTCACCTGTTGACCTGGAAATGGGAGTCCTGACACCCGAGGACACTTCCCCAGAAGCAGACTGGGACACAGAGAGGCAGCAGCAGTACCGGAAAGTACAGGAGAGCATGGAGCGAAGTCTCTGTCAGGCTAGGGAAAGACAAGAGAAAACTTACAACCAGTATGCTCCCGCTGTTCCCCTGGTACCCGGAGAGCAGGTCTTGAAGAGGAAAAGACGGCTCCACAAGTTGGACGACCAGTGGGAGAAGGACCCGTACACCGTACTGCCCTCAAGCCACGAGAACCCGAAAGTCTGTACCATCAGTAAAGACGGAGGGGAGACCATAGCCATTGTATCCCGGGATCACCTGAAGAAGTGTCCTGAACAGCTACGGAACCCTGAAGAGGAACAAGAAGACCATCGACCCGTAGAGGAAAGGGAGGATATGGTTAGTACTGTGCTCGGAGACTTCCCTCGGTCCTGGACTCAAGTCAATGGTGCAGTTGTGGTACCCGTCCTCACGTTCCTCCAACCAGCATCCCAAGTGCCAACGGAGCAACAGGTAGAGCTGGAAGAGCAGCCGGTCCAGGAGGCAGAAGACTCCACACAAGCAGAACAGGAGGATCAACCCTCTGCTTATAGTGAGCCTGCCGTACCCCTAGTGAGCCAAAGAGCCGGTAGACAGCTGCCAAGTTTACCCTTGACAGCTCCTACACCCTGTAGTTCAGGGCTAGACAGTCAGCTCCGTAGGTCCACTAGGGCCACTAGAGGCCAGTTACCCGCACGTTGGAGGATTTGAAGTGTATAAATTGTTTTATTTGTGGTTACCTGTTTTTCTTGTTGCTTGTGTATAATTATGTGTTTCTAGTTATTTATAGGGGTCCTTGGTGGATTTACCGGGAATCCTTGTACATGGTTGGAGCGTAACCTAGGAATGGACTAAAGACTGTTAAGGACTCGGGGCAGGACAGACCCCTACCTGGTTACGTCTCCCTGTTTTGGTGAAATGGACACCTTGCTTTTCTTCAAAGACTGCACCCGGTTGCGGACACGCCGTAACCATCTTTATGTGTTTTTCTTATTGTATTATTATTGTTTATACCTTGTTATGTTTTTCTAAAAATATGTTTAGTCCCGGAGTACTAAATTTCACTAGGGGGGAATGTGGCACCCCAGGGGTCTGGTTTCCACAGTAACGGCAATGTTATGTCTGAGAGCAGGTGGGAGGTCTCTTGGTCAGGGATCCTGTGCATGCCACACCTCCTGCCCAGTCCTGGGAGGGGAAGAACTTCCCCTATATAAACCTAGGGCTGAGGCAGGGTTAGTGAGTAGAGAAGAAGTAGAGACAGAGAAGAGAAGCAGCATAGGAAGAAACAACAGGAGCTCTGTGGGAGCAGTACTACAAAGAGTCAGGGGCTGGCAGCTGCAGAGCTCGCCCTGACTGAGAAGCTATCACCGGACCCGGAGTCCGAGGCTGTGGGGACTAACTCCTATCCAGCAGCAGAAACCGACCGGCAGGGGATTTCAGGTCCTCTGGCCAAGAAACCCGAAGGCACGGTCACACGCGTGGGACCAGCACCGCCGTCGTGGAGCGGAAGCTACTAGAAGGCCCCGAGTCACCGGCCATACGGGTGAGCACCACACAGTACACTCAGGGACGTGGGCTACTTATACCCGCCTCTAGCAAGGTAGCCAGAAGAGTACAGTTAGTTTGGGAGGCCTACAACTCCGCCTGGCCAGGGGAGATCCCATCTGCTCAAGGACTGACCAGGCCCCAATCGCTAGCCAGTACTCCGGGAGGGTCTATCTTTGTCACCAGTAAAGACCCTGAACTACACCGTACCGTCTCCGAGTGGTTCCTGCTACCCCCATCATCCACGTCGGCTGCCTTGAGGCCATACCCCTCCTGTTGGGGGTGATACTATCACGCTGCACAATCCTACCACCGGCCTCAGCGGTCTGCCCTGCAGCGGCAGCTCCTTCGCTGCATTCAACGGGTGGCGTAGTCGTACAACATCTACCACTAATACAGCGCCACTTAGTCTGACTCCCTGGGCTCGGACCGGGTCACCGCCACGAGACTACAACCCTCAACAGATCCGGCTCCGGGTAAGCTCCCGCGTGCGCAACGCTGCGCGACACAGGCCCAGGGGTGCGTCATAATGAGTGATTCTCTACTAAAATTTAAGAAGGGCATGGATGCCTTTCTTGAAAAGTATAATATTACAGGTTATAAAAACTAGATTCCTTGATAGGGATTTGATCCAGGGAACTAGTCTGATTGTCGTATGGAGTCAGGAAGGATTTTTTTTTCCCCAATGTGGAGCTTAGTGTTTGCCACATGGTTTTTTTGCCTTCCTCTGGATCAACATGTTAGGCTGTGGGTTGAACTAGATGGACTTAGTCTTCCTTCAACCTTAAAAACTATTTTACTATGGTACTATGAAGTGTGCCACAGACAAGAATATGTAATAGAACAGGGAATATGTAGGAAATGCTGTCCCCAAAGTGTCCATGCTTAATTAAGACTTCAGTGCCCATTACTTTGCACTACACTCATTTAGTAGCAATGGACAGGGCTGGATTACCTTCCTTTGGCACTTCTCTAATACCTTAAATGCCTGCACCTGGTTATGTTGCATGAACTGTACTGTATAGTTTGTATTTTTAGTACTGTTGGTACCGTTATCTCATAGCACTAGGCACTTTATGGACTTGATACTTTTACTTGGATACCTTTTACATGTATTATGGTACACATGCATGTTTGTTGTACACCCGATTGCAGTGTGTTAGTACAGCTTGGCATCTTTTTGCCAACATATGTACTGTTACCCCAGTGCCCTTTTCTTTTGGGCATTTGTGGCACCCCAGGGGTCTGGTTTCCACAGTAATAGCAATATTACGTCTGAGAGCAGGTGGGAGGTCTCCTGGTCAGGAATCCTATGCATGCCACACCTCCTGCCCAGTCCTGGGAGGGGAAGAACTTCCCCTATATAAAACTAGGGCTGAGGCAGGGTTAGAGAGAAGAAGAGGAGTCCCAGACAGAGACATAGTCTGGTCTGGAGAGGAGCAGCTTTAGGGAAAGAAAGATCAGGAGCTCTGTGGGAGCTGTGCTAAAAGAGGTCAGGGGCTGGAAGCTGTAGAGCTCGCCCTGATTGAAGAGTTCTTACCGGACCCGGAGTCCGAGGCTGTGGGGACTAATCCTTACCCAGCAGCAGAAACCGCCCGGCAGGGGATTTCAGGTCCTCTGGCCAAGAAACCCGAAGGCACGGTCACACGCAAGGGACCAGCACCGCCGTCGTGGAGCGGAAGCTACCAGAAGGCCCCGAGTCACCGGCCATACGGGTGAGCACCACACGGTACACTCAGGGACGTGGGCTACTTTTATCAGCCTCTAGCAAGGTAGCCAGAAGAGTACGATTAGTTGGGGAGGCCTACAACTCCACCTGGCCAGGGGAGATTCCATCTGCTCACAGACTGACCAGGCCCCGATCGCTAGCCAGTACTCCGGGAGGGTCTACCTTTGCCACCAGTAAAGACCCTGAACTACACCGCACCGTCTCTGAGTGTTTCATCATCCACGTCCGCTGCCCTGAGGCCATACCCCTCCCGTTGGGGGTTATACCATCCCCGCTGCACAACCCTATCACCGGCCTCAGCGGTCTGCCCTGCAGCGGCGGTCTCATGACCGCATTCAACGGGTGGCGTAGTCGAACATTCTAACATCTACTGCTAAATACTGCCGCTCAGTTTGACTCCCTGGGCACGGACCGGGTCACCGCCACGAAACTACTACCCCTCTCAGATCCGGCTCCGGGTAGGCCCCCGCGTGCGCAACGCTACTCAGCACAGGCCCAGGGGCGCGTCAACTTTTGGCGTAGTCAGCAGGATTTCGTGCCCGCAACCACCGGGTACTGCGTGCCTGAAAAAGAGACTTTTAAACTTACCTGTGGTGAAGATTCCCGCCATCCGACGCCATCTTCTACCTTCTTCCCGCCATCCGTGGAGTTTTCCCGCCGTTGGACGCCATCTTCTGCCTTCTTCCCGCCATCCGTGGAGTTTTCCCGCCGTTGGACGCCATCTTGAAGATGCCGCGCGGGAAGAAGAGGGGCGTGGACTCCGAAAGCGCGCGAGAACTGGAGCTCCGCCTCACGTCCGGACGTTGCGTAAGGTCCTGGAAGGAGCCCAGCAGACGCCGACGTCACAGGAGCGCGACGGAAGGTCCTCGACCCTGACGATCCACTGCGGAGCCGCGGCCTACGGAAGAGGATCATCGCAAGGTAGGCCACGGTCCACTAGGGGGGAGGAGGATGTCGGATACGGAGGAGAGCTTCACTGCCACAGCCACCGCCAGCGCCACCGCTGCAGCGGTCATGCCTTTCACGATGCCCTATATCCCGGGGGCAGCCTGGCTACCCCAGTACTCAGGGGAGTCACATACCCTGAATGACTTTAGAGAAAAGCTGGATAGCCTCTTCCAGGTGTACCCCCTCACAGAAGAGCAAAAAGTGAGCATCCTGGTGGCCCAACTAACCGGGGCAGCCCAAAGGGAGGTAAAGTCCTGGCCACCTGGGAGGAGGACTGTCGCAGGGATATTAACCCGGCTGAAGGACACCTTTGATACCCGCACCTCAGCCGAGATTAAGCTTAGATTCTACGGGTGCAAACAGCGAGCACATGAGAGTATAAGAGACTATGCTTTAAACCTACAAGAGGCCCTGAGAGCCATTAAGCAGACCGACCCTGACGGCGTGGGAGACGAGGACAGGCTGTTGACCGAACAATTTATAGAGGGACTATATTGCAATGCCCACCGAACCCAGTTGCGGGCAATGGCCTTACAGGATCCTCATCTGGACTTTGCACAGTTCAAGGACAGAGCCATTCGGGTGCTCCGAGAACCGGCACCGGGTGGCGTTGTGACCTACAGGCGCCCTACTACCGCTTACCACCAGGAGGCGGCGCCCTTGTCGGCAGGGCCTGTGGGAGCTGATGCGCAGGCTTTGAACAATGACCCGGCTCCAGACCTGCACCATCAGGTCCAAGAGCTAGCTAAAAGCGTTGCCGCGCTAACCCGAACTGTGCAGTCGTTACAGGTTTCTGCTCCAGGGAAGATCCAGCTGGCATCCGGACCGAAGGACATCCCGTGCCGTCGACCAAGGAGGACCCCACCGGCCAGAGGAAGACCCAGCGACCGATACAACGAGGACGGACAACCCATCTGACGCCGCTGCAATCAACCCGGACATATGGCAAGGTACTGTCCTTTAAACTGGCACAACCTGGGGTAGAGGGCCGACCCCTAGGAATAAGATCACCAGGCCCATCGAACTGGCGTGACAAATATGTGGGAGGACGTCCAGTCTTGCCTGTGGTACTGGATGGCATTCCTATGAGTGCCCTACTTGACACCGGGTCACAGGTCACCACCATCCCGTACGTGCTCTTCAAGCAGTACTGGAATGACTCGGATATAACCCGCTACCCTGACGACGACTTGAGTATCATCGCCAGCAATGGTCAACCCGTGCCACAGATCGGATTCAAAGAGATGACCATTAAAATCGGTAGAGTCGAACTGGCAGCACAGGGACTGATCATTGTAGACATTGACAAGCGCGAGAGTCACCCAAAGATAACGCTAGGAACTAATGTGATTGAAAATTGTCTTGCAGAGGTGATTTTCATTTTACAGCAGGTTGCCAAGAACGCCAGCTCCGGCCAGCAGCGAGTGCTCCAAAAAGAGATCCGGGCACTGATGCGACGGCAACAGGTGGAACTCTCCGGGGGTGAGATTGGAAGCGTGAGAATGTGTGACCCTTTACCTATTGCCATGGCCCCAAAAAGTGAAATGATGATTTGGTGCCGGGCAGCTATTGGTCTAAGGGGTAGAGACTACCAAGCAATGGTAGAACCCGTCTACTCAGACAGTAGGCCCACCATTTTGACAGCACGGGGGGTGGTTGATGTACGCCATGGGAGGGTGCCCGTTCGCATAATAAACATCGGGAAGAGAGAAGTACACCTGCCCCGGTATGCCACGCTAGCTAAATTGTTCACCATAAACCAGAATTCTGTACAGGCCGTGGAACCCTTGCCTCCATCTCAACCAGAGGAAGGTAACGGCTCTAAGAAAACAATAGAGGACTGGTGTCAGCAACTACATTTGGGTACTGACTCCACTCCCTCACACCAGAAACAGGGAGTCTATCGGGTGGTTCAAGAGTACGAGAGAGTGTTTAGTAAACACCCGTTAGACTTCGGGCGAGTAAAGGGGGTAGAACACCACATCCCCACGGGAGACCATCCTCCCATAAAGGAGAGATACCGACCCGTACCCCCTGCACACTACCAACACGCCAAGGTGATGCTTAGAGACATGAAGGAGGCTGGGGTAATCAGGGATAGCTGTAGCCCCTGGGCAGCTCCACTAGTCTTGGTTAAAAAGAAAGACAACACCATGAGAATGTGTGTAGATTACCGGAAAATCAACCGTATCACACACAAAGATGCGTACCCCTTACCAAGGATAGAGGAGTCTTTGGCTGCTTTAAAATCTGCTAACTTCTTCTCTACTTTGGATCTCACTAGCGGGTACTGGCAGGTTCCTGTAGCAGAGGCGGACCGGGAGAAGACCGCATTCACCACCCCGATGGGACTTAGCGAGTTTACCTGCATGCCGTTCGGACTCTACAACGCACCAGGAACCTTCCAACGATTGATGGAATGCTGTCTGGGACACCGGAACTTTGAGACGGTCCTGCTGTACCTGGACGATGTTATAGTCTATTCCAAGACCTACGAGGACCACCTGAAACACCTGGCAGAAGTGTTCGAAGCTCTGGCAAACTACGGCCTAAAGGTGAAACCCTCCAAGTGTCACCTCCTGAAACCAAAGGTGCAGTACCTGGGACACGTGGTGAGTGCTGACGGAGTGGCTCCCGACCCTGATAAGATCACCGCGATTAAGGAATGGCCAAGCCCCTCCAGCGTAAAGGAAGTGCGGCAGTTCCTCGGGTTGGTAGGCTACTACCGAAGATTCATTCCCGGTTTCACCAAAAAGGCAGCTCCTATGCAGGACCTCCTGATAGGCCAGTCCAGGAAGGCGAAGAATAAAAAGCCGCCCTTCAGATGGGAGAAGCTGGAAGAAGAGTCCTTCCGCCAGCTGAAGATGGCCCTCAAGGGGGATGAAATCCTGGCGTACCCTGATTACAGCCAGCCCTTTATCCTCTACACCGACGCAAGTAACATCGGGCTAGGAGCCGTACTGTCCCAGATCCAGCAGGGGAGAGAACGGGTAATTGCTTACGCCAGCCGAAAACTGCGACCCACCGAAAGAAACCCTGAGAATTACAGCTCATTCAAGCTAGAGTTCCTGGCAGTGGTGTGGGCAGTCACCGAACGCTTTAAGCACTACCTCGCCTTTTCCCGGTTCACCGTGTACACGGATAACAACCCGTTGACACACCTGGACACTGCAAGACTCGGTGCCCTGGAGCAGAGATGGATGGCCCGCCTGTCCAACTATGAGTTCACGATCAAATACCGGGCAGGACGCTCCAATACCAACGCGGATGCCCTGTCCAGAATGCCAAACCTACCGGACGTAGGGGAAGATCCAGAGGAATTGGAAGAAGTTGAACTCCCCGCGTTCCACCGTCATGGGACTATCCAGTATTCCCACCGTGTAAGGGGTAAGCAATCCGCTACGTTCAACCCCTTACCTCATTACAACTGGGCGGAAACGCAAGACAGTGACCCCGCCGTCCGACTGGTGAAGGAGATGCTGACTCAGCCAGATGCCCGCCTTGACCCAGACGCTCCGGAGGAGGCCAAGCAACTGTGGATTGAGAAGAGTCGACTGTTCCTTTACAAGGGGAAGTTGTGCCGCAGAATGGTTAACTCTCGGACGCATGAACTGATCTGGCAAGTAGTGGTGCCAAGAAGAGACGCGGCAATGGTACTGGAGGCATACCACGACAGAGCTGGGCACTTCGGATGGAAGAAGCTGGAGTTCCTGCTGCGCGGGCGGTTCCACTGGGTAGGCATGAGAGGAACCATCGAGAGGTGGTGCAGAGACTGTGGCCCATGCAACCTAAGAAGGAAGGACCGTGCCAGCCAGAAGACTCCCCTGCAGTCCATCGTCACCAGGCAGCCGTTGGAACTGGTAGCCTTGGATCATGTAAAACTGACCCCCAGCAGAAGTGGCTACGTCTATGCGTTAACCATCGTGGATCACTACTCCCGGTTCTTGGTTGTCGTCCCCATCAAGGACTTAATGGCTCAAACAGCAGCTAGAGCCTTCCAGCAGCACTTCTGCCGTCCACACGGATACCCGGAGCAGGTGCAGACGGACCAGGGACCTGCCTTTGAAGCGGAAGTCTTCCAGGAGTTCTGTACTCTGTATGGCTGCCGGAAGATAAGAACAACACCCTATCATCCGCAAACCAATGGGCTCTGCGAGAAAATGAACCAGGTGGTGATAGATCTTCTGAAAACATTGCCCCTGGAGGAACGCAGTCTGTGGCCTGAGAAACTGCCTGATCTGGTGGACCTATACAACCACATCCCGGTAGGTTCTACCAACTGTACCCCGGCTTACCTAATGAGAGCAAGACCTGGTAAGCTTCCTGTTGATCTGGAGATGGGAGTCCTGACACCCGAGGACACTTCACCAGAAGCAGACTGGGACACAGAAAGGCAGCAGCAGTACCGGAAAGTACAGGAGAGCGTGGAGCGAAGTCTCTGTCAAGCTAGAGAAAGACAGGAGAAGACTTACAACCAGTATGCTCCCGCTGTTCCCCTGGTACCTGGAGAGCAGGTCTTGAAGAGGAAGAGACGCCTCCACAAGTTGGACGACCAGTGGGAGAAGGACCCGTACACCGTACTGCCCTCAAGCCATGAGAACCCGAAAGTCTGCATAATCAGTAAGGACGGAGGAGAAACCACAGCCATTGTCTCCCGAGATCACCTGAAGAAGTGTCCCGAACAGCTACGAAGCCCTGAAGAAGAACAAGAAGACCCTCGACCCGCAGAGGAAAGGGGAGATATGGTCAGTACTGTGCTCGGAGACTTCCCTCGGTCTTGGACTCAAGTCAATGGCGCTGTTGTGGTACCCGTCCTCACCTTCCTCCAACCAGCATCTCAAGTACCTACGGAGAAACAGGTAGAGCTGGAAGAGCAGCCGGTCCAGGAGGCAGAAGACCCCACACAAGCAGACCAGGAGGATCAACCCTCTGCTTATAGTGAGCCTGCCGTACCCCTAGTGAGCCAAAGAGCCCGTAGACAGCTGCCCAGTTTACCTTTGACAGCTCCTACACCTGGTAGCTCAGGACCAGTCAGTCAGCTCCGTAGGTCCACTAGAGCCACTAGAGGCCAGTTGCCCGTACGTTGGAGGATCTAAGTGTTTAGACTGTTTATTTGTATTTACCTGTTTATTGTTGCCTGTAAATAATTGTGTATTTTTAGTTATTTTATAGGTGTCGTTTATGGATTATCCGGAATCCTTTGTACATATGTTTGGAGCGTAACCCAGGAAAGGACTAAGACTGTTAAAGACTCGGGGTAGGACAGACCCCTACCTGGTTACGGCTCCCTGTTCCTTGTTGAAATGGACACCCTTGTTTTCTTCAAAAACTGCACCCGGTTGCGGACACGCCGTGACCATCCTAATGTGTTTTTCTTTATTGTACTGTTTCTGTTTATAACTTGTTATGTTTACAAAAATATGTTTAGTCCCGGAGTACTAAATTTTACTAGGGGGGAATGTGGCACCCCAGGGGTCTGGTTTCCACAGTAATAGCAATATTACGTCTGAGAGCAGGTGGGAGGTCTCCTGGTCAGGAATCCTATGCATGCCACACCTCCTGCCCAGTCCTGGGAGGGGAAGAACTTCCCCTATATAAAACTAGGGCTGAGGCAGGGTTAGAGAGAAGAAGAGGAGTCCCAGACAGAGACATAGTCTGGTCTGGAGAGGAGCAGCTTTAGGGAAAGAAAGATCAGGAGCTCTGTGGGAGCTGTGCTAAAAGAGGTCAGGGGCTGGAAGCTGTAGAGCTCGCCCTGATTGAAGAGTTCTTACCGGACCCGGAGTCCGAGGCTGTGGGGACTAATCCTTACCCAGCAGCAGAAACCGCCCGGCAGGGGATTTCAGGTCCTCTGGCCAAGAAACCCGAAGGCACGGTCACACGCAAGGGACCAGCACCGCCGTCGTGGAGCGGAAGCTACCAGAAGGCCCCGAGCCACCGGCCATACGGGTGAGCACCACACGGTACACTCAGGGACGTGGGCTACTTTTATCAGCCTCTAGCAAGGTAGCCAGAAGAGTACGATTAGTTGGGGAGGCCTACAACTCCACCTGGCCAGGGGAGATTCCATCTGCTCACAGACTGACCAGGCCCCGATCGCTAGCCAGTACTCCGGGAGGGTCTACCTTTGCCACCAGTAAAGACCCTGAACTACACCGCACCGTCTCTGAGTGTTTCATCATCCACGTCCGCTGCCCTGAGGCCATATCCCTCCCGTTGGGGGTTATACCATCCCCGCTGCACAACCGTATCACCGGCCTCAGCGGTCTGCCCTGCAGCGGCGATCTCATGACCGCATTCAACGGGTGGCGTAGTCGAACATTCTAACATCTACTGCTAAATACTGCCGCTCAGTTTGACTCCCTGGGCACGGACCGGGTCACCGCCACGAAACTACTACCCCTCTCAGATCCAGCTCCGGGTAGGCCCCCGCGTGCGCAACGCTACTCAGCACAGGCCCAGGGGCGCGTCACATTCTTCTCCATACAATTTGAATTTTTGTCATAGCTTAACATTTTTAATAAACGTTATATTTTATTATATTGTGGTTGTGTGTCATGCTTATAGGTGTTAATGTAACTTTGGTGGACACACTATACATACTTACCTGTTTCATGTGTTGGATCATTATCCATTTGTAGAAGCCATCTTCTTTTCAATTTCAGCTTTTTTACAGATGGTGTTTTGTTTGCATCAAGAATTTCTTAAAATGTGCAGGTGTCTTTGAACAGTAGAAATGTACCACAACTCCAGAGTCTGCTACATCTTTCTGAAGGTCTTTTTCAGTCAAGTGGTGGTTCTGATTTGCCTCTCTAGCAATCTTATGAGCAGCTCTCACTGAAATTTTGTTTTGTCTTCCAGACCTTATCTTGACCTCCACTCTTCTTGTTACCTGCCATTTCTTAATTATATTTCAAACTGAGGAAATCGTAACTTGAAAACGGTTTGCTATCTTCTTGTGGCTTGCTCCTGCTTTGTGGGCCTGCACTATCTTCATTTTCAGAATGCTAAGCAGCTGCATAGAAGAACTCATTGCTGCTGTATTTTGGCACAAGGTTAGAGGAGGCTGGGTTTTTATAAAGCTGGGAAATTTGCATCACCTGGCCTTTCCTAATGATGATAGTGAACAAGCCATAACACAACATCTCACAGATGTTGCATAAACACTGGTCAGTTTTATTAACCGATGAGGACCTAGCGAAACATCTTCCGAGCCGTCCGTCCATCACTTGGAGAGGTCCAGAAATCTGAAGGACCTAATTACAAAAAGCCATTACATAGCACCACAGAAAAGCTTTTTTTCAGACAGGGTAGGCCCATGATGGGGAACCTTTCAATGTGGAGGATGTCTGGCATGTAAATACATGGAAAGATCCTTTTCATTCTCCAACAGTGATGGAAGTAAATCTTTCACAATAATCCATCACATTAACTGTAAAACTGACAATGTTATTTATTATGCTCATTGTCCATGCAGTTGGATATATATAGGGATGACGACCCGTGAACTGCGAGTTAGAACATTGGAACACATTAGGGATATTAAAAATGCTGCAGAAATTACAGACCTGGGTATCCTTAAGGCTAAGTGCCCACGATGCATAAATGCTGCATATTTTTTCCGCTTCTCCCTGGCAGGAAAAACGCATGCGGATTTTACATGCGTTTTTCCTGCCAGGTAGAAGCGTTTGTCAAGCGTTTTTGCATGCATTTTTTGCATGCGGGTTATCAAGCGCTTTTCCAAGCGATTTTAGCATCACTTGGGAAAGTGCTTGACAACTTGGTTACACTATATAAATCCATGCAACCGGCATGGATTTATATAGTGTGACCAAGTAATAGTTAAAAAAAACTTGTCTGTTGTATGGGTCGTGGTGGTGTGAAATGACCTGCGATGACGTCATTGAGTCATGTGACAGGTCACGCGATCGACGACGTCAGCGGTCGCGTGACCTATCACATGACTGAATTACGTCATGGCAGGTCCTTTCACACCACCGCGACCCATACAACAGACCAGACGGAGCGGAGAAAACACCGGGGGCCATCAGAAGGTAAATATAATCTTTATTTTTTATTTAAAATTTTTTTTTTTAACAGGTTCTATGGTACCCGAGTCTGGATGAGAGTCTCCTCTTCTCCAAACCCGGGTACCATCCGCACATAGAATCGCATAATATCCGTATCTGCAAATGTGCTGACACGGATAATATGCGTTCCAATGCAAGTCAATGGCAGCAATTACGCTGCGTGTCCGCAAAATTAATGGACATGCTGCATATTTTTCCGCAATGATAATCCGCAGCGGAAATTTCCGCAGCATGTGCACAGCACATGCGGATTATCATTGTGGACCATGGGGCACGTATTACCGAGCGTTTTTTAAGCGTTTTCGCTGCAGAAATTCCGCGGCAAAAAACGCTTGAAAAACGCATAGTGGGCACGCAGCCTAAGACCATCCCCAAACACTTTAAAAAATGTCACAATAGCAATCCCAAATATTTTAAAGTACGTGAGATCGATCTAGTGCAATTGGGAATTAGGGGAGGCAATTACAAGGGAGAACTGCTAAAAGAAGAAACCAAATGGATAGTAGCCCTGAATACTACGGCTCCGAATAGTCTTAATGAATATGTGAGTTTCAAACCCTTTTCGTGAATGCGCGAATTTTAAAAAAGTCAATTTTTGTTTTTTTTGTGTCATTTTTTATGTCTTTTTTGGCATCTACAGTGTCAGGGCAGTTTAGGCTCAGTAATGCTTTCGACGGATAAGTTGGGCACTGTACTTACTTTAGTCTTGTTTTATCTTCCTATGTGACCCGGGGAGATGCGACAGAAAAAAGCCTAGGTCGCGAGGATGCAGCTGGACCATGTCTGTGGAAGATAACACACTTCCATCAACTCCTTGGTTACAAGAACGACTTGAATACAACATGTAAATCATTTGATCTACTATGCTTGAGACCCCTATTTTGGAGTATGAACTATAGTCCAACAAATATCTCCTAACTGCATTACCTACCGGACATTACTACTGCGGCGGACAGTTATTATAGGTTTAATTGCACGGTAATATCTAAGATTCTCCATTATGTATGCTTCATTCTATCTTCATTACACAGTCACAATGATATGACTATAATAATATTTGTATCTTATGCATATATTACGAGACAAGGTATTTACCCTCATTAGACCCATTTATATACAGTATAATCATGCTATTGGGTACTCACTACAAGCTGGATGTGCATGCGTTCCCTGGGGAGAAGTGCTCCCATACTGTGACGCGTCGCCACAGCTACGGTCCAGGTCACATGACCGGGTCACGTGGCGGTGGTGACGCGCACAGGGTGCGCAATCTCCCTGGTGACGTGGCAACATGACGGGGATGCGCCGACCCCATACACCCAGCCAATCAAACGATAGCCACATATATAAAACCCTGACACTGGAGTGCATTCTACACCTCCTGACGAAACTGCAGTAGTGGTGAAATGCGCGTCGAGGTTCCAAGTGAGCTTCCTATTCACGGCCACCCACCATGTCTACAGGTAATGGATTCTTTAACTATGCCTATTGATGTATTCATATAATTACACTGCTCATACTCTTACTACCCATATTTATATATCTAACTGATTTACTATGGTGATCATAGGGCAGATTATAGAGCTGGCACTACTATTCACTGTATCCATACCTGAAACTTAGGGGTGAGGTTACACCGCTGTATAGGTTTGCTCACTGGTCTCCGGATACCTTTGTGCTGTGCCAAGTCCTACTTTCATGTATAATTTAATATTTGTATAACTACTTTTAAAATATTTTTCTAATAAAATTTGCTATATAAATTATCTAGATCTGTTGCTCCCTCTATTTTTTGTGATTGGACATGTTCAGATTGGAGGGGATCTTTCTTATGAGTTGAGGGTGTTTGTTGGTTATAACCCTAATTAAGGTCTGAAACCTTGGTCAAAGTTATCTGAGCACACAAATCTCCAAGGGTGCCCAAACTTTTGCACCAGGCTATTTTCATTTTGTAATTTTTAAAATAAAAAATGACAATACATTTTTTTGCCTAAAATGCAAATGCAATGTGTCAACTTTCGCTTTAGACCTTTTAAAGATCATTTCTTATTCAACTTGCTTAACTGTTCACAATAACAGTAATTTTGACCAGGGGTGCCCAAACTTTTACATGCCACGGTATGTGCAGGGAAAGATGCAGGCTCAGCGTCAGATTCCTCATCAAAGGTAAGGACATGAACATGGACGTACACACGTGGTCAAAATTGTTGGTACCCCTCGTTTAATGAAAGAAAAACCCACAATGATCACAGAAATAACTTGAATCTGACAAAAGTAATAATAAATTAAAAATCTATGAAAATAAACAAATGAAAGTCAGACATTGCTTTTCAACCCTGCTTCCACAGAATTTTAAAAAAATTAAACTCCTGAAATAGGCCTGGACAGAAATGATCGTACTCTTAACTTAATATTTTGTTGAACAACCTTTTGAGGCAATCACTGCAATCAAACGATTCCTGTAACTGTCAATGAGACTTCTGCACCTCTCGACAGGTATTTTGGCCCACTCCTCATGAGTAAACTGCTTCAGTTGTCTCATGTTTGAAGGTTGCCTTTTCCAGACGGCATGTTTCAGCTCTTTCTAAAGATGCTCAATAGGATTTAGGTCAGGGCTCATAGAAGGCCACTTCAGAATAGTCCAATGTTTTGCTCTTTGCCATTCTTGGGTGTTTTTAGCTGTATGTTTTGGGTCATTATCCTGTTGCAAGACCCATGACCTGCGACTGAGACCAAGCTTTCTGACACTGGGCAGCACATTTCTCTCTAGAATCCCTTGATAGTCTTGAGATTTCATTGTACCCTGCACAGATTCAAGACACCCTGTGCCAGATGCAGCAAAGCAGCCCCAGAACATAACAGAGCCTCCTCCATGTTTCACAGTAGGGAGTGTTCTTTTCTTGATATGCTTCATTTTTCCATCTGTGAACATAGAGCTGATGTGCCTTGCCAAAAACTTCCATATTTGTCTCATCTGTCCATAGGACATTCTCCCAGAAGCGTTGTGGCTTGTCAACATGTAGTTTGGCTTTTTTATGATTTTTTTTTCAACAATGGTGTTCTCTTTGTTCGTCTCCCATGAAGTCCACTTTGGATCAAACAATGACAGATGGTACGATCTGACACTGATGTTCCTTGAGCTTGAAGTTCACATTTAATCTCTTTAGAAGTTATCCTGGGCTCTTTTGTTACCATTCATATTATCCGTCTCTTTGATTTGTCAGCAATTTTCCTCCTACGGCCATGTCCAGGGAGGTTGGCTACAGTCCCATAGATCTTAAATTTCTGAATAATATGTGCAACTGTAGTCACAGGAACATCAAGCTGCTTGGAGATGGTCTTATAACCTTTACCTTTAACATGCTTGTCTATAATTTTCTTTCTAATCTCCTGAGACAACTCTTTCCTTTGATTCCTCTGGTCCATGTTGAGTGTGGTACACACCATGTCACCAAACAACACAGTGAGTATCTGTAGCCCTATATACAGGCCCACTGACTGATTACAAGATTGTAGACACCTGTGATGCTAATTAGTGGACACAACTTGATTGAACATGTCCCTTTTGTCACATTATTTTCAGGGGTACAATCATTTCTGTCCAGGCCTATTTCAGCAGTTTAATTTTTTTTAAAAATTCTGTGGAAGCAGGGTTGAAAATCAATGTCTGACTTTCATTTGTTCATTTTCATAGATTTTTAATTTATTATTACTTTTCTCAGATTCAAGGTATTTCTGTGACCATTGTGGGTTTTTCTTTCATTAAACGAGGGGTACCAACAATTCTGACCACGTGTGTACCTATACATCCAAGATTGTGAAGAGGTTTAGCATTTTCAAACTCAGAATGTGGGAAACCAAGCGAGAAATCCAATAGATCAATGAATTAACACAAGAGAGAATCCATTTTCTTGTTCAGACAGTGGGAAATGTTAAAATTCAAACTTGTTATACATCAAAGAATTCACACAGGGGAGAAGCCATTTTTATGAATGTGGAAAATATATTAGAGATAAACTGGTAACACCTTTTTTTTTAAAGAATTTTATTGACGTGTAAAAAAAATATTATATTGAAGCAAAGTCACATGTATAACATGTTACGGGTCCGGGTGGTGGAACCTCTGTGCCGCGGTGCAAGGAGGGACCCAGAGGGGCGTGACTAAGTATCAACCCGAACCGACCCTGGTCGGACGGCAGCAAACGACACCGTGACCAGGGAGGATCCGGGCCGAGGGACTAGGTGCTACTCTGGGGACGACCTTGCAAGAGAGCAGGTGGCTCCCACGGGTCAGATGGCTGGGACTGACCGGTATGACGGATGGACACGGCAAGCAGGCAGAAGTCTCTGGTTAGCTGACAGGAGGTCACGGTACGTGACAGCAGAGCAGGTAGTAGTCTCTAGGTTTACCAGGCAGGTGGTCACAGCAAGTGACGGCAGAGCCTCCAGGCAGACTGCAGGTAACAGACGGATGCTCCCAGGTGAGCGGACTAGCAGACAGGGCAGGTAACAGGCAGGTAACAGGTGAGCGCTCCCAGGTGAGTGGGCTGAAGGACACTGCAGGTAACAGAAGGATGCTCCCAGGTGAGTGGACTGACAGACAGGGCAGGTAACAGGTGGATGCTCCCAGGTGAGCGGACTGGCAGACAGGGCAGGTAACAGGCAGGTAACAGGTGAGAGCTCCAGGTGAGCAGGCAGGCAGGCTCGGCAGGTAATGGGCAGATAACAGGCTGGCAGGCAGGACGAGGAGTCAGGCTAGCAGCGGGACCTGAGGGATGAAGCAGAGATCAGAAACTGTGCAACAACTTTGCTCGGGCACCTCCATTTTGGAGGAGGTGCCCTATATATGGGAGGACCCTCGGCTATTGGCCGGGGACTCCTTAGGACAGCGCGCGCGGCCCCTTTAAGAGAGGGGGAGCGCGCGCGCGCCCTAAGCACAGTGCCCGGGGGACTGCGCCCGCAGACAGCAGGCTGAGAAGGAGAGCGGGGAGCGTGGTGAGAGGGACGGCGTCTCAGCCCGGCAGGAGGCAGAGACGCCGAAGCTACAGGGCTGCGCGCGCCGACAGCAGGCTGGGAAGGAGAGCGGGGAGCGAGAAGATGAGAGGAACGGCGTCTCTGCCTGGAAGAAGGCAGAGACGCCGATGCTACAGTACCCCCTCCTTACGCCCCCCCTTTTTTGGGCCAGAAAGGAATTTTTCAAGGAGAAGCGGGGCGTGGCTGTTCTCCCTGGGTTCCCAAGTTCTCTCCTCTGGGCCAAACCCCTTCCAATCCACCAGAAAAAAAGTTCTCCCTCTTACCCTCTTAGTGGCCAGAATACTCTCTACCTCAAAGACGTCCTCAGCGGAAACTGGAGCAGGGGAAGTACCTGGATTGTTGGAAAAAGAGTTAAAGACAACGGGTTTGAGGAGAGATACGTGGAAGGAGTTGGGAATCCGTAAGGTGGCCGGGAGTTTTAACTTGTAGGCCACTGCATTAATTTGCTTGAGGATTTCGAAAGGGCCGATGAAGCGAGGACCTAACTTGTAGGAGGGTATCTTGAGCCGCACATGTTTGGAGGAGAGCCAAACCTTGTCTCCCGGATGGAATTGAGGCGGATCCAGACGTCTCTTATCAGCATATCTCTTCATCCGCTCGGCGGACTGAAGAAGTGCGGACCTAGTACTCTCCCAAATGGTAGAAAACTCGCTGACAAGAGACTCCGCGGCAGGGTTGTCCACAGAAGCGGAGACAGGAAACGGAATCCGGGGGTGTTGGCCATAGACAATAAAGAACGGGGACTTGGAAGAGGATTCGCTCTCGTGGTTATTATAAGAGAATTCGGCCCAAGGAAGGAGGTCCACCCAATCAGAATGGTGAGCATTAACAAAGTGCCGGAGGTAGCTGGTAAGGATCTGATTGATCGGCTCCACTTGACCATTGGACTGAGGGTGGTAAGCGGAGGAGAAATCCAGGGTGACATCCAGCAGTTTACATGTGGCTCTCCAGAAGCGTGAGGTGAACTGAACCCCTCGATCCGACACGATGTGGAGGGGTAGGCCATGGAGACGGAAGATATGGCGGACAAAGTCCTTAGCCAGCTCAAGTGCAGAAGGGAGACCAGGCAGGGGAATGAAGTGGGCCATTTTAGAAAAGCGGTCCGCGATCACCCAAATGACAGTACATCCGGCAGAAACAGGGAGATCGGTAATGAAGTCCATAGCGATGTGTTGCCACGGGGCAACAGGTATGGGAAGCGGCAGGAGATGACCGGCTGGTAAGTGTCTGGGAACTTTGTTGCGGGCACAAGAAGAACAGGCAGAGACGAAGTCTACCACATCCTTAGGCAGGGTAGACTACCAGTAATGCCGGGAAATGAGCAGGAAGGTGTTCTTTTGGCCAGCATGGCCAGCTAGTTTAGAAGAATGACCCCAGCGAAGAACCTTCTCACGGTCAGGAACCGCTACGAACGTCTTGCCGGGTGGAAGACGAGTCAAATCCAAGGGGGCCACATTCATCACCTTGGAGGGGATGATAATGTGCATAGGCTCCTCCTCTTGATCGGAGGACAGGAAGGATCGGGACAAGGCATCAGCTTTGACATTCTTGTCCGCCGGGCGGAAATGAAGGATGAAATCGAAGCGGGCAAAAAACAAAGACCACCGGGCCTGACGTGGATTAAGTCTCTGGGCATTTTGGAGATATGCCAGATTTTTGTGATCTGTGTAGATGATCACCGGGTATAGAGCCCCTTCAAGCAGATAGCGCCACTCCTCCAGCGCCAATTTGACGGCTAGCAATTCTCGGTCTTCTATGGAGTAGTTGCGCTCAGAGGAGGAGAAGATTTTGGAGAAAAAGCCGCAGGTTACCATTCTCCCGGATGAAGACTTTTGGGTGAGCACCGCTCCGGCTCCAGAGGAGGAAGCATCAACCTCCAGGTAGAACTGTTTGCTGCAGTCCGGACGGTGCAGCACAGGGGCAGAGGAGAAGGCTTGCTTCAGGGAAAGGAAGGCCTCTTCAGCTTCGGGCGGCCATACCTTGGGATTTGCTCCCTTACGGGTGAGCGCAGATATGGGAGCAGTCCGAGACGAGAAGTGTGGAATGAAGAGACGATAGTAATTAGCAAAGCCCAGGAATCGCTGTATAGCCTTCAACCCCTTCGGACGGGGCCACTTTAGGACAGCAGAGAGCTTCTCGGGATCTATTCGCAAGCCTGTCTGGGAGATAACATAGCCCAGGAATGGAAGTGAGGTCTGCTCGAAAAGGCACTTCTCGTATTTAGCATAGAGGTGGTTCTGCCTGAGCCTAAGCAGGACCTGACGAACATCCCTCCGGTGTGTGGGAAGATCCGGAGAGAAGACCAAGATGTCGTCCAGGTATACCACCACGCAGGAGTAAAGAAGGTCACGGAAGATGTCGTTGACCAGTTCTTGGAAGACGGC
Source organism: Phyllobates terribilis (assembly GCF_046119375.1). NCBI lineage: Eukaryota > Metazoa > Chordata > Amphibia > Anura > Dendrobatidae > Phyllobates > Phyllobates terribilis. The sequence continues at coordinate 78,473,190 of NW_027362765.1, forward strand.
GAGAGCATTGCAGAGGCCGAAGGGCATCACACTGTACTCATAGTGTCCGTCCCGGGTATTAAATGCCGTTTTCCACTCGTCTCCTTGACGGATACGGACCAGGTTATACGCTCCACGTAGATCCAGCTGGGAAAAGATCCTGGCGCCTTTAAGGCGATCAAATAACTTGGAGATGAGCGGCAGGGGGTATTTATTTTTAACCGTGATCTGATTGAGTCCTCTATAGTCAATACAGGGGTGTAGCGAGCCATCCTTTTTTTTTGACAAAGAAGAATCCGGCTCCAGCCGGGGAAGTAGACTTCCAGATGAATCCCCTAGCCAGATTCTCCTCTATGTATTCAGACATGGCCCGGGTTTCAGCCGCAGACAACGGATAAATACGCCCACAGGGTGGAGTGGCGCCAGGTATCAGGTCGATCGGGCAATCATATGGCCTATGAGGTGGCAATGTCTCTGCTTCCTTTTTACTGAAGACGTCAGCATAGGGCCAGTAAGGAGCCGGAAGACCGGGTCAATTAGCTGGGGTAGGTGGTGGACGAACCGGAACCAGGCAGGTCTTATGGCAGGCCGGCCCCCACTGGAGTACTTCACCGGATTGCCAGTTCAACACGGGTTCATGTGTCTGGAGCCAAGGTAGGCCTAGCAATAGGGAGTGGGAGAGTCCGGGTAGCACATGGAAGGAGATTACCTCAGAGTGCAGCATTCCCACCTGCAGGGTTTTGGGTTCCGTGACGAGCAGGATGGTCACTGGAAGGAGTCTTCCATCCACGGAGGCGACTGACAATGGTTCAGCCAGAGGTTTGGTGGGAATGCGGTATTTCTCAACCAGGGACTGGGAAATGAGGTTTCCAGCGGCTCCAGAATCCAGGTGGGCGAGTTCAAAGTGACGGTTCTCTCCCCAGGAGATAGAGACAGACAAAGTCAGGGATGGAGAGGGCTTACTTTTGTCTAGAGCGACCTCTCCGAGTGGTTCTAGACACTGGAGTTTCCCGGCCTCTCCGGGCAGGAACAGATCAGGTGCTCCTTACTGCCACAATAGAAGCAGCTCCCCTCGGCTCGGCGTGACTCTTGGCGAGATTTGACCATCTTGGTCTGGTCGATCTGCATGGGCTCGGGTGAGTGTGCCCGGGGAGTGACAGAAGAGGAGACAGGTCTCTGGAAAGTAGGAGCAAGGCGGGGAAACCTTCTCTCATGGGTGGTCTCTTTGGTGCGCTCTTGAAACCGGATGTCAATCCGTGTAGCCAGCGACACCAGGTCATCCAGGGTGGTAGGAATGTCCCGACCGGCGAGCTCGTCTTTAAACCGACCGGAAAGGCCCTCCCAGAAGACGGACACCAGGGCCTCATTATCCCAGGCAAGCTCAGAAGCGAGGGTGCGGAACCGTATGGCATATTGGCCTACGGTGAGACTCCCTTGGCGGAGACGTAGCAGAGCGGAGGCTGATGAGGTCTTACGTCCCAGTTCATCGAAGACTTTCCGGAAAGCAGTGAGAAAAGACGACAGGTCGGACACCAGGGGGTCCCCTTTCTCCCACAGGGGGTTAAGTCATGCCAGTGCCTCCCCAGTGAGATGGGACATGATGAGCCAAGAGTTCAAAGTGCAGGGTGCACTGGTTTATGAAGCCCCGAGCTAGAGCGGGAGGTGCAGAAAGCCGGGGTCCGGGGCAGGATGCCATGGTATTGGTGGGCAGCGGCGCTGCCGGGGTGCGAGTCGTGCGACTAGCTGTGGTTACAGGTGGAGCAGTCAGTGTGTCCAGGCGGGAGTTGACACTCCGCAGGTGGTTCAGGATGGATTTCTGTTGGGATCTCTGACGGAAGACTTCGTGGTATAGGTCAGAGAGCGAGGGAGCTTGGGTGCCACCGGGTTCCATGGCCCGAGCAAATTGTTACGGGTCCAGGTGGTGGAACCTCTGTGCCGAGGTGCAAGGAGGGACCCAGAGGGGCGTGACTAAGTATCAACCCGAACCGACCCTGGTCGGACGGGAGCAAATGACACCGTGACCAGGGAGGATCCGGGCCGAGGGACCAGGTGCTACTCTGGGGATGACCTTGCAAGAGAGCAGGTGGCTCCCACGGGTCAGATGGCTGGGACTGACCGGTATGACGGATTGACACGGCAAGCAGGCAGAAGTCTCTGGTTAGCTGACAGATGGTCACGGTACGTGACAGCAGAGCAGGTAGTAGTCTCTAGGTTTACCAGGCAGGTGGTCACAGCAAGTGACGGCAGAGCCTCCAGGCAGACTGCAGGTAACAGACGGATGCTCCCAGGTGAGCGGACTGACAGACAGGGCAGGTAACAGACAGATGCTCCCAAGTGAGTGGACTGGCAGACAGGGCAGGTAACAGGCAGGTAACAGGTGAGCGCTCCCAGGTGAGCGGGCTGACGGACACTGCAGGTAACAGACGGATGCTCCCAGGTGAGCGGACTGACAGACAGGGCAGGTAACAGGCGGATGCTCCCAGGTGAGCGGACTGGCAGACAGGGCAGGTAACAGGCAGGTAACAGGTGAGCGCTCCAGGTGAGCAGGCAGGCAGGCTCGGCAGGTAACAGGCAGATAACAAGCTGGCAGGCAGGACGAGGAGTCAGGCTAGCAGCGGGACCTGAGGGCTGAAGCAGAGATCAGAAACTGTGCAACAACTTTGCTCGGGTATCTCCATTTTGGAGGAGGTGCCCTATATATGGGAGGACCCTCGGCTATTGGCCGGGGACTCCTTAGGACGGCGCGCGCGGCCCCTTTAAGAGGGGGGGAGCGCGCGCGCGCCCTAAGCACAGTGCCCGGGGGACTGCGAGAGCCGACAGCAGGCTGGGAAGGAGAGCGGGGAGCGAGGAGGTGAGAGGGACGGCGTCTCTGCCTGGAAGAAGGCAGAGACGCCGATGCTACACAATAGAAAGGGGAAAAAAATCTAAAGCGCCAAATGATTATTAGAAAATGTATAAAATTACCATTGCCCATTTTTTATTGTAATGCAATTAATATATGTAAATTCACTTATATATTAACCTTGTATATAAAATATTTAACATATATTTAGTATTACTGCATCTTAAGAGTTGAATCTGCTGTCTTCTGTCTTATTTGACGGGCACGGAGAGATGCTACTATACATGATCAAGACAGTTGTCAACAGCTAAGCCCAGCTTGTCTCATCTAATTAAAGGGCATCTGTCAGTAGCATCACGTCTCGTAAGCCGTCTATATTGACATGCAGGTCATAAGCTGCATAAAATGATACTTTGATATCTGCTATCTGATGTTTTCCGAAGAAATCCACGTTTTTCTTATATGCAAATTACCTCTTCCAGGCTATGGGATGGATGCTGCCTGAACGATAACTCTGCCTCCAGAGCTTATTTTTAAATAAAAGGGGAGTTACCAGTGTGAGACAAGCAACTTACACAGAAAAGGAGAAATTAAATTTGCAAACACATTTTATGCTTCTATCTGAGCCCTGCCGTATTGCAACAATATTGCAGCCATGTCTGCCTGTGAAATGGAAGCTGAAGCCGAGAGGAACCTTTAGATGTGTCAGTTATAATCACACACAGCTTTGCAGTTAAAACAGAGGGCGGCCATTACATATCACATGGCTAACTCCCCCTTCTATTTATAATAAGCTCTTAGGGCGGAGTTATCTTCTAGGCAGGGCACTCCCCATAGCCTGGAAGAGGTCATTTACATAAAATGATAAAAGCTGATTTATCAACAACAAGGCATCTGATATGAGGCATACAGTTATGGCTTTTTTTTCAGCAGTCTATAACCTGTATGCCCATATTAATAATTTAGATAGGTCAAATGTGGTAACAGATTCCCTTTAATAGGATTAACTGTAAATGGGGCCCCCAAAAAATTCCAAAACAATTATTTGGAAGGGTGATGGCAAGCAGGCACAAAGATGAGCTTACTACCCAACTTCTAACCCATGTACGACATTTAAAGTACTATTACATGATATGGCGGATCTCAGTCTGTCATGAAAGCTAAGGAGCTGACCTTGCAACATTGCTGGCATGTGACGGTTGTGATAGACGGCCATAATCTGGCTCTAGCAGCAGCGGGTGGAGCTGCACTTTGTTCACTGCCATTAACCACTTAAATGCCACTGCCAAAGATTGACAGCGACTTTTAAAGGGAATCTGTCACCCCACTGGGCAATATCAGACCACTACTATGGGCATACAGGTGATAGCAAAGTAAATATATACTTACCCGTATGGCCAATAGCAGTGGTCTGATTCCAGAGAAATCTTCTTTTATAAAGTTTTCCCCAGAGGCTTGGCGTCTGGGGGATGCCAAGCAAACCCCTCCTATCTGCTTATTATGCAGCTAAATCCCCACCTCTGGGCTAAATTATCATCTTCGTCCCCTCCCCAGCACATCACAGGGCCCTGTGACGTGCCCTGCGCTCTCCCCTGCCACGCAAAGCGCCGCTCCCATGGCGTGCACTTTGTTTCTACCCGGCCCGCACTGCGCCACAGCCCTTGTATTGGAAGCGGCCCTGTGCGCATGTGACTCGCCCCCTGGGCCGTGGGGTACCCGGAACCGGGCCTTCTGTACGATGCTGGGGGGTAGTAGTGGTGGCAACCCGGTCCCGTGGCTCAGGGTGGTCAGACCAAATGGCGGCAGTCTATTTATCAGTGTTTTGAATGTCCGACTACGCCACCCGTGGATTGCGGTCAGGGATAACCGCTGCTGCGAGGCAGACCGCTGAGGCTGGTGTTGGTGTGCAGCACAGTGATAGGATAACTCCCCACGGGAAGAGTGTAGCCTCAGGGCAGTGTAGGTGGATGCTGGGGGTGATGGTGCAGGCGCAGCAAAGATCACACTGAGTCCAATGGTGCAGTCCAGGGTTTTTACTCACAGTTGTTATCCATGTCACTTCTGTCAGCAAAGACTGCCCAAGCCGTGCTGCGTGTACCAGGTGAGTAGCTCGGTCAACCCCTAGGCAATTCAGGAGTATGGCACAGGACCCCCTTCTGTCCTTTCTCTGGCCTCTCGTGCCCCACCAGTGACCAAACTTCTGTCCAGCTACCGCGGACCGTGTCGGGTAAGCGTTGGCCTCCGCTTCCCGCTATCCTATATGGTGCCTTCCTAGCAGGTTTGGCGGGGGGTCGCACCAATAAATGATCACGACCTCCGGTTCTTGGCTGAGGGATAATTTACTTCCACCAACTTGGGAATCCGGTACCCTTCCACAGCCTGACCCTTCACCCGATATAACGCGTGTTTGCAACGGTTGCTGTCCATTCTGCTCTCTTAGGGTCCCTTCTGCCTTCTTGTTTCTGGAGCCTTTCTACTCCTCTGTCTCTTCTCCTTCCTTCTTTCTCCTTCTTCTCTTCTCCTCTCTGGTCCCGGCCTTTTCTCTAGGCCTGCCTCGTGGAGCTGAGCTCAGGCTGAGCCTCGGCCCCCTGTGAGCTCTCCCCTCCTTTACTCTGCTCTGCTTCTCTGAACTCTAGATGGCTCCCACCTTTTATCTGCTTCTCTGTGTCTGAGCTCAGGTGACCTGCACCCAATGAGCTCCTCACTATGCTCCAGAAACCGTCCCCTTCTGCTCCTACATCACTGGGTTCTCTCCCCCCTCCCCACTCCAGCCAGGGACATGGTCAGTTGTGTCTGCATAAAATGGGAGCACCATCGAGCTGTCCCCCGGAAATGGGGTGAGTGTGTGTATGCAGCTAACTGAGCCCTGGTCCACACTCCATCCTTACCTGGGAGTGGAATATCACACCTCTGGTTGACATGCAATACCCCTGTAGCAACCGAACCCTCGGGGCGCTACACATGCACGTCCGGGGGGACAGCAGGGCACGTCACAGGGCAGTCACAGGGCCCATTGACGTGCCGGGGAGGGGGGGGGATTATAATTTAGCCCGGAGGAGGGAATTGATCTGCATAATAAGCAGATAGGAGGGGTTTTACTTGGCGTCCCCAGGAGCCTCTGGAGAAGAAACTTTATGAAAGAAGATTTCTCTGGAATCAGACCACTGGTCTGATTGGCCATACGGGTAAGTATAGATTTACTTTTCTATCACCTGTATGGCCATAGTAGTGGTCTAATTTCGCCCAGGGGGGTGACAGATTCCCTTTAAAGTGTGCAAGCCGATGGCATGCTGTTCCACACACCCATCAGTCACCTGCAAAGTGAACGTGGGATGCGATTACAACTGAGGGCTGGCCGAAGGCACCCATGTCTGTCATGATGGCGATCCTATGCAAACCAGTCTGTGGCTGGAGTTCATAGGAGACCATGATTTTTTTATGTACCACACACACATTATGCCCCCTCATTGCTCACAATACTGTGTGATTACTGACTCGCCCCCTGGGCCGTGGGGTACTCGGAACCGGGCTTTTGTACAATGCTGGGGGTAGTAGTGGCAACCCGATCCCGTGGCTCAGGGTGGTCAGACCAAATGCTGTGGCAGTCTATTTATAGATTTGGAATGTCCGACTACGCCACCCGTGGATTGCGGTCAGGGTGAACCACCACTGCGGGGCAGACCACTGAGGCTGGTGTTGTGGGTGCAGCAGGGAATAGTATAACTCCCCACGGGAGGAGTGTAGCCTCAGCGCAGTAAGAGTCAATGGTGGGGGTTGTGGTGCTGGGCGTTCCAGTACCGTTAGTGCTGGCGCGGTAAGAAACACAGAGTCAGTGATGCAGTCCAGGGTCTTTTACTCACAGTTGTTATCCGAGTCACTTCTGCAGGGAATGACTGCCCAAGCTGTGCTGCGTCCACCAGGTGAGGAGCTCGGTCAACCCCCAGGCAATTCAGGAGTATGGCACAGGACCCCATTCTGTCCTTTCTCTGGCCTCTCGTGCCCCACCAGTGACCACACTTCTGTCCAGCTGCCTCGGGCCTTCTCTTGGTGAAACCTGTCGCCGGTTTCCCTGACTCTATGTGGTGCCTTCCTAGTGGGTGTAGCAGGGGGTCGCACCAATAGATGATCACGACCTCCGGTCTTTGGCTGAGGGATGATTTACCTCCACCAACTTGGGAATCCGGTACCCTTATTCTGCCCGACCCTTCACCCGTTATCTCGTGGGTTCTTAGGGTCCCTTCTGCCTTCTTGTTTCTGGAGCCTTTCTACTCCTCTTTCTCTCCACCTTTCTTCCTTCTCCTTCTCCTCTTCTCCCTTCTGGCTCCGGCCTTCACCCTAGGCCTGCCTCGTGGAGCTGAGCTCAGGCTGAGCCACAGCGCCCTGTCAGCCCTCTCTGGCTGAACTCCTTCTCTTTCTCAACTCACTGAACTCCCTCCTAAGATGGCCCCCACCTTTTATCTGCTTCACTGTGTCTGAGCTCAGGTGACCTGCAACCAATGAGCTCCTTCCTATGCTCCAGAAACCGTCCCCTTCTGCTCCTACATCACTGGATTCTCTCCCCCCTCCCCACTCCAGCCAGGGACATAGTCAGTTGTGCCTGCATATATATCAATGGGAGCACCGTCGAGCTGTCCCCCCGGAAATGGGGTGTGTGTGGTGTATGCAGCTATCTGAGCCCTGGTCCATACTCAATCCTTACTAGGGAGTGGAATATCACACCTCTGGTTGAGGTGCAATACCCCTGTAGCAACCTAACCCTCGGGGCGCTACATTACCCTACAGTGCTTCTCAATAAAGCATGGTGCCACCACTATGCTCTCACAGTATTAGGCCCCAGTACAGCCTCCTATACAATATAATGTCCCCCATATTTTCCTAATATAATATGAGGCCACTACCATTCCCCCTAATATAGCTTGATACCCTCACAGTGCCCACAAATACAGTATGAGGCTGCCAATATGATCCTCAATACTGTGTGATGTGCTTGCCTAATACAGTATGATGCTTCCAAAGTGCCTTTTAATTCAGTATGATGCTCCCACAGCGTGCACCTCAATGCAGCATGGTGCCTCTCCATTCACAGAAAATTGCTCTGCCCAAAAAAATTGTTCACCTAGTCCCTTTTCTACTGTGCATTGAGTCTGCGCGGCAGTCTCAATCTAGTGACCAGATGCACTAGCTAAATGATTGGGCACTGAGCAAACGGCTCCATCATTATGTTTAATTGTATCTGCATCTTGTAAATGCAAAGACCATTGAAATTGGGACATCGGGAAGGGGACATAGCTGTTTGACATTCCTCTCAGATCAGTGGTTATGTAGTGGCCATGTGTTCTGCTGACATTGGCAGTACGCTATTGATTAAGGCCAGTTTAGAATCAAATAACTGCCTTGGCAACTATACCGATTAGTCAGGGGCGGACACAGACTGTAGTGGGCCCCTGTGCAAGAAATTTTTTGGGGGCCCCCCCCTGCCCTTCATAAGGCAACAAAGTTATGTAAACATAACCCCCCCCACGTGCAGCTCTCATCCCCCCCGTGCATCTCTCATCCCCCCCATGCATCTCATCCCCCCGTGGATCTCTCACCCTCCCCTGTGCATCTCTCATCCCCCCATGTGCATCTCTCATCCCCCCCCATGTGCATCTCTCATCCCCCCCATGTGCATCTCTCACCCCCCCATGTGCATCCCTCATCCCCCTGTGCATCTCTGATTCCCCCCTGTGCATCTCTGATTCCCCCCACTCCTAGTTAATTAATTGTATTTAAAAAAAATAAAACTTACCCCCATGCGATCCCTGCAGAATCCTGGCGCTCGTCCATGTCGCTGCCACCAGGTTCTCCTGACGTTCGGCCATGTGACGGCGCCACATACATAGCCATCAGCTTTTGTTTTTGCAAAAAGATTTTTAAAGCCACCACCACGATAAGGTAGACTCTTCTGGCCGGGCCCTACTCTAACCTATTAAAATTTTCTTAAAATATCCAATACTCTTTTTAGATATATTTTTATTTAGTTTTCTGTAAGGGAATGTGTCATATACATTTTTTTTTTAATGACCAATAATACCACATACAGGGAATACCGCCACACCATGACCAGACCACATATTACCACAACATAGTGACCGAATAATACCACACAGAAGGGAGAAAAACTGCCACACCATGACGAGACCACATATTACCACCACATTACTAATATTACCACCACATTACTAATATTACCATAAGTGTCATTATACACGGGTGCTCTATACATGGTATGTATAATGTAAGTGTCCAGGTAATCTAGTGATCACCAGTGACATTATACACAGGAGCTCTGTATATAGTGTCAGTGTACAGGTAATACAGTGATCACCAGTGACATTATACACAGGAGCTCTGTATATAGTGTACAGGTAATACAGTGATCACCAGTGACATTATACACAGGAGCTCTGTATATAGCGTACAGGTAATACAGTGATCACCAGTGACATTATACACAGGAGCTCTGTATATAGTGTCAGTGTACAGGTAATACAGTGATCACCAGTGACATTATACACAGGAGCTCTGTATATAGTGTACAGGTAATACAGTGATCACCAGTGACATTATACACAGGAGCCCGGTACATAGTATATAGTGTAAGTGTACATGTAATACACTGACTCACTGGTGACGTCTCTAGGTGAAGTCCTTCAGCTACGCTTTTCTCCTTCATCCAGCACAGACCGCCATCACGTCTTCCAGCCAGGACTCGTCTCTGCATAAAATAACACAGTTATCTAGAGCACATTCCCCAACTTCTACATTACGCAGCTGAATACAGACGTGCATCCACCATCAATATATGGTTAGTTATTATGCAACCTACCATTCCAAATATAAATTGTAATCCACCACGGTGCCCCCATTAACTGTAAATAGGCACTTAATATATCATTTAATTAGAACCTCTACTCTTTCCACCAATTTGTTACCAGTTACACTCCTGCATCCGCAACGCCCTCTTCTCTATACTTCCTGCTCCCCGCATTCATTATTTACATGCACCCCCAATTCATTATATCATGTCCGTGCTCTCCCCACCCCATCATCATTTACTCTCCCCCACCCCACATTCATTATGTGCAGCTCATTATCCCCCTACTCCCAATTCCCCCATGTGCAGCTCATTTTCTCCCAATTCCCCCATGTGCAGCTCTCATCCCCCCATGTGCAGCTCTCACCACCCCATGTGCACATCTCTCACCCCCCATGTGCATATCTCTCATCCCCCTCCCCCACATGTGCCCCTCTGTCATCCCCCCATGTGCATCTCTCACCACTCCCATGTGCACATCTCTCATCCCCCTCCCCCACATGTGCCCCTCTCTCATCCCCCCATGTGCATCTCTCACCACTCCCATGTGCACATCTCTCATCCCCCTCCCCCACATGTGCCCCTCTCTCATCCCCCTCCACCACATGTGCACCTCTCTCATCCCCCTCCACCACATGTGCACCTCTCTCATCCCCCTCCCCCACATGTGCACCTCTCTCATCCCCCTCCCCCACATGTGCACCTCTCTCATCCCCCTCCCCCACATGTGCACCTCTCTCATCCCCCTCCCCCACATGTGCACCTCTCTCATCCCCCTCCACCACATGTGCACCTCTCTCATCCCCCTCAACCACATGTGCACCTCTCTCACCCCCCTCCCCCACATGTGCACCTCTCTCACCCCCCTCCACCACATGTGCACCTCTCTCATCCCCCTCCCCCACATGTGCACCTCTCTCATCCCCCTCCACCACATGTGCACCTCTCTCATCCCCCTCCACCACATGTGCACCTCTCTCATCCCCCTCCCCCACATGTGCACCTCTCTTATCCCCCTCCACCACATGTGCACCTCTCTCATCCCCCTCCACCACATGTGCACCTCTCTCACCCCCCTCCCCCACATGTGCACCTCTCTCACCCCCCTCCACCACATGTGCACCTCTCTCATCCCCCTCCCCCACATGTGCACCTCTCTCATCCCCCTCCACCACATGTGCACCTCTCTCATCCCCCTCCACCACATGTGCACCTCTCTCATCCCCCTCCCCCACATGTGCACCTCTCTCATCCCCCTCCCCCACATGTGCACCTCTCTCATCCCCCTCCCCCACATGTGCACCTCTCTCATCCCCCTCCACCACATGTGCACCTCTCTCATCCCCCTCCACCACATATGCATCTCTCATCCCCCCCACATGTGCATCTCTCATCTCCTCCCCACCCCCACATGTGCATCTCCCATTCCCCCCACTCCTAGTTAATTGTATTTTAAAAAAAATAAAACTTGTTATACTTACCCCCATGCGATCCCTGCAGAATCCTGGCGCTCGTCCAAATCGCTGACACCAGGTTCTCCTGACTTCCGGCCATGTGACGCCGCCGTCACATGACCGGAAGTCAGGGGAATCATGAAGGCGCTGCCGCAGGAGCGCAGCGCTGAGATGTCCCGGACTCGGCGCTTAGCATGGGGCCGGGGGCCCCATGAGTAGAGAGACGCACAAGAGGGGGGCCCCCAACGGGACTCCGAGGGGGCCCCTACTGGCCGGGCCCCATACTTGAGTCAGGGCAGTCATGCCCTGATGGCGGCCCTGCAGGAGGGGCCCCCTCTCCCTCGGGGCCCCCGTTCAATGAACCGGCTGCACGGGCGGTAGTTCCGCCCCTGCGATTAGTGCAGTAGCGTCTCCCCACTAAAGTAGAGCAGAGAGGCACTGGACAAAAAGCTTCTAACCAATTATTATTAAACATCAGCTATTAAATCCTATATCCCTGTGTTTAGATCTTTTATTCTTTACATACTGTTATATTACCATAGAATCTAAAGCGTAGAAGGTAAATAACATTAGAAAGGTGCTCAGCACCATACTGAAATTGTGGCTCTCTAGATGAAATGAGGTTTACTCATATGGGAGCCGTTGCTGTCACGCACTTGAATCGTGGACCCACTAAACCGGGCTTAACCTTGAAGGGGCAAGGCTAAACGGTCATCTGATTTTCGCTAGAGCTCCTGATGGTGGAGTTAGGCTTGAGCAGCAGGTAGCTGGCGTACTACTCCCAGGGCAGTCCCCGGTACTGTGATAGTTGATCCCAAGAGTCAGGATCACGGACTCGGAGTCCAAGGCAGGACCGGATACTGATGCAACTTCAGACAGTGTGGATACTGGAACACTTGACAGAATGGGACACTGGTGCAGCTTCAGACAGTGCAGATCCTGGAACACTGGACAGGACGGACACTGGTGCACGAAGACATTGGCAGGATAGGATTCAGAATCACAGGTAGACTGGATGTTGGAGCTTGTCCAGACGGAATAGGTTTAGGCTCGGACAGATGACATGGGTTCACCAAAAGGTTCAGGCTCCAACATGATAGGTTGTGGAACAGGTGCAGACTAGACTGGTTCAGCAACAGGTTCGGGTTCTAACAATAGGTTCAGGGACCTGAAAACTAACTAGCAGGGACAAGCTAACACTAAAGAGGGTTTTGTACAGGCACTTCCCTACAGGGGAGCGTGCCTTAAATACCTATTTCTATCTATTGGCTGGGAGAATTTCCCACACCAGTCCCCTGTTAAGAAACAGCAAGCGCACTAAGCGCGCCTCCGGGAGACCTACGCGGTGTTTGGATGATGGAAGAACAGACTGCAGAGTGGCCGGGGTGGTATGTCGGCATCCCTGCCGGGAGGAGGGAGTGGGAACATTCAAAAAGGCCAGCATTGGCGTAACACTAGCTTTCAGTCATACAGGCATGGCAGTGTGGCTACAGTCACTGCCCACTGACAGGGGGCTCTGCACTGATGCACTGAAGCAAAACCTGCTGTCAATCCATGTATTGGGATGTGTTGGGACGTGCTTACAGGTGCAGCTTACAGTTCTGTGAGTGATGACTGTATCTGCGTTGGCAAACCTGTATAACTTAAAGTCAATGGCTGCAGGAAGGAATAAAGTTAATTTTCTCCCAGCATCTGCACTTTCAGTACGATGGCTAACACTAATCTAACACTATAAACCTGCGGATTAAGCCCATATTTGTTAGATGTATAGCGTTATCCGACCTGACAGGTTCCCTGTGTTGCAGCTGTGTGTCCTTACTCAAAGTCAGATTATGGGATCACCAGTGAGGCCAAATTATGGGACTCGGTCCTCTCAGTCACAAGCGCTCGGAGAAAATAAATGTACACCGTTGTGAGCATAACAATTCTGTTTATTACCTTGTGAGCAGGATTCCCATACCATTAACAAACAAATATAATTCTCATTGGAAATTTCCATCAGCTGTCCTCTTCTTACAAACATGTTATGAGATTTTGTTAGCTATTATGTCTTTTTCAGTAGATTACCCATAACACACAGCTTTCTCAATCCTGGACATAGGCTGTCATCGTACCGTTTTGCATCTGTAACACACAGTACAGACCTGTCTTTGGGGCACTACCAAAAAGGAATTAAAAAAGGGATAAGCCTGTCTTTCTGTTTGGAGTGTGTCTGACTGAAAAGAGTGCAAGGGACAAGCACTCTATCCAGTTCTTTCCTGTGTCAACCATGGCCTTTTGAATTTTTAGTTTAAGTGTCCTATTTAATCTCTCCACTTTTCCACTGCTTTGTGGATTATACTGGGTATGGAATACCTGCTCTATTTCCTTGGCTTACAAAATGTCATTCATTATTTCTCTAGTGAAATGTGTACCTCTATGACTTTCTGTGGTTTCTGGAACACCATATCTGCAAATTAGTTCCTTCTTTAGTTTGTCCGGTAAACGTCCGGTCTTCCAGAAAATAAATATACACATGGCAGGAAATATTCTTACACTCCTACCTTGGGTAGTTGTATGCAGTCAATCTGCAGTCTCTGAAACAGGTAGAGGGGCCTCGGCATTGTTTTCTTTGGGACTTTTACTGTTTTACCTGGGATGTGTTGAGCACAGATGAGGCACATGAATGGCAGCCATGTGACTGAAACCAGGAGCTATCCAGAAGGCATTTACCACAGTACACATGTATCTTTTTCAGGCGAGAGTGGGGCCATGTTTTACTTGCGCCATCATGGGGAACAGGGACCTTGATAAACATAACTTATCCTTTCCCATACTCCATTTGAATTCAGAGCCCGACCCAGGGGAGACAAGTGCATAACAAGACACTTGTTTCCCTTTTATACTTTTTTGAGGATGCTGCTTATTGGGGCCTCATTTATCCAGATTACAGTTAAGCAAATGTTAGGAATGCTGTAAAAAAGTCCCCGTTCCAGTTTGCAGATCCCAAAAAAGAGCTTTTATTATACTTACGGAAGGGGCAGTCTGTTCCAATGGGCGTCTTTCACTGCTTTGTATGGATGGCCCGTCCTATGTCATACACACAGTGCCAAGGACAGATCAAACTACTGTAGTGTGCATGCACTGGCTTTGCTTCCAGATCATCGGCGCTCTTTAGCCTTTCCGGCACATGTGCACTACAGTACTTTTCTCTGCCCTTGGCAGGGCAGATAGAAGAGCGCTTGCACAGGAGTGGAAAGAGGACACTATGTGGATGACTTAGGACGTGTCATCCGCATGAAGCAGGAAAGGAGGACGGCGATTGCAAGAAGAGAGGAGGTGCCAGATCAAGATCAAAGAAACCCATCGGCCCGGACTGCACCGTCTGTGGGTAGAAAAAAAGATCTTTTTTGGGATCTGCAGACTGGATTGGGGACTTTGTTTTACAGCATTCCAGTATGCTGTTAAAAAAGCCCTAATGGTGGTGGCAGTACTTTATATGGGGAAACCCTGGTGACCGACACTCTAAAACCACTTCCCGACATTTGACGTAAAAAATCGGGAAGGGGTTTCTGCAAATTTATTTAATTTACGCCATGTCTGACGAACGGAGGAAGGTGCTTGTTTCTGCAAGCTGTACCTTCCAGGACTGATGAATGACCCAAACCCAAATACTGCTTTTTATTAGTTCAAAGTCACATACCTCCAGTTGGTGAACTCATGTAGGGGCTGATTGTGGGATGTGCTAAATCTGTTAAAATTTTATGAGACTTATTTCATTTTTTACCCACTCCTGGTTTTGGCTTACAAATAGTGAGGTAAAAAACTCACCAAATACTCAACGTGTACATGTTTTAGTTTTCCCTTTTTGTTTTTCAAAATGCCCCCATACACATTAGTCTAATATGGGCCAAACTTGCTGATATCGATGGATTCAGCTAACAGTCTAATATGTATGGGGGAGCCAGATGACTATTGGCAGGGAGAGATGTCAAGGGTTAACGTGGGATATAAGTAGAAGAATTAAGGACCCTACACAGATTACATTAATATTGGCCAAACCCACCTGTGAAGGAAATATATAATCAATAAAGGCAATCATAACAGCAGTAGAGTTACATTTAGTTGACAAAAGGGTGAAACTGGATATACCAGTATTGTAAGCACAAATCTGGCACCTTAGCTCCTGGATCCTGAGCTTCAAGGGGGTTAGCAAATGGTCTGTACTAGGCAGAATATTTTCTATTGTCTGTATAAATATATATTTTTGTACCATGTTAGCCAGTAGATAGAAAAATATTTAGATTTGAGAGTCCTCAGTGGTTGATACCTTTTAATGGCTAACTGAAAAGATGTTAACAAATTGCAAGCTTTCGAGACTACTCAGGTCTCTTCATCAGGCTAGTATAACATGAAATCTGAAGAGTCACATATTTATACACAATAGGACACAGAAATAATGCAATAGATAAGACAAGTGAAGTGAAGCAGAACTTTGAGTATAGGAGAGTGGATAAACAGCTGTGGCCATAAATATTACAGCAGTTCATAGATAAGGACTTTGAAAGTTTTATTGTTCGGTGATTGAGGTCTGGTCAGTTTTGTGATGACCCCATAGGTCTGAAGTGGACATTCCTTAGTTGATGTAGAATGACATAAATCCATGCGACTGCAACACATTCATTCCAGCATTGAGTGTGTTGAAGGATGTAATCAGTTTATATTCCCAGATTTTTCTGTCTCTCTGAGATTTGAAATTACCTTTTAATACCAGTAATTTCATGTCTGTGATGTTGTGATCAGGGAGACAAAAATGTTTTGCCACAGGTAGATCTATTTTTTTTTTTTTTTCATATGTGGCGATGATGATTCATCCTTGTCCTAAGTTTTTGCCATGTCTCCCCAACATACAGACCTCCAGCTGGACATATGGTACATATAATTAAATACACTACATTAGATGTGATGCAGCTGAAAGTACCTGGGATCTTGTACTCCTGATGTGAATTGGGGATCTTTATCTTGTCTGTGGTCATTATAAATGGACAGATTTTACATTTCTTCTGGTTGGAAGTAAAGGTACCTGTAGCTGGTGGAGATGACAGGGAGCTTCTGACAATGATGCTTCTTAAATTTGGAGGCTGCCTGAAACACAGAAGTGGGGGGTCTGGAAATATGGATTGTAATTGGGCATCTTTTTGTAGTAAAGGTGCAACCAGAAGAAATGTAAAACCTGTCCATTTATAATGGGAGAATCGGCTGAGATGGATGTTGGCTAAACGATCGACCGAAGCATCATTTGGTCGACTGCCAACTAATGTCTATGGCCGTCTTTAGTGAAAGGGTAAATAAAAATGAATAAACAACTAAAATAACAATGTCACAGGTATACCGCGATAGAGAGGGACCAGAAGACCACGGTGTCTGGTTTCATGTACTCCTGCACTGGTTAGAAACACTTCACCATCATATTAACCAATGCAGATTTTTTCCTTACTAGTAGTGCAGGGGTTAAACTATTCCTGAAGCTTTCCTGCTTTGTTGGTCTTAGCTGTTCAGCTTTGGCCACTCCCCTCTGCTATATATACTCGCCTCTGGCACTTCCAGATTGCCAGTGTTAGTTTATACTGTCTGGTTCTGGAGTTGTTGGCTGCTTGAGGAGGCGTTTGGAGTGTTGTTGTTCAGAAGACTGTTTTTAGTGATTTGTCTGAGTGTGTATCCTCATCCTCTCCTGTTTGTTTTTTCCTTCCTATACTTCCTGGTGTTCCATTCTGTACTGTTTGTGAGTGCATATTTGTATGATTAATATTTTTATTTATCCTTGTACGTCTTCCCTTGTTTGTCTGGTTTGTGTATTCTTACACACTATATACTCATACACTACAACGTATCACTTCCCTGTGTGGGGGAGGGGACAGATAAGGGCTGATTTAGGAGCTCAGCAAGGCACGTGGCCCCGGTGTCTTCACCATCAGAAGTAATACGGGGAGCAGGGATAGCTAGGGCGCCCCTAGCCCCGGGATATCCTGTAGCAATTCCGTGACAAACAAGCTCTGATGTACAATATATCTGATGAAAAATATTCAATATCAGATAAGATATAGCTTACATTACATCATGTACAATAAGCAATAGCGGGCGGGCGACTGTGATACCGAAAAACTGTATTCTATTGACTATTGCAACTAATTAGAGCTCATCTTTCATTTTACATTTTACCAGAGCAGTCATCTCCTTACTGTCAGTGGGGTGTTTCTCTTTGGAGGGCAGTAGTATTGTGAGTGAGTGGTAACATGGTGTACTGTGATAGTGGAGGCCGATGTGTACAAAAGAGTATTCACAGAAACACAAGACTGTTCTGCTGGACAAAATCAGGACCTTCCCGTCCCTGTAAAATGCAGAATACTTAAAGAAGCATTCTTATCGAAGTTTTTATCTTAATATATTGCACTCATCATATTATATAGCATGGTGTACTTACAATTGCTCATTTTGCCTTTCTACCCAGTTAATTCTTCTGTTTCCATTAGGTCTATTATATCATGTGATTAAAAACTGACTAGCTGAATCCTTATGAGCTTTATGTAGAAATGGTATTTAAATTTTCCCTGTATGAGTCATAAGTCGCTGCAAAAGTCCCTGACGGAAAAGATAAAAAGTTTGATGGGAATGCTTCTTTAATTGCTTAACGTATGAATCGTGGTGATGGTAAAAAAATAGACAACTAAATGTTTGGACACCCATTCAAAAAAGGAAATGGGTTTGGTGTTTGTGACCTATTCTGCAACCGTTTTATAGTCAAACATGGCTCTGCTATGTACACACAGTTCCGCTCCGTACACATCATACAGTTCCACTCTGTGTATGTCGCACACAAACACATACAGCTTCGCTGCATACCAATCACACGGCCCTGCTCCATACACATCATACACACACATTGCTCCGCTGCAAACACCTCACGCGTACACAAAAAAGAAGACAAGCTCGTTCATAGCCATTACTTACGTCCATTGTACAATACCTCTGGTGGTAATAGGCTCAAAGGCTCTTTTCCCTGCGGCAATTGTTCTGCATGTCCATTTTTTTCATCTGAAAAAATCTTTACTAACCCGACTGACAATCGTCAATTTCCTTTGAGGGACTACATTAACTGCAGGTCCACTAATGTTATTTATGCTTTGACCTGTCCCTGTCCCAAGGTCTATGTTGGTCAAACATCGCAGGAACTTCGGAGGCGGGTACAGCAACACGCTTCGAATATCCATCTTGCTGAACAGGATTTGAGAAAGGGCAGGACCATCTCCACGGTGGCCCTGCACTTTCTTCAATTCCATTCCAGCAGCCCTAATAAACTGCGAGTTACAGGCCTCCAAAAAATGAAGCCTAACCCACGCAATTCAGATCATACTAGGGACCTTTTGAGGACAGAATCCAGGTGGATCTTTACACTTGACACAGTGGCCCCAAAGGGCATAAATGAGGATCTCTCATTTACTGGTTACTTGGCTTAAATTTCTATGGTGTCCTTATAAGCAGTACTCTGTTTATTTTGGGGGTGCATGTGCACCTCCTTTAAATTCCATTTCAGCAGCTTTAATATCAATATTTTTTAGATTCTACCCAGTTCCCCGGGGTTAGTTTCTTATTGAACCCTAATGTTTGATGTAGAGGCTATGAGGGGCACGAATGAGTATTTTCCACTTCTGACTTTTCCAGACTCCCATGGTGTTCTTGTATATGGAATCTTGCCCACTAGTGGGGTTTTGATTCTCCATTTTTTTTTTTTTTCCCCTCCCACGGGGCCAACTTGTGCAGTTCCATTAGTTTATGACTTATTTTCTTGTATTATTTGTGATTGTTTAGCTGTGTGCATCTTTTCACATATTTGCACACAGTCTCTTATGTATTCATATGTCTTGTCTTTTATCTTAATAAAAAGAAATAAAAAAAAAAAAAATAAATAAAAAAAAATTAATTTAAAAAAAATAAATAATAATAATTTAATTTTTTTTGTTTGTTTTTTTTTTGTTGTTGTTTTATGTCTGTCTGGTCAGTGAGTCTTATATGTCCAGGTCTGTATTCTGTTATGTGATGCATCTTTGTATCTATGCATGTGACGCGCCCCCTGGGCCAGTGCTGTAGTGCGGCGCGCGTGCGCGCCGGGAATACCCGGAGCCGGATCCGATGGGGGTAGTAGTCTTCGTGTGGCGGTGACCCGGTCCGTGCCCAGGGTGGTCAAACTAAGTGGCAGTTATTGGTATGATGGTATTAGTGTCCGACTACGCCACCCGTTGAATGCGGCTGCTGGGCAGTCCGCTGAGGCCGGTGGTACGGATGTGCAGCGTGGATGGTATAACCCCCAACGGGAGGGGTATGGCCTCAGGGCAGAGGATGAGGTTGATGTTGGGAGTGATGGTGTGGATGTCCCAGCACTAATGGTGCGACAAGGAAGCACGGAGACGCGAGGGTACAGTTCAGGGTCTTTACTGATGGTACAAGGCAAATTCCCCCGGGAGTACTGGCTAGTAGTTGGGGCCTGGTTAGTCTGCGAGTAAGCCGTAGTTCCCCTGGCCAAGTGGAGTTGTAGGCCTTCCCGTTAGTCTGTACCCTTCCTGGCTACCCTGCTTTCGGCGGTTACAAGTAGCCCACGTCCCTGGGTATACCGTGTGGTGCTCACCCGTATGGCTGGTGACCTGGGGCCTCCTGTTAGCCTCCGCTCCGGGATGGCGGTGCTGGTCCCTTCGTTGTGACTGAGCCTCCGGGCTTTTATGGCCAGAGGACCTGGAATCCCCTGCCGGATGGATTCTGCTGCTGGGTATATCTTAGTCCCCACAGCCTCGGACTCCTGTGTCCGGTTTTAGTACCTTCTCCCAGGGCGAGCTCTGCACAGCTCCAGCCCCTGGCGCTTCTCCTTGGCTCCTACAGAGCTCCTGATGTCTATCTGTCCCTGTTTCTGCGTGTCCAGACCAGACTCCGTCTCTGTCTGGAACTCCTCTGTCTAACCGTGCCTCAGCCCCAGTTCTTCCCCTCCCAGGACTGGGCAGGAGGTGTGGCATGCTTAGGATTCCTGCCCAGGAGACCTCCCACCTGCTCACAGACGTAATACTGCTATTACTGTGGAAACCAGACCCCTGGGGTGCCACATTCCCCCCTAGTGAAATTTAGTACTCCCGGACTAAACATATTTTTGAAAACATAACAGGGTATAAACAATAACAATTAAATACATGAGATGGTCACGGCGTGTCCGTAACCGGGAAGCAATAAGGGTGTCCATTTCACCAAAGAACAGGGAGCCGTAACCAGGTAGGGGTCTGTCCTGCCCCGAGTCTTTAACAGTCTTTAGTCCATTCCTGGGTTACGCTCCAAACATATTTACAACAGAGTTCCGGTTACTTACTGTCCATAACCTGTCAGTCCATATAAAGAAATCTGTAACTGAAAAACATAATTAGCAACGGCTACAACAAAACAGGTAAACATAAAATAGTTAAAGCAATTAGCCAACTTAGATTCTCCAACGTACGGGCATCTGGCCTCTGGTAACCCTAGTGGACCTACGGAGCTCACTAACTGGTCCTGCACTACAGGGTGTAGGAGGTGTTATGGGCAGGCTGGGCAGCTTTCTGCGCACTCTTTGGCTCACTAGGGGCACGGCAGGCTCACTACTAGCAGAGGGTTGATCCTCCTGTACTGCTGGTGTGGACTCTTCTGCCTCTTGGGCCGGCTGCTCTTCCAGCTCTTCCGGTTCCTCTGTAGGCACTTGCGGGGCTGGTTGGAGAAAGGTGAGGACGGGTACCACGACAGCACCGTTTACTTGTGTCCAAGACCGGGGGAAGTCTCCGAGTACAGTCCTGATCATTTCTTCCCTTTCCTCTGCGGGTTGAGGGTTTTCTTGATCTTCTTCTTCAGGGCTTTGCAGCTGCTCGGGACACTTCTTCAGGTGGTCTCTGGAGACAACGGCTGTGGTTTCTCCTCCATCCTTACTGATCACGCAAATCTTTGGGTTCTCATGGCTTGATGGCAGTACGGTGTACGGGTCCTTCTCCCACTGGTCGTCCAACTTGTGGAGCCGTCTTTTCCTCTTCAAGACCTGCTCTCCAGGTACCAGGGGAACAGCGGGAGCATACTGATTATAAGCCCTCTCTTGCCTTTCTCTAGCTTGAGACAGACTTCGCTCGATGCTCTCCTGTACTTTCCGATACTGCTGCTGCCGTTCTGTATCCCAGTCTGCCTCTGGCGAGGTGTCCTCGGGCGTCAGGACTCCCATATCCAGGTCGATAGGCAGCTTACCAGGTCTCGCTCTCATTAGGTAAGCCGGGGTACAGTTGGTAGAATCTACAGGGATGTGGTTGTATAGGTCCACCAGATCAGGCAGCTTCTCAGGCCACATACTGCGTTCTTCCAGGGGCAATGTTTTCAGGAGGTCTATCACCACCTGGTTCATCTTCTCGCAGAGTCCATTGGTTTGAGGGTGATAGGGCGTTGTTCTTATCTTCGTGCAGCCATACAGGTTGCAGAACTCCTGGAAGACTTCTGCTTCGAAGGCTGGCCCTTGGTCTGTCAGCACTTGGTCCGGGTACCCGTGTGGACGGCAGAAGTGCTGCTGGAAGGCTCTAGCTGCTGTTTGAGCCGTTAAGTCCTTGACCGGGACCACCACCAGGAACCGGGAGTAATGATCTACGATTGTGAGGGCGTAGACATACCCAGATCTGCTTGGAGCCAGTTTCACATGGTCCAGGGCTACCAGTTCCAGTGGCTGTCGGGTGATGATGGGCTGCAAGGGAGTCTTCTGGCTGGCACGGTCCTTCCTTCTTAGGTGGCACGGTCCACAGTCTCTGCACCACCTCTCGATGGCTCCTCTCATGCCTACCCAGTAGAACCGTTCACGCAACAAGAACTCCAGCTTCTTCCACCCGAAATGTCCTGCTCCGTTGTGGTACGCCTCCAGAATCATAGCCGCGTTTCGTCTGGGGACCACTACCTGCCAGGTCAACTCATGTGTTCGAGAGTTAACCATTCTCCGGCACAACTTCTCCCTGTAGAGGAACAGCCTACTTTTCTCCTTCCACAGTTGCTTAGTCTCCTCTGGGGCGTCTGGGTCCAGACTGGCATCGGCTTGGGTCAGCATTTCCTTCACCAGACGGACTGCGGCATCACTGTCTTGCGTCTCCGCCCAGTTGTAGTGGGGCAAGGGATTGAACGTCGCGGAGCGCCTGTCCTTCACACGGTGGGAATACAGGGTAATCCCATGACGGTGGAACGCAGGGAGCTCAACTTCTTCCAGATCTTCTGGATCTTCCCCTACGTCCGGTAAGTTCGGCATTCTAGACAGGGCATCCGCGTTGGCATTGGAGCGTCCTGCCCGGTATTTGATGGTGAATTCAAAGTTGGACAGGCGAGCCATCCATCTCTGTTCCAGAGCACCGAGCCTTGCAGTGTCCAGGTGTGTCAACGGGTTGTTATCCGTGTACACGATGAATTTGGAGGAGGCAAGGTAATGCTTGAAACGTTCGGTCACTGCCCACACTACTGCCAGGAACTCCAGCTTGAATGAGCTATAATTCTCAGGGTTCCTCTCGGTGGGTCGTAGCTTTCGGCTAGCGTAAGCGATTACCCGTTCTTTTCCTTGCTGGATCTGGGACAGCACGGCTCCTAGCCCGATGTTGCTTGCGTCCGTGTGGAGGATAAAGGGCTGGCTGTAGTCTGGATATGCCAGGATTTCATCCCCCGTGAGGGCCATCTTCAGCTGGCAAAAGGACTCCTCTTCCAGCTTTTCCCACCTGACGGGCGGCTTCTGGTTTTTGGCTTTTCGAGATTGACCTATCAGGAGGTCCTGCATAGGGGCTGCCATTTTGGTGAAACTGGGAATGAATCTTCGGTAGTAGCCTACCAACCCGAGGAACTGCCGCGCTTCCTTTATGCTGGAGGGTCTTGGCCAGTCCTTAATCACGGTGATCTTATCAGGGTCAGGAGCCACTCCGTCAGCACTCACCACGTGTCCCAGGTATTGCACCTTTGGTTTCAGGAGGTGACACTTGGAGGGTTTCACCTTTAGGCCGTAGTTTGCCAGAGCTTCGAACACTTCTGCCAGGTGTTTCAGGTGGTCCTCGTAGGTCTTGGAATAGACGATGACATCGTCCAGGTATAACAGGACCGTCTCGAAGTTCCGGTGTCCCAGACAGCATTCCATCAACCGTTGGAAGGTTCCTGGTGCGTTGCAGAGCCCGAACGGCATACAGTTAAATTCGCTGAGACCCATCGGGGTGGTGAATGCGGTCTTCTCCCGGTCTGCCTCTGCTACAGGAACCTGCCAGTACCCGCTAGTGAGATCCAAAGTAGAGAAGAAGTTAGCAGATTTTAATGCAGCTAAGGACTCTTCTATCCTTGGTAACGGGTACGCATCTTTGTGTGTGATACGGTTGACCTTCCTGTAGTCTACACACATTCTCATAGTGTTGTCCTTCTTTTTCACTAAGACTAGTGGAGCTGCCCAGGGGTTACAGCTGTCCCTGATTACCCCAGCCTCCTTCATGTCTCTAAGCATCCCCTTGGCGTGTTGGTAGTGTGCAGGGGGTACGGGTCGGTATCTCTCCTTTATGGGAGGATGGTCTCCCGTGGGGATGTGGTGTTCTACCCCCTTTACTCGCCCGAAGTCTAACGGGTGTTTACTAAACACTCTCTCGTACTCTTGAACCACCCGATAGACTCCTTGTTTCTGGTGTGAGGGAGTGGAGTCAGTACCCAGATGTAGTTGCTGACACCAGTCCTCCATTGGTTTCTTAGAGCCGCTACCTCCCTCTGGTTGAGATGGAGGCAAGGGTTCCACGGCCTGTACAGAATTCTGGTTTATGGTGAACAATTTAGCTAGCGTGGCATACCGGGGCAGGTGTACTTCTCTCTCACCGATATTTATGATGCGAACGGGCACCCTCCCATGGCGTACATCGACCACCCCCCGTGCTGTCAAAATGGTGGGCCTACTGTCTGAGTAGACGGGTTCTACCATTGCTTGGTAGTCTCTACCTCTTAGACCAATAGCTGCCCGGCACCAAATCATCATCTCACTTTTTGGGGGCATGGCAATAGGGAACGGGTCACACATTCTCACGCTACCTATCTCACCACCAGATAGTTCCACCTGTTGCCGCTTCATCAGTGCCCGGATCTCTTTTTGGAGCACACGCTGCTGGCCGGAACTGGCGTTCTTGGCAACCTGCTGTAAAATGAGAATCACCTCTGCAAGACAATTTTCAATTACATTGGTTCCCAGGGTGATTCTAGGGTGACTCTCATGACGGTCTATGTCCACTATAATCAGTCCTTGTGCCGCCAGTTCGACTTTACCGATTTTAATGGTCACCTCCTTGAATCCCACCTGCGGCACGGGCTGACCATTGCTGGCGATGATACTCAGGTCGTCGTTTGGGTAGCGGGTTATGTCCGAATCATTCCAGTACTGCTTGAAGAGCACGTACGGGATGGTGGTGACCTGTGACCCAGTGTCTAGTAGGGCACTCATAGGAATGCCATCCAGTACCACAGGCAAGATTGGACGTCCCCCTACGTATTTATCACGCCAGTTTGATGGGCCTGATGGTCTTATGCCTGGGGGTTGGCCCTCTACCCCAGGTTGTGCCCGTTTAAATGACAGTACCTTGCCACATGTCCAGGTTGATTGCAGCGGCGGCAAATAGGTCGTCCGTCCTCGTTGTATCGATCGCTGGGTCTTCCTCTGGCCGGTGGGGTCCTCCTTGGTCGGCGCCACGGGATGTCCTCCGGTCCGGATGCCAGCTCGATCTTCCCTGCAGTAGAAACCTGTAAAGAATGCACAGTTCGGGTTAGCGCGGCAACGCTTTTAGTTAGCTCTTGGACCTGATGGTGCAGGTCTGTAGCCGGGTCACTGTTTAAAGCCTGCGCATCAGCTCCCACAGGCCCTGCAGACAAGGGCGCCGTCTCCTGGTGATAAGTGATAGCAGGGCGCCTGTGGGTCACAGCGCCACCTGGTGCCGGTTCTCGGAGCACCCGGATGGCTCTGTCCTTGAACTGTGCAAAGTCCAGGTCAGGGTACTGTAAGGCCATTGCCCGCAACTGGGTTCGGTGCACAGTAGACCCTCAATGAATTGTTCAGTCAACAGCTTATCTTCATTTCCCACGCTGTCAGGGTCTGCCTGCGTAATGGCTCTCAGGGCCTCTTGTAGGTTTAGAGCATAGTCTCTTATACTCTCATGTGCCCGTTGTTTGCACCCATAAAATCTTAGTTTTATTTCGGCTGAGGTGCGGGTGTCAAATGTGTCTTTCAGCCGGGTTAGTATGTCTCTGACAGTCCTCTTCCTCCCAGGTGGCCAGGACTTTACCTCCCTTTGGGCTGCCCCGATTAATTGGGCCACCAGGATGCTCACTTTTTGCGCCTCCGTGAGGGGATACACCTGGAAGAGGCTATCCAGCCTTTCTCTGAAGTCATTTAGGGTATGTGACTCCCCTGAGTACTGGGGTAGCCAGGCTGCCCCCGGGATATAGGGCATGGTGAAAGGCATGACCGCAGCAGCGGTAGCGCTGGCGGCGGCTGTGGCGGTGAAGCTCTCCTCCGTATCCGACATCCTCCTCCCCCCCAGTGGACCGTGGCCTACCTTGCGATGATCCTCTTCCGTAGGCCGCGGCTCCGCAGTGGATCGTCAGGGTTGAGGACCTTCCGTCGCGCTCCTGTGACGTCGGCGTCTGCTGGGCTCCTTCCAGGACCTTACGCAACGTCCGGACGTGAGGCGGGGCTTCAGTTCTCGCGGGCTTTCGGAGTCCACGCCCCTCTTCTTCCCGCGCGGCGCCCTCAAGATGGCGTCCAATGGCGGGAAAACTCCACGGATGGCGGGAAGAAGGCAGAAGATGGCGTCGGATGGCGGGAATCGGCTCCAGATGGCGGGAAACGACTCCGGACGGCGGGAAACTTCACCACAGGTAAGTATAAAAGTCTCTTTTTTCAGGCACGCAGTACCTGGTGGTTGCGGGCACGTAATCCTGCCGACTACGCCAAAATTGACCTGGGCCAGTGCTGTAGTGCGGCGCGCGTGCGCGCGGGGAATACCCGGAGCCGGATCCGATGGGGGTAGTAGTCTTCGTGTGGCGGTGACCCGGTCCGTGCCCAGGGTGGTCAAACTAAGTGGCAGTTATTGGTATGATGGTATTAGTGTCCGACTACGCCACCCGTTGAATGCGGCTATGAAGCCGCCGCTGCAGGGCAGTCCGCTGAGGCCGGTGGTACGGATGTGCAGCGTGGATGGTGTAACCCCCAACGGGAGGGGTATGGCCTCAGGGCAGAGGATGAGGTTGATGTTGGGAGTGATGGTGTGGATGTCCCAGCACTAATGGTGCGACAAGGAAGCACGGAGACGCGAGGGTACAGTTCAGGGTCTTTACTGATGGTACAAGGCAAATTCCCCCGGGAGTACTGGCTAGTAGTTGGGGCCTGGTTAGTCTGCGAGTAAGCCGGAGTTCCCCTGGCCAAGTGGAGTTGTAGGCCTTCCCGTTAGTCTGTACCCTTCCTGGCTACCCTGCTTTCGGCGGTTACAAGTAGCCCACGTCCCTGGGTATACCGTGTGGTGCTCACCCGTATGGCTGGTGACCTGGGGCCTCCTGTTAGCCTCCGCTCCGGGATGGCGGTGCTGGTCCCTTCGTTGTGACTGAGCCTCCGGGCTTTTATGGCCAGAGGACCTGGAATCCCCTGCCGGATGGATTCTGCTGCTGGGTATATCTTAGTCCCCACAGCCTCGGACTCCTGTGTCCGGTTTTAGTACCTTCTCCCAGGGCGAGCTCTGCACAGCTCCAGCCCCTGGCGCTTCTCCTTGGCTCCTACAGAGCTCCTGATGTCTATCTGTCCCTGTTTCTGCGTGTCCAGACCAGACTCCGTCTCTGTCTGGAACTCCTCTCTCTAACCCTGCCTCAGCCCCAGTTTATATAGGGGAAGTTCTTCCCCTCCCAGGACTGGGCAGGAGGTGTGGCATGCTTAGGATTCCTGCCCAGGAGACCTCCCACCTGCTCACAGACGTAATACTGCTATTACTGTGGAAACCAGACCCCTGGGGTGCCACACATGTTTGGTGATTGTCCTCAGATCATATACGGACTTCTTAGTATTCCTGGTTTGGACTGCAATTCTTTTTGGTTAATGCTAGCACTTTCTTGTGTGATCACTATTATTCTCTGCAGCGGACGCGCTGCTCCCGGGGTTTTTGCGTTCCATTGTGGAACGCAAGCCTCTTCTTCATTATGACTACGTGCATGGTTCATTGCTCTGCGTGTTTACCCTTCTGACTGGATATGACGTTTACTTTACTTCCACCCGCGTTCCACCGTATGGTCCTGGTGGAACGCATCTTTGACAACAATAGCTTCAGGGCTGTATTTGACGCCCTCTGCTTTGGACCGGATATGACGTTAAACCCATTTCCGTTTGCGTTCTACCGCATGGACTGGGTGGAACACATTCTGATAAGAACAGGCCTGTCTACACGCCATAGGGAGACAAACACTCACCTGAAACTAGTCACACCATTTGGGATCAACTATATAACACACACATGTGCTCTTAGACAACATACCCCCTGACGAAGCTGCGTCTGAGCAGCATAATGTGTAGGGTCTCTGGTGCCAGCAGGTAATTATCCTTCCATATATTTTTTATTTACTTATTTTCTTGACTTAACCACTCAGGAATGCCTGGCTTGTTATTTATATTTGGATCAACTGTGCCACGTCATATATGACTTTGGTGACGCAATCTGGCCAATACCTCTAAAATATGGGCCCCCATTGCCAATAACCCATCTCTCCTACTCATTCCTTGATTCACTTATATTATTTAGGAGGGTTTGGTTTGTCATAAACACATATTTTGACTGGTTGTGCCGTGCTATTTATAGCCAGGGTTGCTTAGTAGGTCTACATTAATTGAATGTTATATAAGTGATGTAAAATACACCTGTGGCACATAACATAGTGGGGTTTATTGCTATTTTTATGCATATTATCATGAATTCCCCCATATGAAGATTGCACATGTTTTTCTGTTTTAAATGCTTTTAAAAAAATTTTCTTTTGTTGTCTAAATGTAATCATGTAATAAAGATTTTTTCTTTTTCACTTTTCCAACATTGGGTGTGCATGGTTATATATCCTGAGTCTTTTTCTTCCGAATAATTTTGAAACACCTCACGCGAGCGCAGCTATGCTGAAAACATCTCTTTCGCACATGCGTGGCTATGCTTAAAAAAAAACTTGAGCGCATGTAGCTACACTAAAAACACCTCTCGCAAGAGGAGTTTCCAGCATAACCGCACATGTGAGGAGTTTCCTCTTCTCACACTTGGCTATGCTGGAAACTCTTCCTTTCACATGCGGCTGCGCTGGAAACTCCGTGTACACCTGTCTCTGCTCACAGCTCAACTCCAAATTATACACATCTGTGGACACATGGCTCCATTCAATACACATTGTACTCATCGTACAGCCGGCTATGCTTCATACAGATCATAAATATCTATACATACGAGCACAAAGCTCCACCACATACACCGCACCATTGTGAACTCCTCAAGCTCAGTCCCAACATGTCACACTGCTCCTGCTATATCCACAGTTCCTCCTGACCCCACACACAAACTTTGCCTCATCCAACACAGCAGTCCATAGAACACACACACACACACACACATATACATACATTCATGATTCTGTTCACTTCACACACAGCTTTGTGTACATCACACATACTTTTTGGTTTTTATATCTTGAGAAAGGCGTTGGTATTAATAAAAACCGTCTTGGAATTCCAAGCCATTTCATTCATTCCCGCAGCACAGCTCGCCTAAAAGTGCCAGCTTCCATTTTTTGCCATTACCTCTGGAAGAACCATTTCCTCCAGCCACGGGGCAGCGGCTTTTGACGCATTTACAGGTGTTGCGCCTGCACACAACACATTTAGGTGAATGCTACCATTGATTATACCTTCCCCTTGCCAGACGGTATTGCCCTATTTTGTGTGTGCTTTTGTCCCTCTCCAGAGCTTCTCACACACAAACTTTGGCTCATCCAGCACAGCAATCCATATATCACACACACACGGCTCCGCACTGTACACGACACACGCACAAGGCTCCACACACGTCACACATACATGATTCTGTTCACGTCACACACAGCTTTGTATACATCACACATACGGCTCCGCACACTTCTCACACACACACACGGGTTGGCTCCGCAGATGTCATCGCACACTCTGCTTCTTTAGTGAAGAAACGTGTAGGGCAGAGTCCCCAGGAACTATAAGCTACTTGCCAGCTGATATAGGAGATTGATACATGGTGTGCTAATGACAGTCCGGCTGAAACAGCCTGCAGATAACATCAGGTTTTCCATAGCTGTCAATAATATAAATGAGACTGGATAAGCCAGTTGTAGGCTGAGAGAATTAGGACAAAATAAAAAGAAGGGGTACAACTATCATGGACTAAATATAAACCGCAGAAAAATGAAAATTAGTTCGCTGCCGGGATAGTTTTCTCTCACTATAGGAATGCTAATACATTCCAGATAAATCACATCTGTGACTAGCTCTACTAATAAATCTAATAGGCTGCATTAATATCCTGCACACAAAGCACTTTAGCTAGGAGAGTATATACATCTGTTATTACCCTTATATAGCTGCTGGGGAAGGCTTCTTTTTCTCACTTCATTTTTTTTCTCACTTTTTCTTTAATGTTGGTATCTTTATTCTTAATCTATTAATATAAAAGTTACATTTTAACTATTACTCCAATTGGATAAGACAGTGACATATCATTCATCGCATGTCCTGCAGGTTCCACCTCCTGCAGCATTACCCTCCTCCTAGTTCCCCCACCACACACGTGCACTGCAGCTTCCTGGTGTGAGCTCCGCCCCTTTCAGTGATGTGGTCCAGCACACTAGCAGGAGCAGCTCCATTCACACTGTGTATTTAGGGTGCGGCTCTGCAGGTGGAGGTATGTGGCGATTCCTGGGAGCAGGGGACATTAACCCCCTCAGTTCTGAGGCTGTTTAGGTGCATTTGCATTTCTGCATTGTAATAACCATAACTTTTTATTTTAATCTAATCTAATATCCATTACTTTGCCTCTGGAATGGTGGCCGTGTGAGGGGCCGTTCTCTGCACAGTCTGATGGAAGCATTGTGGCTAAATACCAGGAGATCGAGCAATTTAACTTTGTTTATGTAACTATTTTTATGTTTTTTTTTGCGCTTTTATTTCCATTGGAGCCATTCTGTGGCACCTTTATTAGGCTATGTGCGCACGATCAGGAATTGCTTGCAGATATTTGTGCAAGGTTCTGAACCTCCTGGCAGCAAAAATGTTGTGGAACATCCGCAGCGTTTTTGATGCGTTTTTTTTTCCTCTCCAATGCATTGTATAGGAAAAACGCACAAAGAATGGACGTGCTGCTTCTTTTTTCGTACGTGAAATTCAGTCAGGAAAAATCCTGATCATGTGCACAGATCTGCCTCAATCTCATAGGAAATCTTAGGATAAGGATTGCAATGCGTTTTTTAGGCCAATTCCTCGCGAAATTGGCACATAGGCTATATGCACATTGTGCGTTTTCTTAGTCCTCTGACCGTCATGGCAAATCATTAAACCGTGTCACAGGACACCAATGGTGCAACATCAGCCCCTTCCTCTATCTAAGCCCACTATCAGTATTCGGTCAGTGTTTTTTCTCAGGAGTGGGAGCCAAAACCAGGAATCGGCGATAAATGCAGAATTGGTGACTTGTTTCTATTATACCTTTTCTCTGATTGTTCCTCACCTGGTTTTGGCTCCAACTCCTGAGAAAAAATACTGACTGAACACTGACCAAATACTGATAGTGGGGAGGTGGCCTAACGGCAAAAGAGGTAATAGAGTCAAGATTTCAGTAATCTCTGCTCATCCCATCATCGATTATTAGTACGTCTCAGTGCTGAAGTTGGCGTAATATTAATAACAATCATCGTATAGGCTGACAAGCTGTAACTGTGCGATCACTTATATACCTCAGGTAAAATGGTGACTGCTTCCTCTGGCTCTGCAGGCCTGAGGTAAAAACAGCTCTGTGCACCATCATTCACAGGTCTGTGTATCATGATCTCAGTACTGGCCGTGGTTCCCCTGACCTTAACTTGACCGTCTCATAAGCATATATGAGGCTGTGGAGGTCAGGTCATGAGACCTCCTGCCAGTCCATGCATCACTGTCTGAACACAGACTGCAACATATACTCTTACTTATGAATTAAGCATATCTCAGCTATAATGGAGGAGGCTCTATCTGTCAGTGTCCTCAGATATAATGGAGGAGGCTCTATCTCTCTCAGATATAATGGAGGAGGCTCTATCTCTCAGTTACCTCAGCTATAATGGAGGAGGCTCTATCTGTCAGTGTCCTCAGATATAATGGAGGAGGCTCTATCTCTGTCGGTTACCTCAGATATAATGGAGGAGGCTCTGTCGGTTACCTCAGATATAATGGAGGAGGCTCCATCTCTGTGAATGACCTTAAATATAATGGAGGAGGCTCTATCTCTCTCAGATGTAATGGAGGAGGCTCTATCTGTGTCAGTTACCTTAAATATAATGGCGGAGGCTCTCTTTCCTCTATTTCCCTCAGTGATTTAAAATATCAACTAAGATGCTCACATGCTGTTTCAGAAAAGCAGAGTATGTTCTTTCTTCCTCTGATACAATGGCGGCCAGTCAATCAGTCTAATATATTGGATACTCTTCTCTCCATTATCTTACTGACAGGACTGACATCCCTCCATCTTACTCTCTCTCTCTCTCTTCACTTCTCTGGCTCTTTCCAATTCCTGTCTCACTCCCCAGGGCTGATGGGAGATGTAGTTCTTTTCATGTGCAGGTTTTATAAGGTATGAATGGATTCCAGTCACCTAATGTTTGCTAAGATAAGTGTCTGTACTCAATTCATTAAGACTGGCGTTGTGCACACCAGTCTTAAAGGGGTTGTCCGGTTCAAATCTATGTCTGCATTCACTGTGTGTCTGCAGACTTATGAATCCACCCAGGGCACACACTGTATGCTTTTGGGATTAACCAGTTTCTGACTTGAGCTGAAGGGTATGTTTATATATACTCCGGGCCAGTGGGCGTGGCCTCACTTCACACAAGTGTATGGAGAGCGAGGCTGCACCCACTGGCCCGGGGGTATGTATAACTCATACATACCCTTCGGTTCCTGCAGCACACAGTGTGTGCACTAGAGGGTGGATTCATAAGTCTGCAGTCACATAGTGACTGTAGACTTATTGATTATGGACCAGACAACCCCTTTAATGAACTGGCTCGTTGCAGTACAATGTGACTAATTCATTAAGAGGCATACATTACTTGATGGAATTAGACACATCTTTTAAATGGTGTGCACCTCCACCAGAAATCTACTCCAGTCAGAGACTAGAGTACATTACTGGCAAACGTTACGCCACTATATTGACGTAAAGCATCATTAATTAGATGGACTGTGTTAGCCATGTCCAGTACATGTGCTGCTCTTTTTGGCAAAGCAGCTTAGGACTGGTGTAAACACCTTGATGAATTGGAGCCATAGCCATCAGCCCCTCTGCGCCCCTCACTCATGTCCTCTGCAAAGGTAAAGTCTCCCCTTGTGCCTCCTGCCTTCTCCACTGTTAGGGCTTGCTCTCACTTGCGATTAAATCGGACAAATGCAATCCGATAAATTCGGATTGCATTCGGATCAATTTAATGCTATGCTGGTGCGCTCAGTGGCGTTTTTTTTTTCCAGCTCCGATCGGATTGTGATCGGGCTGAAAAAAAAATAGCATGCTGTGATTGCATGCAGGATTTGGATCACACGCACCCATAATAAGCCTATGGGTGCTTGTGAAATATCGCACTGCACTCGGATATCACCCGAGTTCAGTGCGATTCCCGCCGACGCCAGCAACAGAGGAGATGTAGAAATTGCTTTCTCCGTCTCCTTCGCAGCTGTGCTGCAATCGTCTCTGTGCGAGAGATAGGAGCAATGACACTCGGCTCCCGATTGCAGCAGAGCAGGAGCTGAATGTCATTAGCATATCTTATCCGATGCTCTTACATGGGATGCCATACGCTAGTGGGACCCCGGCCTTAAGGCCCCGTCACACATAACGAGATCGCTAGCGAGATCGTTGATACGTCACGGTTTTTGTGACGCAATAGCGATCTTGCTAGCGATCTCGTTATGTCTGACAGGTAGCAACGATCAGGCCCCTGTTGTGAGATCGCTGATCGTTACAAAGCTTCCTGGACCATTCCTGGGTAGTTGCGCTCCCGCTGGGCAGTGTGCATCGCTGTATTTGACACCTTATCACCGACCTCGTTAGCGATTCAGAACTGAGACACGTAGGCGTGCATAAATTGGACTTTTCCGCTCCCCTCGTCCCCGATTGGTGGTCGCTACAGCGTTCTCATTTTCCGCCGTGCATAAAGAAGGCAACAGAATAGCGATTCCATCCTTTGTTTCTGACCTCGTGCTGGATTGCAGATCCTAGCAGAATTCTCCGGGCTGTTGATATCCGTTCATTCGACTGAGTCCTGATTTTGCGTAATTTTATGCACGCCTTTGTGACACAGTACAGTCCCTATCAAGGTGTGGATCGTGGAAATAGTTGCTGTGTGAAAGCGTCCCAACGACCGCCGAGATCGTTAGTTAGATCGCTGGGGCGGCCGACATCTTTGGGAAGTTCTGCATGTTTGACAGCTCCCCAGCGATCCTGAAACGACTCTCCAGCGATCACAAAACCGTGACGTAATAACGATCTCGCTAGCGATCTCGTTATGTGTGACGGGGCCTTTAGTGTCTTGCATTCCCTAAACTCTTCTCCTCTCTATGCTCCGCTCCTTTTCAGTATTAATTTACTGTCTCTTCACCTTTTGTGTGAGTGGTTTAACCCTTTCTTCACCTTCCGCATGCATCCTCTCTGCTATTCCCTGTGTTGTATCTCCCATGCAGACGATTATATAGGGGTTAACCCCCTCACCCTTGTCCCTGTGGTGTTTCCATCTTCAGTCCATGCCCTCCGTAAATTGTAATACCCCTTGTCTGGCTTAAATTCCGCTCCAGTCTGACTAGTTTACAAGCTAATAAAAATGTGTGTTGGAAGGATGATGAGTATTACACTGTGTGCAGAATTATTAGGCAAGTTGTATTTTAGAGGATTATTTTTATTATTGATCAACAACTATGTTCTCAATCAACCCAAAAGACTCAATAATATCCAAGCTTAATATTTTTGGAAGTTGGAGTGGGCTTTTTTTTGATTTGGCTGTCTTAGGAGGATATCTGTTTGTGCAGGTAACTATTACTGTGCAGAATTATTAGGCAACTTAATAAAAACCAAATATAATCCCATTTCACTTGTTTATATTCACCAGGTAAACCAATATCAGTGCACAAAATTTAGAAATAAACATTTCTGACATGCAAAAACCAAAAAAATTAGTGATCAATATAGCCACCTTTCTTTATGATGACACTCAACAGCCTTCCATCCATAGATTCTGTCAATTGCTTGATCTGTTTTCGATCAACATTGCGTGCAGCAGCCACCACAGCCTCCCAGACACTGTTCCGAGAGGTGTACTGTTTTCCCTCCCTGTAGATCTCACATTTTATGATGGACCACAGGTTCTCTATGGGGTTCAGATCAGGTGAACAAGGGGGCCATGTCATTATTTTTTCTTCTTTTAGACCTTTACTGGCCAGCCACTCTGTGGAGTAGTTGGATGCATATGATGGAGCATTGTCCTGCATGAAAATCATGTTTTTCTTGAGCGATAACGACTTCTTCCTGTATCACTGCTTGAAGAAGTTGTCTTCCAGAAACTGGCAGTAGGTCTGGGAGTTGAGCTTCACTCCATCCTCAACCCGAAAAGGTCCCACAAGTTCATCTTTGATGATACCAGCACCCCACCTCCACCTTGCTGGCGTCGGAGTGGAGCTCTCTTCCCTTTACTGATCCAGCCTCTGGCCCATCAAGAGTCACTCTCATTTCATCAGTCCATAAAACCTTTGAAAAATCAGTCTTAAGATATTTCTTGGCCCATTCTTGACGTTTTATCTTATGTTTCTTGTTCAAAGGTGGTCGTTTTTCAGCCTTCCTTACCTTGGCCATGTCCCTGAGTATCGCACACCTTGTCCTTTTTGATCCTCCAGTAACGTTGCAGCTCTGAAATATGGCATCTTGGCAGCTTCACGCTTGATTTTTCTCAATTCATGGGCAGTTATTTTGCGCCTTTTTTGGCCAACACGCTTCTTGCGACCCTGTTGGCTATTTGCCATGAAACGCTTGATTGTTCGGTGATCACGCTTCAAAAGTTTGGAAATTTCAAGACTGCTGCATCCCTCTGCAAGACATCTCACAATTTTGGACTTTTCAGAGCCCGTCAAATCTCTCTTCTGACCCATTTTGCCAAAGGAAAGGAAGTTGCCTAATAATTAAGCACACCTTATATAGGGTGTTGATGTAATTAGTCAACACCGCTCCTCATTACAGAGATGCACATCACCAGATTTACTTAATTGGTAGTTGGCTCTCAAGCCTATGCAGCTTGGAGTAGGACAACATGTATAAAAAGTATCATGTGATCAAAATACGCATTTGCCTAATAATTCTGCACGCGTTGTAGATGTGTTGTGAAAAGACCCCACTGCAAATCCAGAAAATACTGCTGGGAAATCTGCCTGAATAATCGACACACGAGTCAAGCAGATTTTGGTGTGGAAGTTTTTTTTTCATTTTTTTTTCAGAAGTCTTGCTTTTCCTGGCGGTTCAGTGGGAAAAAAGTGATGTTTTATACTTAATAAATTCTTCCGTGTAAACTGAGACATTGCGGATTTGTATCCCCTGCCTGAATAAAGTGGACTATGCTGACGTCAGGGGCGTACATAGAAATCATGGGGCCCCATAGTAAAAGTCCAAATTGGGCCCCCCTTCCCCGTAAAAAAAAAAAAATAAATCTGCAACGTAACTGGAATCACAGTGTATAGGCGCAGTCACAAAAAGACATAGCTATCTACTTTTGAAGACAGGGAAATGGACATGTCTTGTATCATATACATAGTAAATGTGCCCATACTGAAGCCTTTTAGTGTTCTCAACCCTCTTATCGCCCTATAGATTTAAATACCCCCCAAAAATGCATCCAACACACTGTATGATAACCCCTACAGTAAATTCCCCTACTGTAACCCCCACATGCACAGTATGATGACTCCATAGTCCCCCCAGCAAAGTATGATGTCCACACAACCACCCACACAATATGATAGCTCTGACAGCACCCAAACACAGTATGATGGTCCACACACACACACCCCACAGCATCCCCATCTCACGCAGTATGAAGGTCCCCGCAAAGTATGATGATCCCCACAGACCCACATTGTATGATGATCCTCACACAGTTTGATGGTCCCATAGGCCCTCCACAGGACCTCCAAACAGTATGATGAAGGTACCCACAGTATGATGGTGAGCACATTTCTCCCACACACAGTAAGCAGCACGGTGGCTCAGCGGTTAGCACTGTATGGTGTCTCAGTGGTTAGCACTGCAGCCTTGCAGCGCTAGGGTACTGGGTTCAAATCCCACCAAGGACAACATCTCCAAGGAGTTTGTATGTTCTCCCCGTGTTTGTGTGGGTTTCATCTGGTTTCCTTCCACACTGTGGAATTAATGGCGTTATATAAGTGAGTAAAATAAATATATACCGTATTTTGCAAAATAGGAAAAAATATATATATTTTTTCTGAATAAAATGGTGCGCCTTATAATCCTTTTTACCTGGGGGCAGTGGTAGTGGAGGAGGGGTCACAGGAGCCAGGCTCACACATACCGGAGACTGGCGGCAGAGGAGGCTGCGGCAGGAGACGGGCGATGCTGCGGCCCCTCCCTCAGAAGAAATGTCAGTGATTCAAGGCGGTGGTGGCAGCGGGAGCTAGGCGAGTTCAGCGAGGCGATGCTGCGGCCCTGTCCTCAGAAGTCGGCGGTGAGCGGAGGCGAGGTTCCCTATCCTGTACATAGCCCTGCGCTGTGTTTTTGTAAAATGGCTGCTGGAGCATGCGCAGATCGAGATCTCTAAAGAACTCTGCCAGCTCCCGTCGCCACCACCACCACCACCACCACCACCTTGAATTACTGACAGTTCTTCTGAGGGTGGGGCCGAAGAATCGCCCTGCTACTGCCACAGCGGCCGCCAACCTCCTGTGTTTGGGACCCCTAGCCGCCGCCCCCCCAAGTAACCATAACTTTTCATTATAAGACGCACACCCTTTTTTCCTCCCAAATTTGGGGGGAAAAAGTGTCTTATCCGTAAAATAAATAAATAATATTGGCCCCCACAGTAGTCCCCACCACAATATGATGATCGCCACAAGCCCCCCCCCAATCATATGATGACCCCCTTTCAGTAGTCCCCATCACAGTATAAGATCCCACAGACCCTTACAAGTCCTGACTAGGAGAGCATGAGCTGCTGTGCAGATAAATGTGTGTAAAGCAGTAATTTATTATTGTTCAGCTGTAATCCGCTCTGGTCCCAGAAGTTCCTCCTCAAGCCTTTTGGTGACCGACACAGGACAGTGTGACAGTAGCTCTAGCTCAGTGTGAAGGAGGCTTCCTGACTCTCTTTTTGCACAATCACAGCCCTCCTCCCCATAAACCTGTAAATAGTTAGCAGAATTCTATTTGCGACCCCCTCCCTTAACACCTGCACATCCAACAATCAGCATGCAGGTGGAAACTCATCTGACTGAGTCATTTCACACAGAGAGCCCAGCTGCCCTGCGAACCTGCAGTGTCAGCGGAGTGTCACCCCTGCATCCAGGACGGCTCCCTCTGTCTCCATTAGCCAGGCTCCAATGATCACCATGCTCCGGGTGCTCAGCTCCTCTCTGCTGTGCATGCAGCACAGTGATCTAGAGGGGCGTGTCTATGGACAGAGCAGCCGGCTCCGGGCCCCCTGGACGCTGGGGCCCCATAGCAGTCGCGTGGTCTGCCTCTATAGGCGGTACGCCACTGGCTGACGTCCTGCTACTTAACATTTTTAATGTTCCACTGTTGCATGATCTGTGGACTGATAAAATGTATGGATTTTTTTCATTACTATTACACTGCCTTTATTTAGCGACTTTTGTGCTACTTCCACTTCTTTATAATAGCATTGTGTTATATCAACACATGATAGCTACAGAAATCACACATGATAACATGTTATTCAAGTCCAGAATGCAAAAATAGTCAGGAAGTTTTGTGACAAAACAAAAAAGTTTATCATTATGTTACAAGGCCTGTAACATTTATTATTTTTCTTGCAATTGAGCTTTGTGAGGGCTTCTTTTTCTTGAGCTGACTGTTTTACTGATAACGGTTTGGGGCAGAGATGACGTTTTGATCGTTTTAGTACCGTAATAGGGGGGGGGGTGAGGTGACTGGAAAATAAAATTCTCTGTTTTTTTTTTTCTCCTTGATGGCGTTCACCATATGAGTTAATTACATTTTTTATTTGAATAGGCTGGACTTTAACGAACACAGCAGTGCCAATTTTTTTTTTTTCTTTTTTAATGAAGTAAAAGGGTAGTGATTTGAATTTTTTTAAACTTTTTTTTCTTAACTGACTTAGGGGAATATAACCAGCGATTGTCCGATTGCTTATCTATAATATAACGGGAGATGCGTGTCTGTCGGAAGCCTTTATAGACTGCGCATGCGCGACGCGCAGTCTGGCTCCAGACAAAAGCACGCATCCAGCCGTTAGAGGTGAAAAGAGTGTATGGCGCCGGAGATCACGGTATGCGTAGACACTGAACGCATACCGCGATCTCCTGCGCCATACTTACCTGACCGATAGGAGCGTTGGGAATAAAGGAGCACAGGGAAGAAAGGCGAGTATAAGTGTTTATTTTTTTGTATGTGTGTACAGCGTGAAAGGGATTAGGGGTGCCACACATACCAGGATTGGGGGGGGGGTGAGGGGGCCACACATACCAGGATTGGGGGGGGGGTGAGGGGGCCACACATACCAGGATTGGGGGGGTGAGGGGGCCACACATACCAGGATTGGGGGGGGGTGAGGGGGCCACACATACCAGGATTGGGGGGGGGTGAGGGGGCCACACATACCAGGATTGGGGGGGGGTGAGGGGGCCACACATACCAGGATTGGGGGGGGGGTGAGGGGGCCACATATACCAGGATTGGGGGGGGGGGTGAGGGGGCCACATATACCAGGATTGGGGGGGGGGTGAGGGGGCCACACATACCAGGATTGGGGGGGGGGTGAGGGGGCCACACATACCAGGATTGGGGGGGGGGTGAGGGGGCCACACATACCAGGATTGGGGGGGGGGTGAGGGGGCCACACATACCAGGATTGGGGGGGGGGGTGAGGGGGCCACACATACCAGGATTGGGGGGGGGGTGAGGGGGCCACACATACCAGGATTGGGGGGGGGGTGAGGGGGCCACACATACCAGGATTGGGGGGGGGGTGAGGGGGCCACACATACCAGGATTGGGGGGGGGGTGAGGGGGCCACACATACCAGGATTGGGGGGGGGGTGAGGGGGCCACACATACCAGGATTGGGGGGGGGTGAGGGGGCCACACATACCAGGATTGGGGGGGGGGTGAGGGGGCCACACATACCAGGATTGGGGGGGGGGTGAGGGGGCCACACATACAGGATTGGGGGGGGGGTGAGGGGCACACACCACACGGTTGGGGGGGGGGTGGGGGGCCACACATACCAGGATTGGGGGGGGGTGAGGGGGCCACACATACCAGGATTGGGGGGGGGGTGAGGGGGCCACACATACCAGGATTGGGGGGGGGTGAGGGGGCCACACATACCAGGATTGGGGGGGGGGTGAGGGGGCCACACATACCAGGATTGGGGGGGGGGTGAGGGGGCCACACATACCAGGATTGGGGGGGGGTGAGGGGGCCACACATACCAGGATTGGGGGGGGGGTGAGGGGGCCACACATACCAGGATTGGGGGGGGGTGAGGGGGCCACACATACCAGGATTGGGGGGGGTGAGGGGGCCACACATACCAGGATTGGGGGGGGCGAGGGGGCCACACATACCAGGATTGGGGGGGGGGCCACACATACCAGGATTGGGGGGGGTGAGGGGGCCACACATACCAGGATTGGGGGGGGGGGTGAGGGGGCCACACATACCAGGATTGGGGGGGGGTGAGGGGGCCACACATACCAGGATTGGGGGGGGGTGAGGGGGCCACACATACCAGGATTGGGGGGGGGGGGGCCACACATACCAGGATTGGGGGGGTGAGGGGGCCACACATACCAGGATTGGGGGGGGGGGGCCACACATACCAGGATTGGGGGGGGTGAGGGGGCCACACATACCAGGATTGGGGGGGCCACACATACCAGGATTGGGGGGGCCACACATACCAGGATTGGGGGGGGCCACACATACCAGGATTGGGGGGGGGGCACACATACCAGGATTGGGGGGGTGAGGGGGCCACACATACCAGGATTGGGGGGGGCACACATACCAGGATTGGGGGGGTGAGGGGGGCACACATACCAGGATTGGGGGGGTGAGGGGGCCACACATACCAGGATTGGGGGGGGGCACACATACCAGGATTGGGGGGGGTGAGGGGGCCACACATACCAGGATTGGGGGGGGCACACATACCAGGATTGGGGGGGGTGAGGGGGCCACACATACCAGGATTGGGGGGGGCACACATACCAGGATTGGGGGGGGTGAGGGGGCCACACATACCAGGATTGGGGGGGGGCACACATACCAGGATTGGGGGAGGTGAGGGGGCCACACATACCAG
This sequence comes from Phyllobates terribilis, assembly GCF_046119375.1. NCBI lineage: Eukaryota > Metazoa > Chordata > Amphibia > Anura > Dendrobatidae > Phyllobates > Phyllobates terribilis. The sequence continues at coordinate 78,514,222 of NW_027362765.1, forward strand.
GATTGGGGGGGGCACACATACCAGGATTGGGGGGGGTGAGGGGGGCCACACATACCAGGATTGGGGGGGGCACACATACCAGGATTGGGGGGGTGAGGGGGCCACACATCATTACCAGGATTGGGGGGGGCACACATACCAGGATTGGGGGGGTGAGGGGGCCACACATACCAGGATTGGGGGGGTGAGGGGGCCACACATACCAGGATTGGGGGGGGTGAGGGGGCCACACATACCAGGATTGGGGGGGTGAGGGGGCCACACATACCAGGATTGGGGGGGGTGAGGGGGCCACACATACCAGGATTGGAGGGGGCACACATACCAGGATTGAGGGGCCACACATACCAGGATTGGGGGGGCACACATACCAGGATTGGGGGGGTGAGGGGGCCACACATACCAGGATTGGGGGGGGGCACAATACCAGGATTGGGGGGGTGAGGGGGCCACACATACCAGGATTGGGGGGGGGCCACACATACCAGGATTGGGGGGGCCACACATACCAGGATTGGGGGGGGTGAGGGGCCACACATACCAGGATTGGGGGGCCACACATACCAGGATTGGGGGGGCCACACATACCAGGAGTGGGGGGCCACACATACCAGGATTGGGGGGGGCCACATACCAGGATTGGGGGGGGGCACACATACCAGGATTGGGGGGGGTGAGGGGGCCACACATACCAGGATTGGGGGGGCACACATACCAGGATTGGGGGGGTGAGGGGGGCACACATACCAGGATTGGGGGGGTGAGGGGGCCACACATACCAGGATTGGGGGGGCACACATACCAGGATTGGGGGGGCCACACATACGGTGAGGGGGCCACACATACCAGGATTGGGGGGGGCACACATACCGGGATTGGGGGGGGTGAGGGGGCCACACATACCAGGATTGGGGGGGGCACACATACCGGGATTGGGGGGGGTGAGGGGGCCACACATACCAGGATTGGGGGGGGGGGCACACATACCAGGATTGGGGGGTGAGGGGGCCACACATACCAGGATTGGGGGGGGCACACATACCAGGATTGGGGGGGGGTGAGGGGGCCACACATACCAGGATTGGGGGGGGCACACATACCAGGATTGGGGGGGTGAGGGGGCCACACATACCAGGATTGGGGGGGGTGAGGGGGCCACACATACCAGGATTGGGGGGGGTGAGGGGGCCACACATACCAGGATTGGAGGGGGCACACATACCAGGATTGAGGGGGCCACACATACCAGGATTGGGGGGCACACATACCAGGATTGGGGGGGTTAAGGGGGCCACACATACCAGGATTGGGGGGGGCACAATACCAGGATTGGGGGGGTGAGGGGGCCACACATACCAGGATTGGGGGGGCGAGGGGGCCACACATACCAGGATTGGGGGGGCCACACATACCAGGATTGGGGGGGGTGAGGGGGCCACACATACCAGGATTGGGGGGGCCACACATACCAGGATTGGGGGGGCCAACATACCAGGATTGGGGGGGGCCACACATACCAGGATTGGGGGGGCCACACATACCAGGATTGGGGGGGTGAGGGGGCCACACATACCAGGATTGGGGGGGGCACACATACCAGGATTGGGGGGTGAGGGGGGCACACATACCAGGATTGGGGGGGTGAGGGGGCCACACATACCAGGATTGGGGGGCACACATACCAGGATTGGGGGGGTGAGGGGGCCACACATACCAGGATTGGGGGGGCACACATACCAGGATTGGGGGGGTGAGGGGGCCACACATACCAGGATTGGGGGGGCACACATACCAGGATTGGGGGGGGTGAGGGGGCCACACATACCAGGATTGGGGGGGGCACACATACCAGGATTGGGGGGGTGAGGGGGCCACACATACCAGGATTGGGGGGGGCACACATACCAGGATTGGGGGGGGTGAGGGGGCCACACATACCAGGATTGGGGGGGGGCACACATACCAGGATTGGGGGGGTGAGGGGGCCACACATACCAGGATTGGGGGGGGGCACACATACCAGGATTGGGGGGGGTGAGGGGGCCACACATACCAGGATTGGGGGGGGGCACACATACCAGGATTGGGGGGGTGAGGGGGCCACACATACCAGGATTGGGGGGGGCACACATACCAGGATTGGGGGGGTGAGGGGGCCACACATACCAGGATTGGGGGGGGTGAGGGGGCCACACATACCAGGATTGGGAGGGGGCACACATACCAGGATTGAGGGGGCCACACATACCAGGATTGGGGGGGCACACATACCAGGATTGGGGGGGGTGAGGGGGCCACACATACCAGGATTGGGGGGGCACACATACCAGGATTGGGGGGCGGGTGAGGGGACCACACATACCAGGATTGGGGGGGCACACATACCAGGATTGGGGGGGTGAGGGGACCACACATACCAGGATTGGGGGGGGCACACATACCAGGATTGGGGGGGGTGAGGGGACCACACATACCAGGATTGGGGGGGGCACACATACCAGGATTGGGGGGGTGAGGGGGCCACACATACCAGGATTGGGGGGGCACACATACCAGGATTGGGGGGGGTGAGGGGGCCACACATACCAGGATTGGGGGGGCACACATACCAGGATTGGGGGGGTGAGGGGGCCACACATACCAGGATTGGGGGGCACACATACCAGGATTGGGGGGGCACACATACCAGGATTGGGGGGGTGAGGGGGCCACACATACCAGGATTGGGGGGGCACACATACCAGGATTGGGGGGGGTGAGGGGGCCACACATACCAGGATTGGGGGGGCACACATACCAGGATTGGGGGGGGGGAGGGGCCACACATACCAGGATTGGGGGGGCACACATACCAGGATTGGGGGGGGTGAGGGGGCCACACATACCAGGATTGGGGGGGCACACATACCAGGATTGGGGGGGGTGAGGGGCCACACATACCAGGATTGAGGGGGGCACACATACCAGGATTGGGGGGGGGTGAGGGGGCCACGCATAACAGGATTGGGGGGGGGCACACATACCAGGATTGGGGGGGGTGAGGGGGCCACACATACCAAGATTGGGGGGGTGAGGGGGCCACACATACCAGGATGGGGGGGTGAGGGGGCCACACATACCAGGATGGGGGGGTGAGGGGGCCACACATACCAGGATTGGGGGGGCACACATACCAGGATTGGGGGGGTGAGGGGGCCACACATACCAGGATTGGGGGGGGCACACATACCAGGATTGAGGGGGGCACACATACCAGGATTGGGGGGGGTGAGGGGGCCACGCATAACAGGATTGGGGGGGGGCACACATACCAGGATTGGGGGGGGGTGAGGGGGCCACACATACCAAGATTGGGGGGGTGAGGGGGCCACACATACCAGGATGGGGGGGTGAGGGGGCCACACATACCAGGATTGGGGGGGGCACACATACCAGGATTGGGGGGGCACACATACCAGGATTGGGGGGGTGAGGGGGCCACACATACCAGGATTGGGGGGGGCACACATACCAGGATTGGGGGGGGTGAGGGGGCCACACATACCAGGATTGGGGGGGCACACATACCAGGATTGGGGGGGGGGAGGGGCCACACATACCAGGATTGGGGGGGGCACACATACCAGGATTGGGGGGGGTGAGGGGGCCACACATACCAGGATTGGGGGGGGCACACATACCAGGATTGGGGGGGGTGAGGGGGCCACGCATAACAGGATTGGGGGGGGGCACACATACCAGGATTGGGGGGGGGTGAGGGGGCCACACATACCAAGATTGGGGGGGTGAGGGGGCCACACATACCAGGATGGGGGGGTGAGGGGGCCACACATACCAGGATGGGGGGGTGAGGGGGCCACACATACCAGGATTGGGGGGGCACACATACCAGGATTGGGGGGGTGAGGGGGCCACACATACCAGGATTGGGGGGGGCACACATACCAGGATTGAGGGGGGCACACATACCAGGATTGGGGGGGGGTGAGGGGGCCACGCATAACAGGATTGGGGGGGCACACATACCAGGATTGGGGGGGGGTGAGGGGGCCACACATACCAAGATTGGGGGGGTGAGGGGGCCACACATACCAGGATGGGGGGGGGTGAGGGGGCCACACATACCAGGATGGGGGGGTGAGGGGGCCACACATACCAGGATTGGGGGGGGCACACATACCAGGATTGGGGGGGTGAGGGGGCCACACATACCAGGATTGGGGGGGGCACACATACCAGGATTGGGGGGGGTGAGGGGGCCACACATACCAGGATTGGGGGGGGCACACATACCAGGATTGGGGGGGGCACACATACCAGGATTGGGGGGGGTGAGGGGGCCACACATACCAGGATTGGGGGGGGTGAGGGGGCCACACATACCAGGATTGGGGGGGGCACACATACCAGGATTGGGGGGGGGTGAGGGGGCCACACATACCAGGATTGGGGGGGCACACATACCAGGATTGGGGGGGTGAGGGGGCCACGCATAACAGGATTGGGGGGGGGCACACATACCAGGATTGGGGGGGTGAGGGGGCCACACATACCAGGATTGGGGGGGTGAGGGGGCCACACATACCAGGATTGGGGGGGGTGAGGGGGCCACACATACCAGGATTGGGGGGGGTGAGGGGGCCACACATACCAGGATTGGGGGGGGCACACATACCAGGATTGGGGGGGGTGAGGGGGCCACATATACCAGGATTGGGGGGGGCACACATACCAGGATTGGGGGGGGCACACATACCAGGATTGGGGGGGGGCACACATACCAGGATTGGGGGGGGGGGCACACATACCAGGATTGGGGGGGCACACATACCAGGATTGGGGGGGGTGAGGGGGCCACACATACCAGGATTGGGGGGGCACACACACCAGGATTGGGGGGGGTGAGGGGGCCACACATACCAGGATTGGGGGGGGCACACACACCAGGATTGGAGGGGGTGAGGGGGCCACACATACCAGGATTGGGGGGGCACACATACCAGGATTGGGGGGGGTGAGGGGGCCACACATACCAGGATTGGGGGGGCACACATACCAGGATTGGGGGGGGTGAGGGGGCCACACATACCAGGATTGGGGGGGCACACATACCAGGATTGGGGGGGTGAGGGGGCCACACATACCAGGATTGGGGGGGCACACATACCAGGATTGGGGGGGTGAGGGGGCCACACATACCAGGATTGGGGGGGGCACACATACCAGGATTGGGGGGGGTGAGGGGGCCACACATACCAGGATTGGGGGGGGCACACATACCAGGATTGGGGGGGTGAGGGGGCCACACATACCAGGATTGTGGGGGTGAGGGGGCCACACATACCAGGATTGGGGGGGCACACATACCAGGATTGGGGGGGGTGAGGGGGCCACACATACCAGGATTGGGGGGGGCCACACATACCAGGATTGGGGGGGGGGTGAGGGGGCCACACATACCAGGATTGGGGGGGGGTGAGGGGGCCACACATACCAGGATTGGGGGGGGGGTGAGGGGGCCACACATACCAGGATTGGGGGGGGGGTGAGGGGGCCACACATACCAGGATTGGGGGGGGGGTGAGGGGGCCACACATACCAGGATTGGGGGGGGGTGAGGGGGCCACACATACCAGGATTGGGGGGGGGGTGAGGGGGCCACACATACCAGGATTGGGGGGGGTGAGGGGGCCACACATACCAGGATTGGGGGGGGGTGAGGGGGCCACACATACCAGGATTGGGGGGGGGTGAGGGGGCCACACATACCAGGATTGGGGGGGGTGAGGGGGCCACACATACCAGGATTGGGGGGGGGTGAGGGGGCCACACATACCAGGATTGGGGGGGGGGTGAGGGCCACACATACCAGGATTGGGGGGGGGTGAGGGGGCCACACATACCAGGATTGGGGGGGGGGTGAGGGGGCCACACATACCAGGATTGGGGGGGGGTGAGGGGGCCACACATACCAGGATTGGGGGGGGGTGAGGGGGCCACACATACCAGGATTGGGGGGGGTGAGGGGGCCACACATACCAGGATTGGGGGGGGGTGAGGGGGCCACACATACCAGGATTGGGGGGGGGGTGAGGGGGCCACACATACCAGGATTGGGGGGGGGGGGTGAGGGGGCCACACATACCAGGATTGGGGGGGGGTGAGGGGGCCACACATACCAGGATTGGGGGGGGTGAGGGGGCCACACATACCAGGATTGGGGGGGGGTGAGGGGGCCACACATACCAGGATTGGGGGGGGCACACATACCAGGATTGGGGGGGTGAGGGGGCCACACATACCAGGATTGGGGGGGGGGGCCACACATACCAAGATTGGGGGGGGTGAGGGGGCCACACATACCAGGATTGGGGGGGCACACATACCAGGATTAGGGGGGTGAGGGGGCCACACATACCAGGATTGGGGGGGGGGGCACACATACCAAGATTGGGGGGGGTGAGGGGGCCACACATACCAGGATTGGGGGGGGCACACATACCAGGATTGGGGGGGTGAGGGGGCCACACATACCAGGATTGGGGGGGCACACATACCAGGATTGGGGGGGCACACATACCAGGATTGGGGGGGGTGAGGGGGCCACACATACCAGAATTGGGGGGGCACACATACCAGGATTGGGGGGGTGAGGGGGCCACACATACCAGGATTGGGGGGGGCACACCTACCAGGATTGGGGGGGTGAGGGGGCCACACATACCAGGATTGGGGGGGGCACACATACCAGGATTGGGGGGGGTGAGGGGGCCACACATACCAGGATTGGGGGGGCACACATACCAGGATTGGGGGGGGCACACTTACCAGGATTGGGGGGGTGATGGGGGCACACATACCAGGATTGGGGGGGCACACATACCAGGATTGGGGGGGGTGAGGGGGCCACACATACCAGGATTGGGGGGGGCACACATACCAGGATTGGGGGGGGCACACATACCAGGATTGGGGGGTGAGGGGGCCACACATACCAGGATTGGGGGGGTGAGGGGGCCACACATACCAGGATTGGGGGGGGCACACATACCAGGATTGGGGGGGTGAGGGGGCCACACATACCAGGATTGGGGGGGCACACATACCAGGATTGGGGGGGTGAGTGGGCCACACATACCAGGATTGGGGGGGGCACACATACCAGGATTGGGGGGGTGAGTGGGCCACACATACCAGGATTGGGGGGGTGAGGGGGCCACACATACCAGGATTGGGGGGGGGCACACATACCAGGATTGGGGGGGTGAGGGGGCCACACATACCAGGATTGGGGGGGGGCACACATACCAGGATTGGGGGGGGTGAGGGGGCCACACATACCAGGATTGGGGGGGCACACATACCAGGATTGGGGGGCCACACATACCAGGATTGGGGGGGGTGAGGGGGCCACACATACCAGGATTGGGGGGGCACACATACCAGGATTGGGGGGGGTGAGGGGGCCACACATACCAGGATTGGGGGGGGCACACATACCAGGATTGGGGGGGGTGAGGGGGCCACACATACCAGGATTGGGGGGGTGAGGGGGCCACACATACCAGGATTGGGGGGGCACACATACCAGGATTGGGGGGGTGAGGGGGCCACACATACCAGGATTGGGGGGGCACACATACCAGGATTGGGGGGGTGAGGGGGCCACACATACCAGGATTGGGGGGGGCACACATACCAGGATTGGGGGGGTGAGGGGGCCACACATACCAGGATTGGGGGGGTGAGGGGGCCACACATACCAGGATTGGGGGGGGCACACATACCAGGATTGGGGGGGTGAGGGGGCCACAGATACCAGGATTGGGGGGGGTGAGGGGGCCACACATACCAGGATTGGGGGGGGCACACATACCAGGATTGGGGGGGGTGAGGGGGCCACACATACCAGGATTGGGGGGGGCACACATACCAGGATTGGGGGGGGGCACACATACCAGGATTGGGGGGGGGCGAGGGGGCCACACATACCAGGATTGGGGGGGGCCACACATACCAGGATTGGGGGGGGGGTGAGGGGGCCACACATACCAGGATTGGGGGGGGTGAGGGGGCCACACATACCAGGATTGGGGGGGGGTGAGGGGGCCACACATACCAGGATTGGGGGGGGTGAGGGGGCCACACATACCAGGATTGGGGGGGGGTGAGGGGGCCACACATACCAGGATTGGGGGGGGGGTGAGGGGGCCACACATACCAGGATTGGGGGGGGGGTGAGGGCCACACATACCAGGATTGGGGGGGGGGTGAGGGCCACACATACCAGGATTGGGGGGGGGTGAGGGGGCCACACATACCAGGATTGGGGGGGGGGTGAGGGGGCCACACATACCAGGATTGGGGGGGGGTGAGGGGGCCACACATACCAGGATTGGGGGGGGGTGAGGGGGCCACACATACCAGGATTGGGGGGGGTGAGGGGGCCACACATACCAGGATTGGGGGGGGGTGAGGGGGCCACACATACCAGGATTGGGGGGGGCACACATACCAGGATTGGGGGGGTGAGGGGGCCACACATACCAGGATTGGGGGGGGGGGCCACACATACCAAGATTGGGGGGGTGAGGGGGCCACACATACCAGGATTGGGGGGGCACACATACCAGGATTAGGGGGGTGAGGGGGCCACACATACCAGGATTGGGGGGGGGGCCACACATACCAAGATTGGGGGGGGTGAGGGGGCCACACATACCAGGATTGGGGGGGGCACACATACCAGGATTGGGGGGGTGAGGGGGCCACACATACCAGGATTGGGGGGGCACACATACCAGGATTGGGGGGGCACACATACCAGGATTGGGGGGGGTGAGGGGGCCACACATACCAGAATTGGGGGGGCACACATACCAGGATTGGGGGGGTGAGGGGGCCACACATACCAGGATTGGGGGGGGCACACCTACCAGGATTGGGGGGGTGAGGGGGCCACACATACCAGGATTGGGGGGGGCACACATACCAGGATTGGGGGGGGTGAGGGGGCCACACATACCAGGATTGGGGGGGCACACATACCAGGATTGGGGGGGGCACACTTACCAGGATTGGGGGGGTGATGGGGGCACACATACCAGGATTGGGGGGGCACACATACCAGGATTGGGGGGGGTGAGGGGGCCACACATACCAGGATTGGGGGGGGCACACATACCAGGATTGGGGGGTGAGGGGGCCACACATACCAGGATTGGGGGGGTGAGGGGGCCACACATACCAGGATTGGGGGGGGCACACATACCAGGATTGGGGGGGTGAGGGGGCCACACATACCAGGATTGGGGGGGCACACATACCAGGATTGGGGGGGTGAGTGGGCCACACATACCAGGATTGGGGGGGGCACACATACCAGGATTGGGGGGGTGAGTGGGCCACACATACCAGGATTGGGGGGGTGAGGGGGCCACACATACCAGGATTGGGGGGGGGCACACATACCAGGATTGGGGGGGTGAGGGGGCCACACATACCAGGATTGGGGGGGGGCACACATACCAGGATTGGGGGGGGTGAGGGGGCCACACATACCAGGATTGGGGGGGCACACATACCAGGATTGGGGGGCCACACATACCAGGATTGGGGGGGGTGAGGGGGCCACACATACCAGGATTGGGGGGGCACACATACCAGGATTGGGGGGGGTGAGGGGGCCACACATACCAGGATTGGGGGGGGCACACATACCAGGATTGGGGGGGGTGAGGGGGCCACACATACCAGGATTGGGGGGGTGAGGGGGCCACACATACCAGGATTGGGGGGGCACACATACCAGGATTGGGGGGGTGAGGGGGCCACACATACCAGGATTGGGGGGGCACACATACCAGGATTGGGGGGGTGAGGGGGCCACACATACCAGGATTGGGGGGGGCACACATACCAGGATTGGGGGGGTGAGGGGGCCACACATACCAGGATTGGGGGGGTGAGGGGGCCACACATACCAGGATTGGGGGGGGCACACATACCAGGATTGGGGGGGTGAGGGGGCCACAGATACCAGGATTGGGGGGGGTGAGGGGGCCACACATACCAGGATTGGGGGGGGGCACACATACCAGGATTGGGGGGGGTGAGGGGGCCACACATACCAGGATTGGGGGGGGCACACATACCAGGATTGGGGGGGGCACACATACCAGGATTGGGGGGGGGCGAGGGGGCCACACATACCAGGATTGGGGGGGGCCACACATACCAGGATTGGGGGGGGTGAGGGGGCCACACATACCAGGATTGGGGGGGGCACACATACCAGGATTGGGGGGGTGAGGGGGCCACACATACCAGGATTGGGGGGGTGAGGGGGCCACACATACCAGGATTGGGGGGGTGAGGGGGCCACACATACCAGGATTGGGGGGTGAGGGGATAATGCATTGCATACCAGGATGAGGGGTAGAACACATACCATTATTGGGGGGGTGAGGGGGCCACACATACCAGGATTAGGGGGTGAGGGGGCCACGCATACTAGGATTGGGGGGTGAGGGGGACCATGCATACCAGGATGTGGGGTACCACACATACCAGGATTGGGGGGTGAGGGGAATAATGCATTACATCCTGGTATGCATGGTCCCCTCACCCCCCCCAACACATACTATTATTGGGGGATGAGGGGACCATGCATACCAGGATTGGGGGGTGAGGGGACCATGCATACCAGGATTGGGGGGTGAGGGGTGCCATGCTTACCAGAATAGGGATGAGGAGTACCATACATTCCAGGATAGGAATGCAGGGTACCATGCATACCAGGATGAGGGATGGGGTGCCATGCATACCAGGATTAGGGGTACCATACATACCAGGATAAGGATGAGGGGTGCCAGGCATACTAAGATGAGGGATTGGGTGCCATGCATACCAGGACTGGGAGCGAGGGGTGCCATGCATACTAAGATAGGGATGAGGGGTGCCATGCATACTAAGATAGGGATGAGGGGTGCCATGCATACTAAGATAGGGATGAGGGGTGCCATGCATACCAAGATAGGGATGAGGGGTGCCAAGCATAAGAGGATAGGGATGAGGGGTGCCATGCATAAGAGGATAGGGATGAGGGGTGCCATGCATAAGAGGATAGGGATGAGGGGTGCCATGCATAAGAGGATAGGGATGAGGGGTGCCATGCATAAGAGGATAGGGATGAGGGGTGCCATGCATAAGAGGATAGGGATGAGGGGTGCCATGCATAAGAGGATAGGGATGAGGGGTGCCATGCATAAGAGGATAGGGATGAGGGGTGCCATGCATACCAGGATGGGAATGAGGGGTGCCATGCATACCAGGATAGGATGGTGGGGACAGGATGGGGGCCGCACAAATACCAGGAGGGGGCAGCACATACCAGCATGGGACACCATATACCAATAAAAATGCTTGCCACCCGGGTGTAGAACGGGTTCTATAGCTAGTACTATATAGTGGAATAACTCAGTGGCTGAGCTTCTCCAATAGACCAAGATAGCAGCAGACATGGTAACCCATCGGTGCCCCATGTTTGGCTGATGGAAGCCTGTTTGTGCTGCTTTATTTGAATGCCACTGTCAGAGCTAGTGTCATATAAATGGTTAACGGCAGCAATATGAGCTTACCTTGGCTGCTGTTAGAGAGACAAATGCTGGCTTTGTTACATAGCCAACAAATAAAGTTGCAAGCTGTATTTTTTAACGTTAAAGCGTGTAAACATGAAATATATGAAATTTGAATTGCATAACAGCTCTAGAAAATAGGAAAAAATGAAGTCTTTTAGAACATAATTTGGCCAATTCAAGCACGCCCAGTAGCCAATGACAAGGCGACCTTATGCTGGGAACCTATCCTAATGTGAATCCTTTTCTGGGCTGATAGCCTACATTTATATGGGTAGATCCTGCTGTAATTAAAACTGCCATGGGATGATTGGTGGAGTGCTCAGTCAGAAGTCCTATGCATATAAATAACAAAAGACTGACACTTCCAAACCGAACTGGTGCATACTAAGAGTAGCTAGTTATGTATGGAGATGGCTACTCTTAGTATGCACCTGTTCAGACCAGTGTTCTGTTTCGGTTAGGAAGTGAGTCAGTCTTTTGTTATTTGTTGCATAGCCAGCATTTATTGCTTGTGAAGAGAGCTCCTGCGCCCCTTTCCAAATACACCCCCTCCTAACATGATGAATTCAGTGCTGGTGCATGTATTTATTTTGTGCTAAGGTGATGACTATCTTGTTCCAGTTCTAACTGGGTCTCCTGTTAATCTTTGTATTTCCTGATCAAACGTCTATTAACGACATTAGTAGCCTAAGCATTTCCAGTCCTTACTAGAAGAAAGAATGCTCCTTCATCTTTGGCCCACGTCAGGGATTCCCACAGTGACGACATCGGTGAGATTGCACAATATCTCACCGTGCCGTCACTGTGTCACGAATTCCGTCCGGAATTGCGAGCACACGATCCAGACTACTCGCTCCTTAGGTATCGACAGGCCACCAGTGAGAGTATGGCGTCACACCTCCGGATTCCAATGCATGGAATATGTGTACACGCTCCTTACTGTCACTGTCAGCTTCACGATAGCCCGATTATTATTATTATTATTCTCTGCCACCACCGGCCGAGTTTGAAATATAATACAGGCCTGGCCGGACGCCTGCGTTCTGGTAGCTTATGGCTTCGGGGGAGGGAATGATTACAGGACAAAAGAAACAGAACTATTTAAATTTTATATTTATTCCAAAAGGGTGACAGTGTTTAGAAAAAATGTACACAAGGATTTTACAAAGAAGACATTAAAATACATAAGCAGTTGCACAAAATAATAATGGTTAAAGGAGGACACTTACTTTACGAACACTGACACGATTCAATATAGGTGGAGAGGGGCTCCCCGATTTGATTAGACTGTTATCGAACAGGATCCATTGCTTATAGTCCTTATACCCCTCTGGTAATGAATGAATCTCCAGCCTCAGCAAACTGTTTTATGCTGAAGGGAGAGATCTGCCCACATCCCCCCTGTGCTGACATCACAGGGGCTCAGCTCCACCCTTCATGTCTGTATTAAAAAAACTCTAACTTATGGGATAACGTATCGCGTGTTGATCCCAGAAGCTCAAAAGTGGTACCGTATTTTCTATTATGATTTTACCTTCATTTAGAGACCACACATCGCATAGTTGCAGTCTGCTATTCTGGTGTTTTTGCGCCACAGCTCCACGGAGGGTTTTTCGGCTACAAAAAAATGAGCATATCGCTCCTTGGCTGATCCTGCCACTAAAAATATAGGTCCTATTATTATCGGAGTTATGAAACTTACAATATTCCATATTCCTTATTGGTGCCGGCCTGTCTATAGATTTTTTTTCGAAGCTCGGGAGTACATTTTACTATTCTCACTGTAAATTATCGCAGGCCTGCGTCAGTGGGAAATACATTTGCATTTTAATTAGGTTGTAAAATTTCTTGGCTGGCATTTGTTTGTGTAAGCTATTTTGGCTGTAGGTGATAATTTGCAGGGAGACGCTGTAGATTGTCATCTCTGGACAAATACTATAGGAGATTGGCTTGGGAGAAATGGCTAATATTCTCTTAATATCTCCCTGATATTAATATCTCCCTGACACCTTATCTTCATAAATTGTATTCTTACATGGTGTTCTTCATTATTTTTCATCTTCACCTCATTCAGATTCCCAAAACATCAGGAGCTCTTAGTGGAGTTCATCTATGTAACAGAATTTTTCTGATTGACCCGGATTCAAGGATGGATAATGACAGGAACAAGATGGTGGAGAAGATATTTGATTTCACCCTAGAGATCCTCTTCCAGCTTACTGGAAAGGTGAGAGATTTTGATAACATCACATTATATCATTCTTATCTATGGGAATAACAGATGGACAGAACTGGAGCAGTGCGGACTCTGGAAATGTCTGTAGGGAGATTTATTAATGTGTCTCTCCATACACAGGATTACATTGTAGTGGAGAAGTCCTCTAATGATCGCTGTCAGTCCCCTGTGTCTGAGGGATGGGGAAGAATCCTAGAACTCACCCACAAGATGATTGAGCTGATGACTGGAGAGGTGACACTGCTGGGACATTATAGGGACATTATACAGTAATGCTATGAAGGGATCAGGTGGATGAAGGTATTATTGTTTGTGTCAGGTTCCTATAAGGTGTCAGGATGTCACCGTCTATTTCTCCATGGAGGAGTGGGAGTATTTAGAAGGACACAAAGATCTGTACAAGGACATCATGATGGAGGTTCCCCACTCCCTCACATCACCAGGTAATAGAGAGGACTAAATACACACGGCATAATCTGTATTTAAAAGAATGAATTCAGTCCCTGTATGTGTTTCCTCCAGTTCTATCCAGTGAGAGGACCACTCCAGAGAGATGTACCCGTCCTTATCGCCCACAGGACTGTTCAACAGAAAACCCCAATGTTCCTCAGGATCATCAGGTAGATGAAGAGAAGGTTTCATGAAATCTTCTCTATGATGAGTAGAAGACTGTGAAGGTCTTGTGTTCAGTCTTGTTTTATCCACCAGTATTAAGGCCAATTTATTAGAGAAGTCGTCTATTTCATGGAGCTTTCGTCTATGGACATTAGAGCTGTGACGTCGGACTGCAGCATGAAATTAAGTGTACTGTTTTCTGTGGTTCAAATTGAAGTGTGAATCCACATTCGAGTGGAAAAATCTACTGAACTGAGCAACTTCAAATGAGACATTAATCATCGGTGCCAGATTAGCCAGGGCCAGTATTTCAAAACTACTAACTTTGTAGGATTTATATGTATAATTACGTCAAGAGTATTCTGATAATATTGTGATAAAGGAAAAGCATCCAATCAAAGCGGATCCTGTGGATGTAAGCAACTTGTTTATGAAAATATCAAGAATCATTCTGATGAACAGGAGGTGTAGTGTAATGCAAACTGCAGCTGAATACAGTGCTAGCATCCAACTAATATGTCCGTATGCACTTGTCCGTTGTTTCTTATGGGCTATAGCAACAGACAGCCAGATCAAGTGCCATTGATGTGTAAGGGAAACAGGAAAAATATCATTGGGCAAAAGAGCGCAGTTAAGTCACTGAACAGTGGAAAATATTAAATGGTCATATGAATCCAGATTTCTGATGCACCCAGCTGATGGGAGGGTTAGAATTTGGCATGATCAACATGAACCTTTCTTGCCAGATTTCAGTAGGTACAGTAAGTGTGGGGGATGTTTTCTTGGTCCATCCTGGGACACTTGTCAGCTGTGGATAATTATTTGGACACTATGGCTTGCCGAAGTATCTTGGAAGGCAAAGATCATGTTTTCATGACATCTGTTTCAACTTGGTAGAAAGACAATCAATACAGCATGTCACAATGGACGTGTAGTCATAAATTGCTTCCTGGAACATGACAGTGAGTTTTTTGTTTTCTTCCTTCCCTGGCCTTAAAGGCCCCGTCACACTTAGCGACGCTGCAATGATCCCGACAACGATACGACCTGTCAGGGATCGTTGCTGCGTCGCTATGTGGTCGCTGGTGAGCTGTCAAACAGGCAGGCTCACCAACGATCAGGGGAGCAGCGACATCGTGGAAAGAATCTTTCCACGATGTCCTGCTCCTGGTTACCAGCCTGCTGAAGCAGGAGCAGGCTGGTAACCATGATAAACATGGGGTTACTAGGGGCACACGCGCACCTAGTAACCCGTTGTTTATCATAGTTACCACTCTGCTACGGTGAGCGGGAGGTTACCGCTCACTTTAGCATGCTCGTAACCATGATAAACAGCGGGTTACTAAGTGCGCGTGTGCCCCTAGTAACCCGATGTTTATCATGGTTACCAGCCTGATCGCTGCTCCTGCTGGTCACACACAGCGATGTGTGCTGACCAGCGGGAGGGCAACAACCAAAAAATGGTCCAGGACACTTCGCAGCGATCAGCGACCTCACAGCAGGGGCCTGATTGCTGCAAAGTGTCACACATAGCGACATCGCTGGTGAGGTCGCTGTTGCGTCACCAAAACCGTGACACAGCAGCAATCTAGCTAGCGATCTCGCTATGTGAGACGGGGGCTTTACAGTCCCCAGATCTTAATTATGAGATGAGGTAAACAGGCTGTTAAGAGCAAGTCAGACCCATCTAAATTGCGGCTACTGCAAAAACCTATCCTGTCGACATGGGCTAATATTCCTGTGGAATAAGTTAATCACCTAATGAAATCTGATGCAATTAATGTCTGAGGTTCTGAAGGCCAAACAAGATCCAAGGCACTACTAATTGGGTGCCTGCAGTTTAGTGGTTATTCAGTGCATGTTTTATGCTTGGTGGAGATGACAGTATAAAGCTGATTATAGACATTAGATGTATGTATATTCTCACTTTTTTTTTTTGCTATGGAGACTGCTGGTTAGAATTAGGAGCTGACAGGGTTGGATTTATGCAAGAGACCTGCATCTATGTAATAGTTACTACTGTCATGTCATTTTTGGTTGTCATGTTCATTTATGATCTTTTCTGTTCTACGATATTCTTCTCCATCTTTCGATAACTTTTACAATATTTGTTTTAGGAAAAAAATCTGACCCTCATAAATAATACAGAGACATATATGAGGGGTGATGAGCAGTGTAATGAGGAGATTCCTACTGATAACCGCACAGGTGAGTAGTGACCACTAATTGCGGAGAAGTATATTCAATCATTGGCTGCTTCAGTTGTGTGTTGGAATTTTTTAGGATATGGTAGTGTGTTTTTTTTTTTGTTTTTTTTTTATACAGTACAGACCAAAAGTTTGGACACACCTTCTCATTTAAAGATTTTTCTGTATTTTCATGACTATGAAAATCGGTCAGGCATTGTAGCAGCACAGTAACTGTAAAGTAGCAGAAAGTATGTAGATGCAAAAAGTGAATTCTACACTTAGATTAGCTTTATGATATAATTTCGGAGAGGTAATGTAAGAATAGGACCTCCCATTCAGATATCTGATGTTGGATGCATAGAGGTGCAGAAAGGAAAATACACAAAAGTACAAGAAAAACTAAAAAATCAATCAACATTAGAAACTGTGATTTCAGAAAGGGGAAGGGAGAGAGATATAGGAAGGTAGAATCATAGAATCATATGCCCAAAGCTTTGAGAGATGACATAAAGCGGGACGATCAGCAGTAGAGTGGTTTAGTCCTTCTGTACTGTCCAAGATGGAATAGTCTCAGCACAGCTTGTGGATCAGCCTGAGGCAGCCCTGCAGCCCTAGATGTCTATACTCTCCCTGTGCAAAATGAGCTGGCTACTGACAATCCACACAGAATCCTTAAACATTTCACAAGTGATCAGTGCTCCTGGATGGCCCAAACCTAATGAACCCCAGGGCAAAGTCCATAAAGTACAGTGTGGTACAACAGGCTCCTCCTGAATACTTAAGTTCATGTTCTAGGGTGTCCAGCATGTATTTCCAAAAAACTTGCAAAGATATATACTTCAAGAAGGGGCAATTTGGGCAGTCTTGGATTTTGCACAGGTTCCTGGCATTCATGAATGACTGGAGGGGTAGTCATGGACACAGTAGTCCATGAAGTCTTTGTGTCAGCAGTTACCTCTGGACCAAAAGGTCCTTGGCTCTGATGAGCTTGTGGATGTTCTTGGGTTTCCACAAGTCAGGTTTGAGTCAGTTCAGTTGTTACTCCCTCGCAAATCAAACATCAATGGAGAGCCATGCAGTTGTCCAGTTGTAAGAATAGGAACGGTCCTACTTGTCCCAATTGAGCCTGCACCATAAGGAAAGAATAAAGAAGCAATACATGGACCTACCTCAAAGCCTTTTTGTTAGTCTTATGAATGCAGTCACTCAAGAGGTTTACGGGAGGGTAGGGATATCTAGAATGCCCTTCCCACCTTCGATTCCCTCATTGTACATGACTGTCTGCTTCACTGTATCCAATTTAGAGCTTAAAACATGGTGACACACAGTCCTAGTCCACAGTGCTTGATCTACAACTCGTGGGAAGATCGGGTGACATCTGTGGGATGTAGTGGAGAAAACTTTGTTGTGCAGTACTGATGCTTTGCTCTCATTGGTGAGCTGTTTGAGGCTACACTGTCTAGGTCGGGCAGACTTTACCTCCATTAAGTCCCCCAACTGCCACAGCACCGCTCAGATGGCTGCTTAAGTTCAGGAAATAGCAAATAAGTGAAATTCTATGACTTCAAAAAATATTCTTTTACCCATTCCCCACCCATGTTCCTTAGTGCACAATGTTGCTATCAGAAACTCCTGTTCTTCTGATTGTAAGAGGGTTAACCCTTTCCTCGCCTCCTGGATCCAGCTTGTTTTTTCCTGTTGTCTAGCCTGTTCAGAAGAAGAGTACGGGTTAATCCCTGCACAAGTGCTTTCCCCCATCCTACACCATAATTTATTTTTTTTTTAAGAGACTCAGTTTGAACAGTCATCCTGTGCTGATAAAGTACCACTGCTCAGTGCTTCACAGTGGGGCCAATCATTTAAATACACCTGCTTGGTTTCCCTATCTCCACACATTCCCCCATCCTCCACACTATTGTTTGACAGCTCTGGCTTCATAGGGCTTCTGACCCCTTGCCTGTCACCTCCATCCCCTCTTCCTTTGTCAGACCAGTCCTATTAAACCTTATAACGAGTACGACATGGGTATGATCAGAATTCTACTCTTAACAGCTTAAAGGGAACCTGACAACCGCAAATTGTCTGTCTATTAATGTGATCCCCATGCTTTTGCAAGCAAGAAATTATAACAATGGTGTTTGTAGCAGAGCTGTATGATTTTTCCTTTTTCCATATTTTAAAGTACAAATTGGCCTTCCTGTGTATAAATTTGTTGCACATTCACACCACACTTTTTTTCTGCCATGCCAGCTGTGTGATAGGCCATCGAGCCACCTCCCCTCCCTTCCCCTGCATGATGAACTAGTATAGACGCACACCCAACTTTCCCAAGCATTTGACTTGATAAGTACTCTTCTTGTTCTCTGGCATATATAGGGTAATACAAGCAGGCTATACATTCCCTCTTTGAGGCTGTGGGTATGTTTAGAGTAGCAAGGAATTAATTTATTTAAGTCTTATACTTAAGCACTGAATTTTTATAATTAAAAATAAATGAAATAATAAAAAACATACAAGGCAAAAACTGTTTTAAAACTGTTATGGTAAATATTTTATACTCTGCTTTGATTCTCATCTAGACAATTTGTATATCTATATATCTTTGCTAATTGTGTTTTTTGTATTAGCTTTACAAGTGTTATTCATAAAAGCAATAACACAGGGCGTTGTCTTTGATATAGAGGTGTCTTTGTGTTAAGTTTTCTTTGTTACTGAAGGCAAAAAAGTTGGATAGAACCAGTGTGAAGGAATTCAGCAGAATCCATAATCTATGGCTTTGTTTTTCCCAACTTGCATATCTTTTTCCTTAGACATCCCCTTTTCTTTTGTGGTTGTAATAAACTTGTGACTGGGCATCTGAGAGATCAGAAAAGAATTGTACACGCACAGACACGGGCTGTGTGTTCTTGCCTCCAATGCATTGTTTTTAATTGGACCAACATTGGCAGATAGGGAGATCCCTTGTATCTCAACTCAAATTAGCTCTGCTTGAAAGAGTTACTGCAACAAAACAAAATAAATAAAACATACCAATTAGATCCATGAGCGTAGAGTTCCATGCAAAAATTAGGACAGATCTACAATTCATTTTGTCTTTCCTGGACCTGACAATGAATTTTCTGGATCATATATTAAAGGATCTTCTCTACAACCCTCCTTCTGGTTAGGCTGGAGTCACACGGCATATGCAAAATCAGTCTGATGTTGACCCTGAAGAGTTGAACGAGTGTCCTGTGTTTGCCACTCCGTATGTCATGCGATTGTGCGTTTTTTTTGTTTGTTTTTTTTTCTCCGTATGACATCCATATGATGTGTATGCAGTCTGTCTGCAATGCTTTTTTAACATCATTTTTTTACATACTGTAATTCTCTTTGGAAGTAGTTTGCAAACCTAATAAAGCAATCTTCTATAAAGATATAGGTAGGATAGAATGATGTCCTGTAGATATATAATTTCACAAGGCTTGTTATTGGGCCCTTAGCAGCCTAAAAATATCACCACGCAGCCGCCCCAGAAGTAGCGCATTACATTAGATGTGTAAATTCTGACGCTTTGCAAGGCTCTTCCCATTGGCCTGGTGCGGTGGCAATCGAGGTAATGTTATTTGAGGTTGATGTTAGCTGTGATTTCTAAAAAAATCACAGCTGGCCTCAAGCCTTGGAGTTAATAATGTAGAGATTTCTATCAGACACCCCCACTACTAAACCATTAATCCAATAAAAGACACATACAGAAAAAAATGTTTCTTAAAATAAACGCTCCCCCACACTTTCCCGGGTTCAGCAATTTATAAAAAATAAAAACAAAAAAAAGCCATGCATGTCCACCATAGTCTTGGGGATCCGCCTCAGTCAACCAAATCAGACGTAGTCAGTGTCGGACTGGGGTACCTAGGACCCACCAGTAGAACTAACTCTAGGGGCCACTCTAAATTTGAATACTCAGGCTAGGTTCACATTTGTGTTGTAGTATTTGTTAGGAGACTCAGTTGTAAGTTTCATCATGTTCACTGGAAGGACAGGAACAAATATGCTCCTCATTTTTTTCCATTAAAAACTTGGGCATCCTAACGGAAAAAAAGACCTGATTATGTTCAATTGGTTCTGTCCATCACTATTTGTGTTTGTCATGTGACAGATCATTTTGTTTTAGGAGTTCAATTTTTCTGTTCCTATAACAATACAATAGAAAAAAAAGAACCCTGAATGCCAATATGATCCTAGATCCAATGTGATCATATTTAATTTTTAGACCTTCAGGATGCATTATTTTTTTTTATTCATTTCACAGAATCATATATTTTTTATTTTTAAGTTCACATAAGGGCGTAATTTTTTTTATGTGATCAACTGAGGGTGCATATTATTTACAGGGGTTGTCCAGTATAAAAGATTATTATTCCATAGGCTCGGAGACACAAGAAAGAAGAAATGAGTTTCTATGATATGCACGTTTTTGCTACAGAGCAGTCTTCAGGAACATGACGGAGTCGTGTCTTTAAAGGCATTTCTTGTTTTCTATTGTGTGTTAATAATGAGTTTCTTCTAAGAAGAAGATGCCACAATAATGGACTGTTGACTTCTTTAAACCATTTTTCATCTTTGAAAACCTAAAACAGTGGTTAGAAAAAGCCTTAAAAGACTGAATTTATGAATTTAGTCATGGCCAATTATTTTTTTATTTTTTTGGTATTTTTCCAGCACAATAATTTTGAAAAAGACTCTGTATGCACATAACCTTACTCACTCTACCAGGGACCAGCGATTCCTCTTGCCGCTGGTCTGGCCTTTGTTGATTGGCTGCATGTCTACAGCGCTATCACCGAGCTCAGTAGCTTGTGACCATCTATAGCAAACGATGTATTGAGTGATTGACTACAGCATTGCAGACAATCAACAAAGAGTATAGAAAGATTAAAACCTCAGTTATTCTATTTGCCCTAAAGCGTACTATGTAATTGTTGAAATGGCAACCCCAAAAAAGATTATCTTCTTTAGGGCTGCTTAGGTGTGAATTTTGTGAATTTTTTTTCTTCCATATTTTTGATATAAATAACATTATAGATATATTAACTTATTCATTCTGCATCTAAAAAAAATATATTTTTTAACCCCTTCATGACGGATGAAATATATTTACGTCATTGGCCGTGCCCCTGACTTTGATGCGGGCACACACACTGAGCCGGCATCTGTCCCCGCACTTGATTGTTAATCTAATCACCCATCAAGTGCCTCTAACAGTCTCAGATCCACCCACAGCTGTTAACCAGTTTAATGCCACTGTCAATCAATGACAGTGCCATTTAACACACGCAGACAGGAAGCGTGTCATTGATCCTGCCAGTCACGTGATCGCAGGGTGCCGATGGGTTGTCATAACAGCCAGCGGTCTGGTGAAGATCCCCGTGCCTGTCATTGCGATGCTCCTGTGAACCCCGGCCTGTGGCTGGCATTCATAGGGGATTGTGATTTCTGCTACTTCTGAGCTGTCCTCCCACCTCTCCTCCTGCTCCCTCTTCGACTACCTACAATCTGGTTTCCGACCGCACCATTCTACTGAAACTGCACTTACTAAGGTCACCAACGACCTACTAACCGCCAAATCTAAGCGACACTACTCTGTCCTTCTCCTCCTAGACCTGTCATCTGCCTTTGACACAGTGGACCATTCCCTCTTACTACAGACTCTCTCATCTCTCGGCATCACAGACTTGGCCCTATCCTGGATCTCCTCATACCTAACAGACAGGACATTCAGTGTCTCCCATTCACACACCACCTCCTCATCTCATCCCCTATCTGTCGGTGTCCCCCAAGGTTCAGTTCTAGGATCGCTGCTCTTCTCCATCTACACCTTAGGCCTGGGACAGCTCATAGAATCTCATGGATTTCATTATCACCTCTATGCTGATGACACACAGATCTACCTCTCTGGACTCGATATCACCTCCTTACTAACCAAAATCCCACAATGTCTGTCTGCTATTTCATCCTTCTTCTCTGCCAGATTTCTAAAACGTAACATGGACAAAACAGCATTCATCATCTTTCCGCCATCTCATTCAACCCCCCCAACTGACCTATCTATCAACGTCAATGGCTGCCCACTCTCCCCAGTCCCTCAAGCTCGCTGCCTTGGGGCACTCTGAACTCTCCTTCTAACCACATATCCAAGCCCTTTCCACTTCCTGCCGACTCCAACTCAAAAATATATCCCGGATCCGCACATTCCTCAACCATGCATCTGCAAAAACACTAGTGCACGCCCTCATCATCTCCCGCCTTGACTACTGCAACCTCCTGCTCTGTGGCCTCCTCTCTAACACTCTCGCACCCCTCCAATCTATCCTAAACTCTGCTGCCCGACTAATCCACCTGCCCCCCCGCTATTCCCCGGCCTCTTCTCTCTGTCAATCTCTCGAGTGGCTCCCCATTGCTCAGAGACTCAAGTTCAAAACCCTAACCATGACATACAAAGCCATTCACAACCTGTCTCCTCCATATATCTCTGACCTAGTCTCCCGTTACATACCCGCACGCAACCTCCGATCCTCACAAAATCTCCTTCTCTACTCCCCTCTTATCTCCTCCTCCCACAACCGTATACAAGATTTCTCCCGTGCTTCCCCCCACTCTGGAACTCTCTACCCCAACGTATCAGACTCTCGCCTACCGTGGAAACCTTCAAAAGGAACCTGAAGACCCACCTCTTCCGACAAGTCTACAACCTGCAGTAACCACCGCTCCACCATACCGCTGCACGACCAGCTCTACCCTCACCTACTGTATCCTCACCCATCCCTTATAGATTGTGAGCCCTCGCGGGCAGGGTCCTCGCTCCTCCTGTACCAGTCGCTGTCACATTGTATTCAAGATTATTGTAATTGTTCTTGTATTATACCCCTTTTTCACATGTAAAGCGCCATGGAATAAATGGCGCTATAATAATAATAATACATAGCAGTGCTGAAGCCACACTATCTTATAGCACAAGCGATCGGATGATCGCAGCTTCAAGTCTCATAAGAGGATTATTAAATACAGCAAAAAGTAAAAAAAATAAAAAAATTAATTTTTTTTTTAAATAACACTAGTTCAAATCACTTACTTTTTTGCCCAATTAAAAATAAAATAAAACAAACAAAAAATACACATTTCGTATCGCCGCGTTCAGAATTGTCCAATGTATCAAAATATAAAATAATTTAATCGGATAAACAGTGTAATGAGAAAAAAGCTTTAAATGCCAGAATTACGTTTTTTTGGTCTCTGCAACATTGCAATAAAAGGCGATCAAAACATCGTATCTACCCCAAAATGGTATCAATAAAAACTTCAGCTCAGGGCGCAAAAAAGTCATCATCAAGCCCCAGATCCCGAACAATGAGAAAGTTATGGGTATCAGAAAATGGTGACAAAAGTTTTATTTTTCACAAACTTATGAATTTTGTTTCGCCACTTAAACCCTTTCCGACCCAAGGCGTGCTAATACGTATCTGTGCCCTGGGACTTATGGACCAAATACGTATTAGTACGCCCTATCTTTAAAGCGGCACCGCGACCGAAGTCGCGGTGATAAAATTAAAATTCCGGTGCCATCTTACCTCAGGGTAGATGGCGCCAGCATCTCGGGGGGTGGCGCCGCCCGCCCAGGACCCACGATCGCTGTGATTGGCTGTTCAATTCTGAACAGCCAATCACAGCATTTCTCACTGTTTCCGGCAATCAGATTGCCGGAAACAGTGCTGTGCAGCCTAGGATCGGTGCTCCTAAGAGGCTGTTGCCTAGTAACCCCAGCCCTCTCCCCAAACTGCTAGGATCGGTGCGATCGCCGATCAAATCGATTGCACCGATCACAGCGGGACCGCGCTGTAACAGGGCCGTCACGGGGCGGTGACCGGCTTGTGACCTGCCTGTCACCTCCCCATGACCCCCTGTGAAGTCATACAAGCCCCCAGCCAGCTCTGATTGGAGCGATCGATGATGACATCGATCGCTCCAATCAGAGTACATGAACACAGGTGACACGGCGGTCACAGGGCGGTGACCGGCTTGTGACCTGCCTGTCACCTCCCTGTAACCCCCTGTGGTGCGTGCCCAGGCCCCAGCCATCTCTGATTGGTGCGATCGATGTCATCATCAATCAGAGTACCTGACCGGGTGGTGACCGGCCTGTGACCTGCCTGTCACCCCCCTGTGACCACCCTGCAGATCCTCACATTTGGTGAGGATTTCTACAGAGCGGTCACGTCTGATCACTCTGTGCTGGGCCTTGTAGTTCCACAACCTTTTGTGACACTACAAGACCTCTCTCCTACCTGCTCCAGTTGCTGCTTCTGCTCTGGCATCCCTCTGCGCTCTCCAGGGTCCTGGATCTCTTGCTCCGGCATCCTGCTGACCTCTTCAGGCTGCTGACTGAGCTTCGGCGTCTGGCTGCTGTCCAGGGTCCTGGATCTCCTGCTCCTGTCTCCTGGGTCGTCGGTCTCCAGCTCCTTATCCTGTGGATCCTGCTCCTGAGGCCTGCTGAAAGAAGAACTGAGAAGACTTTGGTAAGTGCATCTCTGTTCTCCCCTCATCCACCCCACCCCCTCTTCTCCCCCCCCCCCCTCCTTTTTACCAATTTTTTTTTCGGGTGTCCTGCAGTGGCCGAGCGCTGAGCAGTGTCTACGTCACTGAGCAACGTCCGTGCTCGCTGCTTTTCACGACTTTTCTTTTTTTCTTTTCTGTGTTCGCTGTTTTTACGACTTTTCTTTTTTTGTTTTCTGTGTTCGCTGTTTTCACGACTTTTCTTTTTTTCTTTTCTGTGTTCGCTGTTTTCACGACTTTTCTTTTTTCTTTTTTTTTTCTTTCTCTTCTTTCTCTTCTTTTTCTTGTCCCTGTCAATTCTCCCCCCCCCACCTTTGCACCACATCCGCGCACACACCCAGCAGCTGCTGAGAGTTGATTGGTGACATAGTTCACCGATCCGCACTCGTGCTTGCTGTTTGAACCACCCACGGTAGTTCTATTTTTTCTTTTTTTTTTCAGGAAAAAAAAGTTCACACCAAGCACACTGACACACACACACTCTAAATAAATTACTGACACACACGCACCACATACACGGAAAAAAAAAATGGCTGGCTCATCCCAAACTCGCTATTCAGCGGAGGAGGCATACTCTTTTGTTGCCTCCGACACTGAGGCCGACAGCGAGGGCGAGGATCCCACATTTCTTTGCTTTTCTGACGCCTCATCGTCCTCCTCTTCCTACTCTTCTTCCTCCTCTTCTTCCTCAGGTTCTCCTGGACCGCCCCACAGTCGTCGCAGGAGAGAAGATGTTCCAGCGCCCCCCAATACTGATCCCCATATGGACCTCGCCCCCCGAAAATTTTGAGCCATTGATTCCTGATTTCGTGGCGGAATCAGGAATCAAGTTTGACACCACCGGCCTCACAGAAATAGACTTTTTCAAAGATTTTATAAACCTCATGGTGGGCCAAACTAATGTGTACGCTCATCAATTTTTGGAACAAAACCCCTCTTCATCATTTTCTGACTGGTCTCCTGTAGACGCAGAAGAAATGATGAAGTTTTGGGGCCTGGTCCTTCATATGGGGATCCTGAAAAAAAACAGATTCGGCAATACTGGAGTGTTCCGAATGGTGATGATCCGGAAACGTTTTGAGGCCATCCACAAGTTCCTGCATTACAACGATAATGCAAGGTGTCCTGCACGCGATGACCCGAACTTTGATCGTCTTTTCAAAGTTCGGCCGGTCATCGAGCACTTCAACAATAAGTTTGGTGAAGTGTACGTGCCCCAAAGGGACATCTGCGTGGATGAGTCCTTAATTGCTTTCAAGGGGCGGCTTGGATTCCGGCAGTACCTGCCCAGTAAAAGGTCCAGGTACGGGATCAAGCTGTATAAACTTTATGAGAGTACCTCAGGGTACACTCACAAGTTTAGAGTTTATGAAGGGAAGGACTCCCGGATTGAACCCCCTGAATGCCTCCCTGTTCTGGGAGTGAGTGGGAAAATTGTGTGGGACTTGGTGCACCCACTGCTGGATAAAGGTTATCACCTGTACGTGGATAACTTTTATACAAGTATCCCACTCTTCAAGTCCCTCTCTGCGCGACATACCGCAGCTTGAGGTACTGTCCGCAAAAATCAGAAAGGCCTCCCAAAGACGCTAATTGAGCAGCTGCTCAGAAGGGGTGAGAGCAGAACCCAATTTAGCGACCACCTATTGGTGGTCAAGTACAAGGACAAGAGGGATGTCCTCTTGACCACCATACATGGTGATGGCAGCACCCTCAGCACTGTAAGAGGTTCCACTACACAGGTCGCCAAACCAGACTGTGTAGTGGGGTACAACAAGTACATGGCAGGAGTTGATCTCTCCGATCAAGTCCTCCAGCCGTACAGTGCTTTGAGAAAGGCCAAGGTATGGTATATGAAGCTGGCCGTGCACATTGTTCAGATGGTAATGCACAACGCTTTCCTTCTGTCTCAATGTGCAGGCCAGACTTCTGCGTCGTATCTTCACTTTCAGGAGACAGTTATCAAGGTCCTGATATTTGGCAGTGGTGGCGGAGCAGGTCCCACTACTTCTGGAACTGAAGGACCTCGAATTGTACCGGGCCAGCATTTCCCGGGGCAGATCCCTCACAGCAGAAAAAAGGGTAAGTCACAAAAGAAGTGCCGAGTGTGCTACCGAAGAGGAATACGCAAGGACACCATTTACCAATGTGACACCTGCCCCGACAAACCTGGCCTCTGCATGAAAGACTGCTTCAGAAGATACCATACCTCCATGGACTATTGAATTAATTTCTGACGTATGAGAACCCAACGAACACTACACAGCTGACGTAGTGTTCGTCAGGTTGTCATACTTCAGTTGTGTAGTGTTTGTCAGGTTATAATACACAACTGGCATATAACACTACATAATAAAATTGACAAATCAGGAATCCGTTCCAAAAAGGGGGCACTTGTGGGAGCTCCAATGTTTAGGCACACAGGGGCTCTCCAAACGCGACATGGTTCCAATTTGTTAGCGGACACCATGTCGCGTTTGGAGAGCCCCTGTGTGCCTAAACGTTGGGGCTCCCCCACAATTGACCCCATTTTGGAAACTAGACCCCCCAAGGCACCTATCTAGATGCATAGTGAGCACTTGGAACCCCCAGGTGCTTCACAAATTAATCCGTAAAAATGAAAAAGTGTGTTTTTTTCCACTTTTTCATTTTTATGAATCAATTTGTGAAGCACCTGGGGGTTCCAAGTGCTCACTATGCATCTAGATAGGTGCCTTGGGGGGTCTAGTTTCCAAAATGGGGTCACTTGTGGGGGAGCTCCAATGTTTGGGCACACAGGGGCTCTCCAAACGCAACATGGTGTCCGCTAACAATTTGAGCCGATTTTCCATTCAATTTGTTAGCGGACACCATGTTGCATTTGGAGAGTCCCTTTGTGCCCAAACATTGGAGCTCCCCCACAAGTGACCCCATTTTGGAAACTAGACCCCCCAAGGCACCTATCCAGATGCATAGTGAGCACTTGGAACCCCCAAGTGCTTCACAAATTGATTCGTAAAAGTGAAAAAAAAAAAACACTTTTTCATTTTTATGAATCAATTTGTGAAGCACCTGGGGGTTCCAAGTGCTCACTATGCATCTAGGGGTCTAGTTTCCAAAATGGGGTCACTTGTGGGGGAGCTCCAATGTTTAGGCACATCAGGGGCTCTCCAAACGCAACATGGCGTCCGCTAATTATTCAAGCAAATTTTACAATCAAAAAGTCAAATAGCGCTCCTTCCCTTCCGAGCCCTGCCGTGCGCCCAAACAGTGTTTTTTCCCCACATATGGGGTATCTGCGTGCCCAGGGGAAATTGCACAACAAATTTTGGGGTCCATTTTTTCTTGTTACCCCTGTGAAAATAAAAAAAAAAATGGGTCTAAAGTAACATTTTTGTGAAAAAAGTTAAATGTTCATTTTTTTCTTCCACATTCCAAAAGTTCCTGTGGAGCACCTGAAGGGTTAATAAAGTTCTTGAATGTGGTTTTGAGCACCTTGAGGGGTGCAGTTTTTAGAATGGTGTCACTTTGGGGTATTTTCTGTCATAAAGACCTCTCAAAGTGACTTCAAATGTGATGTGGTCCCTAAAAAAATGGTTTTGTAAATTTTGTTGGAAAAATGAGAAATCACTGGTCAACTTTTAACCCTTTTAGCTCCCTAACAAAGAAAAATTTGGGTTCCAAAATTGTGCTGATGTAAAGTAGACATGTGGGAAATGTTATTTATTAACTCTTTTGTGTGACATATCTCTCTGATTTAAGGGCATAAAAATTAAAATTTTGAAAATTGCTAAATTTTCGCCAAATTTCTGTTTTTTTTCACAAATAAACGCAAGTGATATCGAAGAAATTTTACCACAATCATGAAGTACAATATGTCACGAAACAACAATCTCAGAATCAGGGGGATCCGTTGAAGCGTTCCAGAGTAATTACCTCATAAAGTGACAGTGGTCAGAATTGTAAAAATTGGCCTGGTCATTAACGTGCAAACCACCCTTGGGGGTAAAGGGGTTAAATATAAAAAAAAAACTTTACATGTTTGGCATCTGTGTACTCTTACTGACATGGGGAATCATAATGACAGGCCAGTTTTACCATATAGTGAACATGGTGGATAAAAAACCCCAAAAATCATTGTGGAATTGCACTTTTTTGCAATTCCACCGCACCGATACAATTCGTCCCGTGAAAAACAAGCCCTCATCCGGCTATATGGCTGGAAAAATAAAAAAGTTATGGCTCTTGGCAGAAGGGGAGGGAAAAACAAAAACTAATAGCAGAAAATATCTCAGGGGTGAAAGGTACAAGTAGGGACATGTGTTTTGTCATTTTTAATCATTTTTTGTGGCGCTTTTAGTATAATTTATGCTTTTTAATGCCTGAATTGTATCACTAGAAATGTCCCACGTGTATACATTCACTTATTCACACACCTGCACACTGTCACGCAAGGTGTGGGAAAGACTTAGTGAAACACAAAGGGAAGAGGGAAAGGGAGCCCAGGCTCTAGGGAAAGGGGGGAAGTGGAGACCTCCTAGGTTGATCTAGTGTCACCCTGTCTCCCCTAACGTCCATGTATTAGCTCTTCACCAATCGCCACACGCGTGCCTCACCTTGTCTTTCCCTGGCGTATGGCTATGGCAGGGAGGAGACGAGCACTAGTCGATCTCCACTAAACACTATAGACAACAAGGGTGCACAAACGGGGAAATTGCTTAGCTGTAGACGACTCCAAATAAATGTGCACACATCCTCAAGCTCCAGAGATAACGAAGTACTGCTCTTCCTAAAGCCTTCACAAGTAGTAATGAACATCGCCGGCACCTTCCTCTGAAACAGAGCAGGTATTTATACACCCAGGCAGGGTGTTAATTAGCCAGAAGAAGGTAACCGCTGGGTCCTAGAGACAGCCTCAAACACGATGTCTGTAATGCCAAACATAGCGATCTCCTGCAACCAACTGCAGGGCGATTGTCTGAACCTTCTGACACACATGTGACAGTACTCCCCTTCTATGAGTGGCCTCCGGACATTCGGGGCCGGGTTTCTCAGGATTAGACATGAGGAGTGAGCGAACCAACCTGGGAGTGTTCACCTCTGACCCTGAAACCCACATCCTCTCCTCTGGACCATAGCCTTTCCAGTTCACCAAGTATTGTTGAGAACGAAATTGGAGACAAGAATCTACAATCCTCAAAATCTGGAACTCCAGATTACCATCAACCATTACTGGGGGTGGTGGCAGAGGTGAGGGCTCAAGAGATTCCACATACTTTTTGAGTAAGGACCTATGGAACACGTTGTGGACCTTAAGGGCCTGAGGAAGTTCAAGACGAAACGCTGCTGGGTTAATGACGGCAGTTATTTTATAGCTTCCAAGAAGGAACTTTCAATCTTATGTTCCTGGTAGATAACCACACAAAGTCATTCACATTCATGTCCGGACCTGGCTAGTGTTTTCTGTCAGCCATACGTTTATACCTGTCTCCCATGATCTTTAAATTACTCAGAACACCCTGCCATACCGAGGAGAGCGATGAAGCAAACCGTTCCTCCTCAGGAACTCCTGAAGCTCTTCCCCCACTAAAGGTACCAAACTGTGGGTGATAACCGTATGCACCGAAGACCGGTGACCTGCCAGTGGACTCTTGACACTGATTATTAATGGCAAATTCTGCTAGCGGTAAGATGCCCAATTCTCCTGATTTTCAGAGACGAAACACCTGAGGTAGGTCTCCAAATTCTGATTGACACGGTCGGTCTGTCCATTCGACTGAGGGTGGAAGGCAGAGGAAAAGGACAGCTGCACCCCCAGTCGAGAACACAATGCCTTCCAGAACTTGGAAACAAACTGGGTCCCCCAATCTGACACCACATCGGAGGGAATCCCGTGAAGCTTCAAGATCTCATTTATGAACGCCCGAACAAGTGTCTTGGCATTTGGAAGTGCAGGCAATGCGACAAAGTGAACCATTTTACTGTACCTATCTACAACCACCAAAAACACCGTTTTTGCCTGCAGAAACTGGTAGGTCAGTAATAAAATCCATGGACAAGTGTGTCCATGGCCTACTAGGGATAGGTAGCGAAAAGAGAGTACCAGACGGATGGGTATGCGAAACCTTAGAACGCGTTCAAATACTACAAGCAGCTAAGTGTTCAATCACATTCCAAACCATGGCAGCCAAAAACTACGAGAGAAGAGGTCCGCGGTTGCCTTACCACCTGGATGCCCAGCAAGCACAAAGTTATGATGTTCCTTAATTACTTTGCGGTGCAGATTAGATGATACACATAACTTTCCTGAAGGGCAGAAGGCAGGGGCGTCCCCCTGAGCCTCCAACACCTCACCCTCCAGTTCAGGATACAGTGCCAAAATTACTACACCTTTCTGTAATATCGGGACAGGGTTTGCATGGTCACCACCGCCAGGGAAGCTCTGGGACAAAGCATCAGCCTTGACATTTTTGACCCATGGACGAAAAGTGACAACAAAATTGAACCTAGTAAAAAAACAGGGACCATCTGGCTTGCCTAGGGTTGAGCCGTTTAGCTGACTGGAGATATGACAGTTTCTTATGGTCAGTAATAAAAGTAACCAACCAATGTCGCCATTCTTCTAACACCAATTTGATCGCCAATAGTTCCCTATTACTCATGTCATAATTTCTCTCAGCCGAAGACACTGGCATGTGAAGGCAACGTAACTGGCGCACCTCAGAGGGGAACAGCACGGCCGTCTCCCATGGCAATGGGTTTGCACGGACTGTTTGGATCACCCAGCTGCGATCCGGAGGACATCTTTTGCATTTGAGTTGTGAGTTTTTGCAAATACGTTTAAGTTGAACTTCCCTTGGGTCGCGGCCTCATTACAGCACAGTGTGAACACTGCTGCACTACAATATGGTGGAGAATGCGGGCAGTAGGAACTGACGCATACCCCAAAAGCTGCATGTCCATGATCAAGCCTGCAAAGCTACAGCTCAGGCCTGCTGACATGGAGGAGCTATTAAAGCAGTTGCCACTCACCCAGCAGCAGCTGCAAATCTAGCACAATGAGCAGCAGCTACTGTATCAACAGCAGCAGAAAACTAATGAACTGATTTTGCCACAAATTGCAGCCCTGCGAGAGACGGCCCTACCGTGGACCCCCGATTCGTTCTGATGCCCGAGACAAAGTCAAGTCAGCACTGAGGAAGATAAGTCCTGAGGATGACATGGAAGCTTTCCTCACTGTTTGAACGCACAGCGGAGCGAAAGAGCTTGACAATTTCTGAGTGGGCTGAGATGGTGGCCCTGTTCCTGTTGGGAGATGCCCAGAAGGCGTGACTTCACCCGGGAGGATGCCCTGAACTACGGGAAGCTGAAAGGTGAGATCCTTGCCCAACTGGGGGTTAACACTTATGTGCGGGCACAATGTGTGTACCAGTTTTCCTTTGCGGAGTCCCGATCCGCTAGTTCTCAGGCATGTGACTTGTTACAGTTAGCCAAAAAGTGGCTCCAGACGGAAACTTTGAGCCCAGCCCAAATGGTAGAAAAGGTAGTGGGTGACCGGCTGGTGCAAACTCTGCCAGCAGCCATACAGCGTTGGGTGGGGCAAGGGGACTCGGGTAACCTAGACCAGGTGGTTAGCCTGATCGAGCGGTATACAGCCACCCAGGACTTTGTACGGGACTCTGCCCCACTGCGGGTAGCACACCGGCCCCTGCAAGCCCAGGAGTCTTGATGGGGGTCACGTCCCTCTACTGTGGACAGTCGGAATCATGCCCATACTGAGGGGGTACCCCGGAGTGAGGGAGACAGGAGACCAGTTTCCCCTAAATTGGTCTCGAGGACTGGCTGTGCCACTGCTATTAGGTGCTGGCGATGCCTAGGGCCAGGACATGTAGCTGCCAACTGTCCCCCTGACTCCTGAACCCATGGACTATGGGTTCACATGCCAGTTGTCTATGTATGCTCGGACCATCTACCCCGCCAGTCCAACGGGTGAATCCCATCTGTGCCAGGTGCACGTCAATGGACATCGAGCGGAGGCTCTCTTGGACTCAGGGAGCCCATGGGTAATTGATCTCTGGGATAGAACCCACTGGGGTAAAGTCGGCATTGTATGCATACATGGCGAACTCCATGAGTATCAGACGGCAGAGGTCACCTTTTCCACTCCGCGTGGAAAGGTTAAACATGGTGGGAGTGGTAAAGACTCTTCCCTACGGGACTGTGCTGGGAAGAGATTTACCCCTATTTTGGTCCTTGTGGGAGAGTAAGATTACCCCTCCCAGAATAAAGATGTGTCCGGGTGCGGAACCCGAAGATCCCGAGTCAGGGATACATGCCATAGGGATCGCCATCCTAGGAACAGAGTGTAAACCCGATAGGTTTCCCCTAGAGGTGTTGGCAGGAGAGGTCGATGAGACCAAATAAGTTGCAGAGCTGGAAGTGTCCCCTGGTACTTTTGGGACAGCCCAGTTCCAGGATCCCACTATAGCCTGAGCATGAGAACAGATGAAAATGATAAATAGGGTGGCACAGCAGCCTGGCGCAGAGGCGGTTTTTCCTTGTATGGGGGGGTCAACCAGGAATTGTTATACCGGATTGACAAAATCCAAAATAAAATAGTCGAACAGCCGGTAGTGCCCAAGTCCTATGGTCAGGCGGTGCTCGAGATGGCTCGCACACACGAGCTGGGTGGGCACCTAGGGGTTAAAAATACTAAAGAACGTATCTTGCAGCGATTCTTTTGGCCCGGGATATACGATGAGGTACATAGGTTTTGTGAATCTTGCCCGGAATATCAGCTGACCACACGCACCGCCAGCTTTCCTAGTCCATTGGTTCCTCTGCCTATCATAGAGGTACCATTTGAACGGATTGTGTTGGATCTGATGGGGCCCATTGCAAAGTCAGCTCGTGGCCACCAGTACATACTTGTTTTCGTAGACTATGCTACCCGTTACCCGGATGTCATTCCGCTTCGCCACACCTCCGCTAAACTTATTGCCGGGAGCTGTTTGCCATGTTCTGTCTCCTTGGACTACCTAAGGAGATCCTTACAGATCAGGGGACTCCCTTTATGTCCAAGGTGACAAAAGAACTGTGCAAACTGCTTAAAATAAAGCAGTTACGCACGTCTGTGTACCACCCACAGACCGATGGATTAGTTGAGAGATTTAACAAAACTCTTGAGTCTATGTTGAAAAAAGTGGTAGCCAAGGATTGGAGGGGTTGGGACATGTTACTGCCCTATTTAATGTTTATAGTCCGCGAGATACCACAGATTTCCACGGGGTTCTCACCCTTTGAGCTATTGTACGGCAGGCATCCTAGGGGTCTGCTGAATGTAGCCAAAAAGACGTGGGAACAGGAGCCTACGCCGCATAAGAGTATAATAGAACATGTGGCAAGTATGCAGGACCGAATCGCGGCGTTCATGCCTATAGTAAAAGAACACCTCCTTTATGCACAGGCTGCACAGAGTCGAGCATATAATAGAAAGGCCACGGTCAGGTCCTTTAAAGAAGTGGATCAGGTATTAATATTAGTGCCCACCGCAGAGAGTAAGCTCATGGCCAAGTGGCAAGAGCCATATGAAATCAGGGAAAAGGTGGGGGAGTTAAATTACAGAGTATACCAATCCAAGAAGAGGAAACCCAAACAAATACACTGCTCAAAAAAATAAAGGGAACACTTAACAGAATATAACTCCAAGTAAATCAAAGTTCTGTGAAATCAAACTGTCCACTTAGGAAGCAACACTGATTGACAATCAATTTCACATGCTGTTGTGCAAATGGAATAGACAATAGATGGAAATTATTGGCAATTATCAAGACAAGGAGTGGTTCTGCAGGTGGGGACCACAGACCACATCTCAGTACCATTGCTTTCTGGCTGATATTTTGGTCACTTTTGAATGTTGGTTGTGCTTTCACACTTGTGGTAGCATGAGACGGACTCTACAACCCACAGAAGTTGCTCAGGTAGTGCAGCTCATCCAGGATGGCACATCAATGCGAGCTGTGGCAAAAAGGTTTGCTGTGTCTGTCAGCGTAGTGTCCAGAGGCTGGAGGCGCTACCAGGAGTCAGGCCAGTACACCAGGAGACGTGGAGGGGGCCGTAGGAGGGCAACAACCTAGCCCCAGGACTGCTACCTCCGCCTTTGTTCAAGGAGGAGCACTGCCAGAGCCCTGCAAAATGACCTCCAGCTGGCCACAAATGTGCATATGTCTGCACAATCAGTTAGAAACCGACTTCATGAGGGTGGTATGAGGGCCCGAGGTCCACAGATGGTGGTTGTGCTCACAGCCCAACACCGTGCACGACGCTTGGCATTTGCCACAGAACACCAGGATTGGCAAAGTCGCTACTGGCGCCCTGTGCTCTTCACAGATGAAAACAGGTTCACACTGAGCACATGTGACAGAGTCTGGAGATGCAGTGGAGAGCGATCTGCTGCCTGCAACATCCTTCAGCATGACCGGTTTGGCAGTGGGTCAGTAATGGTGTGGGGTGGCATTTCTTTGGAGGGCCGCACAGCCCTCCATGTGCTCGCCAGAGGTAGCCTGACTGCCATTAGGTACCGAGATGAGATCCTCAGACCCCTTGTGAGACCATATGCTGGTGCGATTGGCCCAGGGTTCCTCCTAATGCAGGACAATGCCAGACCTCATGTGGCTGGAGTGTGTCAGCAGTTCCTGCAAGATGAAGGATTGAAGCTATGGACTAGCCCACCCGTTCCCCAGACCTAAATCCGATTGAGCACATCTGGGACATCATGTCTCGCTCCATCCACCAACGTTATGTTGCACCACAGACTGTCCAGGAGTTGGCGGAGGCTTTAGTCCAGGTCTGTGACGAGATCCCACAGGAGACCATCTGCAACCTCATCAGGAGCATGCCCAGGCATTGTAGGGAGGTCATACAGGCACGTGGAGGCCACACACAATACTGAGCCTCATTTTGACTTGTTTTAAGGACATTACATCAAAGTTGGATCAGCCTGTAGTGTGTTTTTCCACTTTAATTTTGGGGATGACTACAAATCCAGGCCTCCATTGGTTAATAAATTTGATTTACATTGATGATTTTTGTGTGATTTTGTTGTCAGCACATTCAACTTTGTACAGAACAAAGTATTCAATGAGAATATTTCATTCATTCAGATCTAGGATGTGTTATTTGAGTGTTCCCTTTATTTTTTTGAGCAGTGTATATCACATCAATCTGCTTAAAGTCTGGAAAGACTGGGAATTTATGATTACGGAGGCGACTCCGGTCAAATCGTCTGTGGACCCTCCGACACCGGCTCAGGAGGAGGCCGGGGGAGAGGTAAAGATAAGCGACGCTCTCACGAAACAGCAGCGACAGAAGGCTCAGAAGTTGATGCGGCAGAATACTGACATATTCTCAGAGCTGCCTGGCCTTACATCTGTGATCCGACATGACATTGTCACCGACACTCGGGTAAGGGTACGAATGAAACCATACCGTATGCCGGAGGCAAGCCATCGCAGGTGAGGTAAAACAAATGCTCCAGTTGGGAGTCATCGAAGAGTCCAAGAGTGAGTGTGCTAGCGCCATTGTGCTGATTCTGAAGCCGGACGGATCGTTACGATTTTGTAACGATTTCTGAAAATCGAATGAGGTGTCAATTTTTGACCTTTATGTGATGCCCTGGGTGGATGAGCTGATCGAGAGACTGTGGCAAGCCCAGTACTTCTCCACGCTTGATCTGACCAAGGGTTACTGGCAGGCGCCTCTGACAGAGTCGGCGAAAGAAAAGACAGCCTTTATAATGCCGGAGGGTCTCTTTCACGATGTCGTCTTGCCTGTTGGATTACATGGTGCTCCGGCTACGTTCCAGAGGTTGATGGACATAGTGTTAGAGCCTTATCAAAAATATGCATCAGCGTATTTGGATGATATTATCTTCTTTAGTACCGACTGGCATACCCACTTGTCCCAGGTACAAGCAGCGGTGGATTAACTCAGAGCCGCGGTATTAATGGTGAACCCAAAAAAATGTGCGGGTCTCAAGGAAGCTCGGTACTTGGGGTACGTGATTGGCCGTGGGGTTATTAAACCCCAAATAAACAAGATCGAGGCCATTCAAAACTGGCCCCGGTCTCTTACTACTAGACAGGTAAGAGTATTCCTCGGCATCATTGGGTATTACCGACGGTTTATACCTAATTTTGCTGGATCGGCACTCCTGACCAATTTCTTAAAGGGAAAGAAGTCTGTCATGGTTCAGTGGAATCAACAGGGCAGGAAGCGTTCCAATCCATGAAGTTGGCTTTATGCGGACAGCCGGTCCTCACCAGCCCCAACTTCAAGAAAGGCTTTATAGTGCTAACAGATTCCTCGGAGGGTGGCCTAGGAGCGGTGCTGTCACAGGAGGCGAACGTAGAAGAACATCTAGGAAACTTACCCTGGCAGAGAAAAATTATAGCGTAGCGGAGAACGAGTGCTTGGCTATTTAAGTGGACCTTGGAGTCCCTACGCTATTATTTGCTCGGGTGACAGTTTCACTTGGTATGGATGAGAAATGCCAAGGAGAGGAATGCTTGAGTCACCAGATGGTTCCTGTCACTGCAAAATTTCAGTTTCTCAGTAGAACATTGTGCGGAGAGGTCACAGGGAAATGCAGATGCCCTGTCACGGGCACCCTGTATGGTGACAGGTGTTCAACCCTACAAGTTTGAACAGAGGGGGGGGATATGTGAGGCAGTGAGAGGGGATCATATACGAGGTTTGGTATGTATCCCCCAGGATGCGCATAGAGGCCTATTGAACCCACTGGAGTGCATTGCAGTCACAGGCACCGCTGTGGTTGCAGTGCAAAATAAAAGTAAGTGGAGCTTATTCAAGCTATTTGACCAAGTCGGATTAAGAAAACCCGGCAGGGGCTTTTATTTTTGGAGCGATCTACAGGATGGAAGTGGGGCGGATCACTCCCTACAGCCGGGTCTTACAAGTGGCTCATGTCCACAGGTTTTATTTAAAAACCTGCAGCAAAGGTTTGGGTGTGTCAGTGGTTTGTTTGCAAGCTGCAGAGCAGGAAGCTCTGTGCACTGCAAGCCTGGGTGAAGGCACAACACAGGCTTGTGAAGGCAATGTAACTGGCACACCTCAGAGTGAAATGGCGTGGCCGTCTTTCACGGCAACGGGTTTGCACGGACTGTTTGGATCACCCGGCTCCGATCCGAAGGACATCTTTTGCATTTGAGTTTTTGCAGATAAAGACGCTTAAGTTGAACTTTCCTTGGGTCACTGCCTCATTACCGCACAGTGTGAACACAGCCACACTACGGGGCCCACTCAGAAGTTTCACCATCCCAGACCAAAACCCTAGCTACGCTTCTGGTGACACCACTCCATCCACTACTATGGGAACAGTGGTGTAATTTGTGACCCATGCTCCATCCACCATATTACTACTCCCGTAGAAGTGGACAGAGTCAGGTCACACACTATACCACTGCTCCCTTAGAAATGTGTAACCTTGCTCTGTCCACTTCTAAGGGAGCAGGGGTGTAATAGAATAAATATCCAGTAGATATAGAATTTCACAATAACACATACTGCATATAATAAACTTGCACCCTTTTGTACTTTTTATATGTCATTAAAGGGTGTTTACCCTAATAAATGAAAAAAACATGTGGGGTCCCTCCCTATTTTTCGTAAACAGGTAAGGTAAAGCAGACAGCTGCGGGCTGATATTATCAGTCTGCAAAGGTCCCTGGTTATTGGGGCCTTCCCAGCCTAAAAGTACCAGCCCGCAGCGGCCCTAGAATTGGCGCATCATATTAGTCGCTCTTTGCCTGCCCCTTCCCGATTGCTTGGTGCGGTGGCAATCGGGGTAATGGTAGTTGTGGTTGATGACAGCTGTGAATTGTCAAAATTCACATCTGGCACCAAGCCCTGTGGTTAGTAATGGAGAGGGGTCCATCAGACACCCCCACTACTAACCCACTAAAAAAACAGAAAAATAAATGTTATTTGAATAGACTCCCCGAATCTTTCCCTGATTCATCAATTTATTTTTGAAAAAAAAACAAAAACAAACAGGTCCGACGTAGTCCATGGCGCTCCCACGACTATCCCCAAATCCGACGTCCAAAGGATATGGAGCTTTGTTCAGAGAACGACGCTCCATAGGCTGTAGCATTAGCCACCCTGGGTCCTGTTGCGCTTCGCAAGACCCGGCGGCTGTGATGAACAGTAACCTCAGTAACTACACCGCTCATCAGAGTTGCTGAGCCCTCTGTATAATGGCCCCACATAGTGCCCCACAGTGTAATGGCCCCATATAGTGCACCAAAGTATAATGGCCCCATATAGTGCCCCACAATATAATGCCCCACAGTATAATGGCCCCATATAGTACACCACAGTATAATGGTGTCACCCATCCTGGGTATATGCCCCCCTCCCAGGTATATTCCCCCCCATCCTGGGTATATGCCCCCTCCATCCTGGGTAGGTATATGCCCCCCCATCCTTGGTAGGTATATGCCCCTCCATCCTGGGTAGGTATATGGCTCCATCCTCGGTAGGTATATGCTCCCATCCTGGGTATATGCTTCCATATAGTCAATGCAAAGAAAAAAGCAACCAATAAACGCTTCTATTTACCTTCCACGCTCCCACGCAGTGCTGTGTCTGTCTGCTCTGAAGATGTCAGCTGTGAGCAGTGATAACAGGTGACAGGCTGAGATCACCGGACCCCACTGCAGATACTCACCCTGACCTCCACTCCCGGCGCCTTCTCTCCCTGGCAGCTCCTGTCATGGCATGCACGGACTGAGCAGTGCTTCTGATGACGGGGGGAATGTGCAGCTCACAGCTTAGACTGCGGGCTCCACAAAGATGGCCGTAATCCCCTCCCAAGGCTGGGACCTGGACCACCCAGGGGGCGTGCCCAGGTCGCAGCTTGAGGCAGGAGGAGCGGCCTCTAATGTTAGAGATGGGTTCAGTGACCCGACTGCTGTCTCTTATGGCCAGGACTGCCATGAGTGAGGTGTGTAAGAGTGCTGCTTAGCTTCTTACACACACCCCAAATAAGAATGGCAGCCCCCAGTGGCTAATGTAAAAATGAATAAATAAACTGGTGGTACATCTAATTTTGTATTAAAAATAATTGATTAAATAATCAGTAATTATTAATGCAAAATTTTAAATCATGGCACCTTCACTTTAAGTGTGTTCCTGTCTCCACCCCAGGGTTACTGTTTTAATTTTCTCAAAAAGGTATTCAGACATCTCCTGGCTGGACTCATTGAGTTTGATAAGGCTGGGTTCAGATGTCTGTGACAGTT
This sequence comes from Phyllobates terribilis, assembly GCF_046119375.1. Classification (NCBI taxonomy): domain Eukaryota; kingdom Metazoa; phylum Chordata; class Amphibia; order Anura; family Dendrobatidae; genus Phyllobates; species Phyllobates terribilis. The sequence goes on from NW_027362765.1 coordinate 78,554,792, forward strand.
ACATTTGCAGTCTACAACCTTATTTAGCTCTGCGTGCAGCTCTAGATATGCTTTGCAGATGGGTGTAGGAGCTGCCTCCTATTGCATGCAATATCATGATAAATTAGCTGGCCCAAAATATCATATATTTCAATAATACATGTTTACCAATCGGTGGTCACACGACTGGTTCTGTTGGCTTCCATCACGTATAAAAAGAAGTCTAAAGGATTTGTTCTTTTTTCTTGTATTCACTGCTTATTTCCATTTAAAAACAAAGTCAAGGCTTACAGTGGGTGAAATAAGTATTGAACATGTCAGCTATTTTCAAAGTAAATATGTTTCTAAAGATGCTATTAACATGAAATTTTCACCAAATGTCGGTAACCACCCATCCAATCCACACAGTCAAAGAAATCAAACCATAGAACTCCATAAATTAATTTATGTGTAATAATGAGAAATGGGAAAAAATATTGAACACATGAAGAAAGATAGATGTAAAAAGTCATTGAAAGTCATGACATCAGCTGAAATCTATCAGTAATTAGATAGCAATCCTGTCACCTAGTGAAAACTGATATCATCTGGTTCAACTTTTGGCCGATAAAAAGGTGTCTTATTACCAAGGTGCCACACAAGAAATATCTCATGATGGCTAAAATCAGTGAGCTATCTCAAGACCTTTGCAACATTATTGTTTTAAAATACACTGATGGAATTGGTTACAGAATAATTTCTAAAATACTAAAGGTTCCAGTGAGCACTGTTGGGGCCATAATCCGGAAGTGGAAATAACATAATTTCACCATAAACCGGCCACGACCAGGTGCTCCCTGCAAGATTTCAGACAGAGGACTGAAAAGAATATTCACAAGAGTTGTCCAAGAGCCAAGGACCACATGTTGAAGTCTACAGAAAGATCTAGATTCAGCAGGTACAATTGTTTCAAAGTAATGCTCTCAACCTCCACGACCTGTATTCACACTCACCACGCAAGACTCCATTGCTGAACAAGAAGCATGATCAAGCATGTTTAAAGTTTGCTGATCAACATTTAGGCAATTCTTTGAAATACTGGGAGAATATAGTCCATCAGATGAGACCAAAATTGAAACGAGGGTGAACATTTCAGAAAGACAATGATCCCAAACACATAGCCACGGAAACTCAATTGGTTTCAGAGAAAGAAAACCTGCTAGAATGACCAAGCCAATCACCTGACCTGAATCCAATAGAAAATTTATATAAGGAATGAAAGCTCAAAGTTCATAGAAGGGGCATACAGAACCTTCAGGATTTGAAGAGTTTGTGTGGAAGAATAAGCAAACTCACACCTGATCAATGCATGCGACTACTTTCTTCATACAGTAGGCGTCTTAAAGCTGTCATCACCAACAAAGGTTTTTGTATGACGTATTAATTAAATTTCAGTAAGTATGTTCAATACTTTTTCCCTGTGTCACTTCTCATTATTACATATAACTTAGTTTGGATTGGATGATTGTTCCCAACAACTGGTGAAAATTTCATGTCAGTAGCATCTTTAGAAATATATTTACCGTATTTTTCAGACTATCTAAGACGCACTGGACCAATGTTGTGGTGGAGAACAGGAAGAAAAATATTTTTTATAATATGGGGGTCCGTCTTATAGTCTGAATAGGTATCTTACCTGGGCCCTGTGACGTGCCGGGAGGGGGGGAAATATGATAAACGTGTACATAGGCGGGGATTTGGTGGAATAACAAACAGATGGGCGGGGATAACTTGGCGTCCGGGGGACGTCAAGCCTGTGAAAAACCAAGAAGATAAAACTACTCTTCAATCAAACCTCTACTATGGGCCATACAGGTATGTATAGATTTACTTTTCTATACCCTGTATGCTCATACTAGAGGTCTGATAACTCCAAAGTGGTGACAGATTCCCTTTAATGAAATGCTGGAACACTGCAGGTGCATTGGTGTCAGTGGCGCCAGCGACGACATCGGGGAGATCGTACAATATCCTACCACTGCCGTCACTTTGACAGGGACGACACTGGGGAGATCACACATTATCCCACCGCTGCCGTCACTCTGTCAGGATGTCACAGGATTGAGCAGGGATTCGTGCGCACTCGAACCCGATTAGTCACTGCGTAGCTACCAGCAAGCGAGCAGAAAGCGTATGGCGTATACCCCTCTGGATTCCAACGCATGGAATATGTGTATACGCCCCCGTACGGTTATTGCCAGCTTCACGATAGCCCAATTATTTTTATTCGCTGCCACCACTGACCGAGTTTGAAATATAATACAGGCCTGGTCGGACGCCTGCGTTCTGGTAGCGTATATGGTTCAGGGGAGGGAGTGATTACAGAGCAAAAGAAACAGGACTATTAAATTTTATATTTAATCCAAAAAGGAGGCAGTGTTTGTATATTTTTCCTAAAGATTTTACAACAGGGGACAATACAGTACAGAATATACAGTTACACAAAATAAATAGGATTAAAGAAGAAACTTACCATAAAGTTCGCAGAGACGATTCAGTATAGCTGAAGGGGGGCGCCCCACTTATTGATTTGACTGTTATCAAACGAGATCCGTTGCTTATAAAGTCTAAACCACCCTGGCTGGGCGGGGCTCCAGTCTTCATATTTTTATTAGAATCTATAACTTCTGGGATAACTTATCGCTGGTTTACCGCAGAAGCGTGCAAGCGACGCCATATTTTCCAGTATGAATTTACCTTTTTTAGAGACCATACATGGACATGGCAGAGCTGCGGTCTGTTATTCTGGTACAGAAAATTATGCATACTGTTCCTTGGCTGACCCTGCCACTAAAAATATGGGTCCCATTATTATCAGAATTATGGAACTTCCAATATTCCACATTTCGTGTCGGTGCCTAAACGTCTCTAGTTTGCAGCTGGCTATTGTGAGTAGTGTGACAGAGTTCCTTTGAAGCTCCTGACTAAATCTCATCTACGTGTAAATTTGTCGCAAGCCAGTGCCAGTGGAAAACACACTCGCGTGTTAATTGGATTTGCCACCTCTCTTTGTACTGCCATCTGCCTAGTAGCCACCTCTACTGTGTGGGCTAATTTGCAGAGAAATCACTCTTTAGATTGTCAGCTCTTCTCTTGTGACAAATGGTATAGGGAAGGAGGGAAGTTTGGGAGAAAATTTTAATATTTTATTAATATTTTTATGACAATTTGTCAGACCGAAAGGCATAACCAGACTCTCGAAATGCCCTTCAGTGGTATTGAACGCTGTTTTCCATTCATCCCCTTCTCTGATTCTAACCAGATTATAGGCTCCCCTTAAATCCAACTTGGAGAATACCTTAGCTCCCACAACCTGGCTGAACAAATCTGGAATCGGAGGAAGAGGGCATGGCTCGCGGATGTTTTTTTGATTTACTTCCCGGAAATCTAAACCGGGATGTAGTCTGTGATCTTTTTTCTTCACGAATAAGAACCCTGCCACCACGGGCGAAGATGAGGGTCTGATATGTCCCTTTTCCAGACTTTCTGCAATGAAATCCTGAAATCCTTCATGGCTTGTCTATTAGGGCCAGAAAGATTATACAGTCTGGACTTTAGTAGTTTAGCTCCGAGGGTCAGGTTAAATGAACAATCATATTCACGATGAGGAGGTAAATCCTGACACCCCCTCTCAGAAAAAAACATCCTCAAAACCAGACAGAAATGCAGGCAAGATTTCCATAGAGACTGTAGAAAGGGAAATATCTAAACAATTCTCATGGCAGTAATCTCCCCACTCAATGACCTGGTTTGCCAATCCACCAACGGATTATGTTTTACCAACCAGGGTTGACCCAAGACAATTGTGGTGGGAAGACCGTCCAGGACATAGCAAGGGACTATCTCACATTGAACCGACTCCACCCTCAGTCTTACATTATGTACAATCCGTGTCAGAGCTTTCTGTGCAAGTGGCGCTGAGTCGATGGCGAAGATGGGAATAGGCTTAGCTAAATTACAGCAAGCAAGACTATGAGTTCTCACAAACTCAGATTCAACCATGCTAACTCCAGCTCCACTGACAACAAACACAGAAATGTTCTCGGTTTTGGTCTCTAGCACCACCTCTGCTGTCAGGATAAACCGAGAACTGCAGGGTGATGATAAATGCACCCCTTCCTTATCCAACTCCAGACTACCAAGGGTTAACCGAGTCTCCTTTTGCTTAGGCATCAAAGGACAGGCCATAATAAAATGTCCCTTTTTTCACAAAAAAACACATCTTTTTTTTGCGAATCTCTGGGGAAATGTACGAAGCAGAGGCTCCCCCTAACTGCATGGGTTCCTCCACCTCCCCCAGTAGTGGATCACCTCCAGACAGCCACCCCAGCCGAGGGACATAACCCCAGAGAAGGTGATCTTACCCACCTATCTCGAAGGCGTCTATCAACATGTATAACCAAAGACATGGCAGCCTCCGGGATTGGATTGCAGGATTGGGTACGTCCGACTACAAGGCGTGGTCTCGCTCAATACAAGTGTATGGAGAGCGAGGCTGCGCCCACTGGCCAGGGGTATGTATAACACATACATACCCTTCTGTACCAGGTCTCATACCGGCGAATCACCGCAGCGCACAGTGCCTGCGCTAGGAGGATTCATAAGTTTACAGTCACACAGAGTGACTGCAGACTCATCACTTTTGACCGGACAACCCCTTTAAGGGAGACAATCACAGGGGGAGACACTTAGCTTGAGCAGGCTTCAGAGAGATTACACCAAACGTCCTCCAAAGCACCAGAGAGGAAGTAAGCTGACAGCTATAACTCCACAAGGGAATATGTGAATATCACTGGCACCTCCCTGCAGCAACTGAAAGTATTTAAACACCCAGGCCAGGGTGTCAATCAGAGCAGAAGGGAGGTAGCCGCTGGGTTCTAAAGTGAGAAGGATTTAAGAAGGCGTCTGCAACGCCAAATGAAGTGACCTTCTGCTGCCAGCTGCAGAGCGACTGTCTGTCACATCTGACACACCCGTGACACTGTGTCCGGCTGTCTATTTGTCTGGCTGTTTCTATGATGAGGAACATACTTGTGCTTCAGGGCATGCCTGTGGGCAGGTCTTTTTTTTGCTGATCTGGACTAGAGCACCAAGGAAAGACCCTGCCTCCAGTCCCGCCCTGAAGCACAAGTATATCATAAACTCAAAACTGCAAACACTGATCACACAAGAACCACGAGATGGATTTCTTCACCTCAGGTATCATTTTAATTAGTGCAACAGCCCCAACTTGACAATGCCTGTAGTTTACTTAGTAAAATCTTGCTGACAGATTCCCTTTAACATATGGAGAAGATGGGTTTAAGAGAGAAGGAAACAATTGAAAGAGCACAAACTGGTAACATATCATAATCTATTAGTCCTATCTTTATGGACTACTGTCTGTGTCAGTTGATAATTAAAGTTCATTGCAATTTGTATGGAAATGTTATAAAGTATATAATATAAATTTTAACATAATTTCAATGCAATGTTATTTGAAAATAATAAAATAGGTTTTATTCTTGGCAGATGACTGTACGAGAAACTCAGAGGGGCATCTGATATTTTCAGATTCTTCTACAGATGAACATGGTATCACAAATACATGTGAAGAACATGTCATTATCCCAGATACATCTCAAGCACTTCTCAGAAAAAATCTGTCATCTGCTCAACAGGTCTTTTCTTGTTCTTCAGCGAAGACCAATATGCAAGACAAAAGTCAAATTATGGTTGCTGAACATCAAATTACTCATATAGAGGAGAAACCATGTTCATGTTCAGTTTTACCCGTAGAACAGATAAAAAACACAAGGGAAAATCAATATTCATGTACAGAATCTGGGAAATGTTTTAATCTAAAAAAAAATATTATTACACATCACAGTATTCACACAGGGGATATACCATTTTCAAGTTCAGAATGTGGCGAAGAAAGCAAGAAATCCAAACTTGTTATAGATCGGGGAATTAACACGAAAGAGATGCCATTTTCCTGTTCAGACTGTGATAAACGTTATAACAAGAAATCCAAACTTTGTAAACGTCAGAGAATTCACATAGGGGATAAACCATTTTCAAGTTCAGAATGTGAGAAGTCTAGCGAGAAATCCAAACCTGCTACAGATCAGGGAATTAATACGGGAGAGGAATCATTTTCATGTTCAGCCTGGGGTAAATGCTATAATAAGAAATCAAAACTTGTTACACATCAGATAGTTCACACAGATGATAAAGCATTTTCAAGTTCAGAATGTGGGAAACCTAGCCAAAAATCTAAACTTGTTACAGATCCGGAAAGTAACAGAAGAGAGAAGCCATTTTCATGTAGAGAATGTGGGAAATGTTTTGAGTGGAAAACAAATCTTGTTACACATCAAAGAATTCACACAAGAGATAAAGCATTTTCAAGTTCAGAATGTGGAAAGCCTAGCAAGAAATCCAAAGTTGTTACAGATCAGGAAATAAACACTGAAGAGAAGCCATATTCATGTTCAGACTGTGGGAAATGTTATAATAAAAAATCCAAACTTGATACACATCAGAGAATTCACACAGATGATAAAGCATTTTCAAGTTCAGAATGTGGGAAACCTAGTGAGAAACCCAAACCTGTTACAGATCAAGAAATTAACATGGGAGAGAAGCCATTTTCATGTTCAGACTGCGGGAAATGTTATAATAATAAATCCAAACTTGATAAACATCAGAGACTTCACACAGATGGGAAAGCATTTTTAAGTTCAGAATGTGGGAAACCTAGCCAAAAATCTAAACTTGTTACAGATCTGGAAAGTAGCAGAAGAGAGAAGCCATTTTCATGTAGAGAATGTGGGAAATGTTTTGAGTGGAAAACAAATCTTGTTACACATCAAAGAATTCACACAAGAGATAAAGCATTTTCAAATTCAGAATGTGGAAACCCTATCAAGAAATCCAAAGTTGTTACAAATCAGGAAGTAAACACTGGAGAGAAGCCATTTTCATGTTCAGACTGTGGGAAATGTTATAATAATAAATCCAAACTTGAGAAACATCAGAGACTTCACACAGATGGGAAAGCATTTTTAAGTTCAGAATGTGGGAAACCTAGCGAAAAATCCAAACTTATTACAGATCTGGAAATTAAAACTGGACAGAAACCATATTTATGTTCAGACTGCGGGAAATGTTATAATAAGAAATACAAACTTGATACACATCAGAGAATTCACACAGGTGATAAAGCATTTTCAAGCTTAGAATGTGAGAAACCTAGCGAGGAATCCAAACTTGTTATAGACCAGGAAATTAACACGGCTGAGAAGCCATTTTCATGTTCAGACTGTGGGAAATGTTATAATAAGAAATCTAAACTTGATACACATCAGCGAATTCACACAGGGGAGAAGCCATTTTCCTGTATAGAATGTGGGAAATGTTTTGAGCGGAAAACAAATCTTGTTACACATCAGAGAATTCACACAGATGATAATGCATTTTCAATTTCAGAATGTGGGAAACCTAGCAAGAAATCCAAACTTGTTACAGATCAGGAGATTAACTCGAGTGAAAAGCCATTTTCATGTTTAGACTGCGGTAAATGTTATAATAAGAAATCCAAACTTGTTACACATCAGAGAATTCACACAGAAGAGAAGCCATTTTTAAATTCAGAATGTGGGAAACCTAGCGATAAATTCAAACCTGTTACAGATCGGGAAATTAACACAGGAGAGAAGCCATTTTCATGTTTAGACTGTGGAAAATGTTATAATAAGAAATCCAAACTTGATAAACATCAGAGAATTCACACAGATGATAAAGCATTTTCAAGTTCAGAATGTGAGAAACCTAGCGAGAAATCCAAACTTCTTACAGATCAGGAAATTAACACAGGGAAGAAACCATTTTCCTGTACAGAATGTGGGAAATGTTTTGAGCGGAAAACAAATCTTATTACACATCAGAGAATTCACACAGATGATAATGCATTTTCAATTTCAGAATGCGGGAAACCTAGCGAGAAATCCAAACTTGTTACAGATCAGGAAATTAATACGAGTGAAAAGCCATTTTCGTGTTTAGACTGCGGTAAATGTTATAATAAGAAATCCAAACTTGTTACACATCAGAGAATTCACACAGAAGAGAAGCTGTTTTCAAGTTCAGAATGTGGGAAACCTAGCGATAAATTCAAACCTGTTACAGATCAGGAAATTAACACAGGAGAGAAGCCCTTTTCATGTTTAGACTGCGGGAAATGTTTTAATAAGAAATCCAAACTTGATAAACATCAGAGAACTCACACAGATGATAAAGCATTTTCAAGTTCAGAATGTGGAAAACATAGCGAGAAATCCAAATTTGTTACAGAGCAGGAAATTACCATTGGAGAAAAACCATTTTCATGTTCAGAATGCGGGAAATTTTATAATAATAAATCCAAATTTGATACACATCAGAGAACTCACACAAGGAAGAAGCCATTTTCATGTTCAGAATGTGGGAAATGTTTTAATTGGAAAGTAAGTCTTGTTGTACATCAGAGAAATCACACAGGGGAGAAGCCATTTTCATGTACAGAATGTGGGAAATGTTTTAATTGGAAAAGAAGTCTTGTTGCACATCAGAGAAATCACACAGGGGAGAAGCCATTTTCATGTGCAGAATGTGGGAAATGTTTTAATTGGAAAGTAAGTCTTGTTGCACATCAGAGAAATCACACAGGGGAGAAGCCATTTTCATGTACAGAATGTGGGAAATGTTTTAATTGGAAAGTAAGTCTTGTTGCACATCAGAGAAATCACACAGGGGAGAAGCCATTTTCATGTACAGAATGTGGGAAATGTTTTAATTGGAAAAGAAATCTTGTTGCACATCAGAGAAATCACACAGGTGAGAAGCCATTTGCGTGTTCAGAATGCGGGAAATGTTTTAATTGGAAACATAGTCTTGTTGCACATCAGAGAATTCATACTGGTGATAAAGCATTTTCAAGTTCAGAATGTGGGAAACCTAGCAAGAAATCCAAACTTGTTACAGACCAGGAAATAAAAATGGGAGAGAAGCCATTTTCCTGTTTAGACTGTGAGAAATGTTATAATAAGAAATCCAAACTTGATAAACATCAGAGAATTCACACAGATGATAAAGCATTTTCAAATTCAGAATGTGGGAAACCTAGCGAGAAATCCAAACTTGTTACACATCAGATAATTCACGCAGAAGAGAAGCTATTTTCAAGTTCAGAATGTGGGAAACCTAGCGATAAATTCAAACCTGTTACAGGTCGGGAAATTAACACAGGAGAGAAGCCATTTTCATGTTCAGACTGCGAGAAATGTTATAATAAGAAATCCAAACTTGATAAACCTCAGAGAATTCACACAGATGATAAAGCATTTTCAAGTTCAGAATCTAGGAAACCTAGCGAGAAATCCAAACTTGTTACAGAGCAGGAAATTACCATAGGAGAGAAGCCATTTTCATGTTCAGACTGTGGGAAATGTTTTAATTGGAAATATAATCTTGTTACACACCAGAGAATTCACACAGGGGAGAAGCCATTTTCATGTCCAGAATGTGGGAAATGTTTTAATCGGAAAAGAAATCTTGTTGCACATCAGAGAAATCACACAGGGGAGAAGCCATTTTCATGTACAGAATGTGGGAAATGTTTTAATCGGAAAATAAATCTTGTTGCACATCAGAGAAATCACACAGGTGAGAAGCCATTTGCGTGTTCAGAATGCGGGAAATGTTTTAATTGGAAACATAGTCTTGTTGCACATCAGAGAATTCATACTGGTGATAAAGCATTTTCAAGTTCAGAATGTGGGAAACCTAGCAAGAAATCCAAACTTGTTACAGACCAGGAAATAAAAACTGGAGAAAAGCCCTTTTCATGTTCAGACTGCGGTAAATGTTATAATAAGAAATCCACACTTGATACACATCAGAGAATTCACACAGGTGATAAAGCATTTTCAAATTCAGAATGTGGGAAACCTAGCGAGAAATCCAAACTTGTTACACATCAGATAATTCACACAGAAGAGAAGCTATTTTCAAGTTCAGAATGTGGGAAACCTAGTGAGAAATCCAAACTTGTTACAGATCAGGAAATTAACACGGCAGAGAAGCCATTTTCATGTTCAGACTGCGGGAAATGTTATAATAAGAAATCCAAACTTGATAAACATCAGAGAATTCACACTGATGATTAAGCATTTTCAAGTTCAGAATCTAGGAAACCTAGCGAGAAATCCAAACTTGTTACAGAACAGGAAATTACCATGGGAGAGAAGCCATTTTCATGTTCAGACTGTGGGAAATGTTTTAATTGGAAATATAATCTTGTTACACACCAGATAATTCACACAGGGGAGAAGCCATTTTCATGTACAGAATGTGGGAAATGTTTTAATTGGAAACATAGTCTTGTTGGGCATCAGAAAAAATACACAGGGGAGAAGCCATTTTCATGTACAGAATGTGGGAAATGTTTTCATTTGAAACGTAGTGCTGTTAGACATCAGAGAATGCATACAGGTGAAAAGCCATTTCCATGTTCAGATTGTGGGAAATTGTTTAAAGATGAATCAAATCTTACTGCACATCAGAAAACTCACATAGTGGAAAAACCATGTTAGGGGTGTGGGAAATGTTTTGCTGGTAAAACAGATCTTATTAGACCTTAGAAAACTAACACAGGGAAAAAGCCATTTTAATTATCAGAAAGTGGGAAATATTTTACCAAGATATTAGACCTTTTTTAATAATTTTATTGACAATATGTACAAGAAAAATGTTATAATGAAGCAAAGTCACATCTACATTAGTAAAGGAAAACAATCTAAAGCTCTAACTGATTTTTAGCAAATGCAGTGATGGGATGCCATTACAAGGGGGCGCTGGCCAAGGCCACCCGTGTCTGTCATGATGGCTGCTCTATGAAAACAAATCTGTGGCTGGAGTTCATAGGAGACCATGATTTTTTCACAGCGTGATTCCCCGACAGTGCTTCTCAGTAAAGTATGGTGCCACCACTATGATCTCAATACTCTATCAGGCCCCCAGTACAGCCTCCATTACAGTATAATGCCCTCCCATATTTCCACCAATATAGCATGAGGCCACTACCATCCCTCCAATACAGCGTGATACCCTCACAGTGCCCACAAATATAGTATGAGGCTACAACTATGCCCCTCAGTACCTACAAACAATTATACAACATCAAATAAAGTGAAAATATAATATTTATTACATCAATAAAAACATGAAACCGAAAATAAAGAAACAAAAGCAAAAAAGATCCTACAGAGAACTGTTTGTTAACCTGTATATGATAACCAGGTCCTTAAAAATAGCTTGGATACTCTGCTCAGTGGTATGTTACTTTATGACTTAAAGCTGTCATGTAATTTGTTACTTGACTTTGTAATTAATTAAGTGTACCCGGGCACTCTATTTATGATGTATAAGACCAATATTCTTAAGGACCTGGTTATCATATCCAGGTTAACATACAGTTCTCTGTATGGTGCACTGTCACTTTATTTTGTATTTTTTTTACTATAACCAACTTACTTTTAGTACCAGTTGTTTAGTGGTCTCAGTCATATTAATTATTTATGCCTAACTACATGCACTGTCACTTTAGTCCTTTCCCCTAATATGTGGTAGCTATCATGTATTTAGCTGTTATTATGAACAGTAGGTAGTCCTTCCACATCCACTTACTCTATCAGTGCATTGTTATGATACATAATGGAGGGGACCCTTTCAGATAGATCTGTTACCAGTTTGTATCCTGCGTACGATATTCCTCCTGTAGGATCTTTTTTGCTTTTGTTTGTTTCTTTATTTTTGGTTTCATGTTTTTATTGATGTAACAAATATTATATGTTCACTTTATTCGATGTGGTGTAATTGTCTGTAGGTACTGTGATTTTCATGATTGCACGACTACTATATATTGTTTCTTACAGTGTTTAGCTATGCCCCTCAATATAATGTGATGGGCTCGCTTATTACAGTATGATGCTTCCAAAGTCCCATTAATTCAGTAAGATGCTCCCACAGTGCACCTCCAGTACAGCATGGCGCCTCTCGATTCTCAGAAAATTGTACTGCCCCCAAAAATTATTCAACAACTTCCTTTTCTACTATGCAGTGTTCCAGTCTGTGCTGCGTATGAATGGAGGCTCTGGGCAGCAGTCTCAATCTAGTGACATAATCTTGGCTGCTGAGCCAGAGCTGAGATGGACCAGGTGAATGGTGGAGCAATGAGCAAACGGCTCCACCATTGTGTTTAATTGTATCTGCAAATACCATTGAATTTAGGACATCCGGAAGGGGGCAGGGCTGTTTGAACTTCCTGGATGACAGCTTCTGTAGCGGTCATGTGTTCTGCCGACATTGGCAGTCCACCATTGATTAAGACCAGTTTAGAATCAAATAACTGCCTCAGCAACTCTTCCGATTACGTGCAGTAGCATCTCCTCACTCAAGTAGAACAGAGCGGCGTTGGGCAAACCCTTTCAAGCTTCTCACCAATCATTATTAAACATCTGGTTTAAAATCTTTGTGTTGAAATCTTTTTTCTTTACATGTTATGATATTATCATAGAATCTAAAGATCTGTTAGAGATTTTTGCAGAAATAGTGAAGGGAGAATTAGATAGTATCCTATTACAGTTGAAAAGTGATGATTTAAAAAGATAATCTGTTTTCTTAGTCTTGTCTGCAGAAAAACACATGGGGAAATTCTTTACTCTGTTAGCCCATAATACAGCTGAAAATGACTCATGTACAGTATATAAGGTGCTTTAAAGTTAACTCTTTGTGTAATTAAACTTTTATTAACAGGCTAAGAATGTTACAGGAAGGGAACTCTTGTTGCTGATGGGACAATGGAAAAACAGAGTACGTTGTAAATCATCACTTCCCCTACAACAGCACAACTTGTAGGTATATAGCAAACAAATCCCTAAGGCCTTCTTCAGACGCCCGTGTTTGTTCACAATCACATAGGCAAAAAATAGAACATATGTTATCAGTGTTTTCGATCCATGTTTCATCAGTCTGTTTTTATCATCCGTGTTTCTGTTTTTATCATCTGTGTTTCATCAGTAATTTTAACATATGGGTAAATAAATTACAAAGTTTCTCCTATCCGTTGCAGTGTTAAACAGGGACTGCGCACTGATGTTGTGAGTAATTTTTACGGACCTGTATACTGATATTGGCCCTTTTCATCCGTACTGCCAGAAAAAAACAGACATGTCTCCTTGAAATTTGTACAGATTCGCGATCCTCAAAAAAACACAGACATGTGAATAGCACTATAGATTATAATGGATACACGTTCTATCTGTGAAAATATACAAGCCTCTGAATAAAGCCATGTGAGCAGGATTCTTATACTATTACCAGACAAATGTACTTCCTATTGGAAATTCCCATCAGCTGCCCTCTTCTCACAAACATGTTATGAAATTTTGTTAGCTATCATTTCTTTTTCAGTATACTACCCCTAACACAGTTTTCTCAAAACATTGTATAAGAGTTAATAAAATATTAGACCAAATAAGAAACCTTAAGAGAAATATTAGAAAAAATATAAGACTGAGACTAGTTAATACTAAAAAAGATAGACTATAGAGGAAAATATTTATCCTTCTATATCAGTTTCCAACTTTGTAAATGGTATAACCTTTACTACAGAGTAAGTTGATATTCACCCACTGGATTCAGTCTCATGGGTCTAGTAACCATAAGGGGACTTCTTACTTGCTGCACCCATTCACCCTCAGTGTGGACACCCACTCCCCATCAGCAGTGGTTATCTGGGGCCTATAATACATGGATAATTCCGTACTGGAATTCTTGACACATACAGTGCCTACAAGTAGTATTCAACCCCCTGCAGATTTAGCTGGTTTGATAAGATGCAAATAAGTTAGAGCCTTCAAACTGCAAACGAGAGTAGGTTTTATGAACAGAACCATAAATCTTACAAACCAAAAAGTTATGCTGCTCAGTTGAATTTTATTAAATTTTAAACATAAAAGTGTGGGTCAATTATTATTCAACCCCTATGTTTAATATTTTGTGGAATAACCCTTGTTTGCAATTACAGCTAATAATCGTCTTTTATAAGACCTGATCAGGCCGGCACAGGTCTGTGGAGTTATCTTGGCCCACTCCTCCATGCAGATCTTCTCCAAGTTATCTAGGTTCTTTGGGTGTCTCATGTGGACTTTATTCTTGAGCTCCTTCCACAAGTTTTCAATTGGGTTAAGGTCAGGAGACTGACTAGGCCACTCCAACACCTTGACTTTTTCCCTCTTGAACAAGGCCTTGGTTTTCTTGGCTGTGTGCTTTGGGTCGTTGTCTTGTTGGAAGATGAAATTACGACCCATCTTAAGATCCTTGATGGAGGAGCGGAGGTTCTTGGCCAAAATCTCCAGGTAGGCCGTGCTATCCATCTTCCCATGGATGCGGACCAGATGGCCATACCCCTTGGCAGAGAAACAGCCCCACAGCATGATGCTGCCACCACCATGCTTGACTGTAGGGATGGTATTCTTGGGGTCGTATGCAGTGCCATCCAGTCTCCAAACGTCACGTGTGTGGTTGGCACCAAAGATCTCGATCTTGGTCTCATCAGACCATAGAACCTTGAACCAGTCTGTCTCAGAGTCCTCCAAGTGATCATGAGCAAACTGTAGACGAGCCTTGACATGACGCTTTGAAAGTAAAGGTACCTTACGGGCTCGTCTGGAACGGAGACCATTGCGGTGGAGTACGTTACTTATGGTATTGACTGAAACCAATGTCCCCACTGCCATGAGATCTTCCCGGAGCTCCTTCCTTGTTGTCCTTGGGTTAGCCTTGACTCTTCGGACAAGCCTGGCCTCGGCACGGGAGGACACTTTCAAAGGCTGTCCTGGCCGTGGAAGGCTAACAGTAGTTCCATAAGCCTTCCACTTATGGATGATGCTCCCAACAGTGGAGACTGGTAGGCCCAACTCCTTGGAAAGGGTTTTGTACCCCTTGCCAGCCTTGTGACCCTCCACGATCTTGTCTCTGATGGCCTTGGAATGCTCCTTTGTCTTTCCCATGTTGACCATGTCTGAGTGCTGTTCACAAGTTTGGGGAGGGTCTTAAATAGTCAGAAAAGGCTGGCAAAAGAGATCTTTAATCCACACATGTGAAGCTCATTATTCTTGGTGCCTGAACTACTTCTTAATACTTTAGGGGGACCAAACAGAATTCTTGTGGTTTGAGGGGTTGAATAATAAATGACACTCTGAATTAACTTTTAACGTTTTAAAAAAAAAAAAAAAAAAAGCAAAAACAAAATTTGCTGCAGTGCATTTCCCACTTCCAGGCTGATCTACAGTACAAATGTCACAATGCCAAGTTAATTCCGCATGTGTCAACCAGCTAAATCTGCAGGGGGTTGAATACTACTTGTAGGCACTGTATATGTATTACCAAAGCTTTCGAATAGTATATCAGCACTTTTACAGCTACATAGTGCAATAAATAAATTAATAAAATCTGGATGCAAGTCTGTATAATGTCAGAAACCCAATGCACTAAACCCTTAACCCTCAACTGGTGAGGTGGGGTTTGCCACACCCCAGGGAATTTTTGTTCGGCTGCCATTCATTGAAAAATGCTGGTATGAGGATACGTGTCTCACTAGCTTCCATCCATTTGTGGGTGTCAAAAATTTGCTATAATCATGTGTAATCAATCGCCAATAAGAAAACGATTAAAACAAACGTGATCTTTGTATTTTCTTGTATAGGAAACCCCCATCACCAGTTGCATGACAAAAACCTCACCTCACCAGTTGAGGGTTAAACCAGTTGGTCAGATTCAAATAAGAGAATGTATTCCCCCTCCAGGAGTCTTTGTTTGCATTGTGTTCTAGTAACCATTTATCTCTACGTTCACATATGTAAATCTGCTTTGACCCAGAGATTGCCTGTAGGGTCAATATAATGGCAACAGGTGGAACCAATTATTTGGCACATTCCCCGTTCTTTTGCTGTGAGGTAGTCTACCACTAAAGTATGTTGGTTAGTGACTATGATTAATTGTTTCTGTATTGAATTAGTGTCATTAAGAACCTCAAGGACCTGGAAAATTTGATCATGCAGGTAGTCAGTGGCCTCCACTAACTTGTCCCACATTTGTGTTATGAATATTTTGTTTCCTACACCCATTTCTACTATATGAGGCCTACTATTTGGCCTGCTCCTATATCTACTATACTATGAGGAATTATGAAGGTGGCCGGAGTTAGTCTGGCAAGTGTGCAAACCCTCTTATGTCTAAGCGTACCCACTTGTAAGCACGGTGTATAAAAATATTCCTTCTGGGAGGATACAAATGTGGGGTCTGTAATGCCAGTCCTTATTTTGGTGACCAGTCACCCTACATACAGATTGTACTCACTCCACCAGATCTCTTTCTTAGATCGCATTATATTAAACTGGAACTAGGGGTCAGTGATCCATCAAGCTATCATCAATGCGGCACAAAGCACATTTTTTCCCCAAAACGTAAATGGAATCCAGCTTTCGTTGTGTATACAGTGTGGCGTTAATACCTCCCACGGTTCCAGAGGTAGGACTAAGTATGGCTTAATCCTGGAAGATATTGGACTGTGTGTGCAGGTCCAATAGGCCTTTGGGTTTTCTCCTTCCATGTCCTTTATAAGAGAAGTATGGTGTTGTATACACTGACAATGGGTAACAATGTTTTGAACTTTTGACTTTCACGTTGCATATCTCAGCATCAACTAGAGGTTCTAACGGGAGCCTACAATCATTTTATAGACAATCATCTTGGCTATCTCATACATAAACTTGACTTGCAATTATTTAGTATATGATTGCCAATTAATCCTAAATGGAGGTAAAGGAGGAACATGAGCAGTAAATTTGACCCTGCAGGGGGTGAGATAAATTGGACAGCAGATGATTTTTGAGTTCTTTCCAAATCTCAGTTAAAGGGGTTGTCCTGTGTAACACTACAAGTCTTTAGTCAATCTGTGTGAATCCTCACATCGTGCGCACTGCAAGGATTCTCCAGTGTCAGCACAGAGAATGGCGGTCATGTGACCACAAGTATGCAATATGAATACTCCCGGCAACCATTCTTCTAGACTGTTTCCGGTCTCGCTCAATACACTTGCATCGAGCGAGGTAGTGCCCATCTAGACACATTGTGTGAGTGAGTATGCATCTATAATATAACCGGGGATGCGTCCCTCTGTCTGAAGCCTCGATAGACTGCGCATGCGTGACGCGCAGTCTGGCTCCAGACAGAAGCAGGCATCCAGCCATTACAGGTAAGAGGAGGTGTATGGCGCCGGAGATCGTGGTATGCATAGGCACTGAACGCATACCGCGATCTCTGGCGCCATACTTGCATAGTTACCTGACCGGGAGGAGCGTTGCCGTTTCGCCTCTCTTCGCCGGAGACCGGGGCAGGCGTGAGGCGTCGGATCGGCGCGTGCACATAGCGCTATCCTGTGCCATTTTACTGAAGACACATTTACAATGTGTCTTCAGCAAAATGGCGCCGGACAGCGCGGTGCTCCGGCGCCGCACTGCCTCCGGCAGAACAGGATGCAGCAGAGCTGGAGTACAGAGAAGAAAGGTGAGTATAACTTTATTTTTTTTGTATGTGTGTACAGTGTGAAAGGGATGAGGGGACCATGCATACCAGGATTGGGGGATGAGGGGTGCCACACATACCAGGATTGTGAGGTGAGGGGTACCACACATACCAGGATTGGGGGGTGAGGGGTACCACGCATACCAGGATTGGTTGGTGAGGGGTACCACGCATACCAGGATTAGGGGGTGAGGGGTACCACACATACCAGGATTGGGAGGTGAGGCATACCACACATACCAGGATTGGGGGGTGAGGGGACCATGTATATCAGGATTGGGGGTGAGGGGTGCCACACATGCCAGGATTGTGAAGTGAGGAGTTCCACACATACCAGGATTGGGGGGTGAGGGGTACCACGCATACCTGGATTGGGGGTGAGGGGTGCCACGCATACGGGGACGGGATTGGTAAGAGGGGTGCCACGCATACCGGGATTGGGGATGAGGGGTGTCACGCATACCGGGATTGGGGATGAGGGGTGCCACGCATACCAGGATTGGGGGGTGAGGGGTACCACGCATACCTGGATTGGGGGTGAGGGGTACCACGCATACGGGGATGGGATTGGTAAGAGGGGTGCCACGCATACCGGGATTGGGGATGAGGGGTGTCACGCATACCGGGATTGGGGATGAGGGGTGCCACGCATACCGGGATTGGGGATGAGGGAGCCACGCATATTGGGGATGAGGGGTGCCATGCATACCGGGATTGGGGATGAGGGGTGCCACACATACCGGGATTGGGGATGAGGGAGCCACGCATACCGGGATTGGGGATGAGGGATGCCACGCATATCGGGATGAGGGATGCCACGCATATTGGGGATGAGGGGTGCCACGCATACCGGGATTGGGGATATGGGGTGCCACGCATACTGGGATTGGGGATGAGGGGTGCCACGCATACCGGGATTGGGGATGAGGGGCGCCACGCATACCGGGATTGGGGATGAGGGGTGCCACGCATACCGGGATTGGTCAGGGGTGCCACGCATACCGGGATTGGGGATGAGGGGTGCCACGCATATTGGGGGTGAGGGGTGCCACGCATACCGGGATTGGGGGTGAGGCACGCATACCGGGATTGGGGGTGAGGGGTGCCACGCATACCGGGATTGGGGATGAGGGGTGCCACGCATACCGGGATTGGTGATGAGGGGTGCCACGCATACCGGGATTGGGGGTGAGGGTGCCACGCATATCGGGATTGGGGATGAGGGGTGCCACGCATACCGGGTTTGGAGATGAGGGGTGCCACGCATACCGGGATTGGGGATGAGGGATGGGGTGCCATGAATACCAGGATGAGGAATACCATGCACTCCAGGATAGGGATTAGGGATGGGGTACCATTCATACCAGGTTGAGGGATACCATACATACCAGGACAGGGATGAGGGATGGGGTACCATGCATACCAGGAAAGGGATGAAGGGTGCCACGCATACCAGGATTGGGGATGAGGGGTGCCACGCATACCGGGATTGGGGATGAGGGGTGCCACGCATACTGGGATTGGGGATGAGGGGTGCCATGCATACCGGGATGAGGGGTGCCATGCATACCGGGATTGCGGGTGAGGGGTGCCATGCATATCGGGATTGGGGATGAGGGATGGGGTGCCATGCATACCAGGATGAGGGATACCATACATACCAGGATAGGGATGAGGGATAGGGTACCATGCATACCAGAATGAGGGATACTATACATACCAGGATAGGGATGAGGGATGGGGTACCATGCATACCAGGATAGGGATGAGGGTTGCCACGCATACCAGGATTGGGGATGAGGGGTGCTACGCATACTGGGATTGGGGATGAAGGGTGCCACGCATACCAGAATTGGGGATGAGGGGTGCCACGCATACTGGGATTGGGGATGAGGGGTGCCATGCATACCGGGATTGCGGGTGAGGGGTGCCATGCATACCGGGATTGGGGATGAGGAATGGAGTGCCATGCATACCAGGATGAGGGATACCGTACATACCAGGATAGGGATGAGGGATAGGGTACCATGCATACCAGAATGAGGGATACCATACATACCAGGATAGGGATGAGGGATGGGGTACCATGCATACCAGGATAGGGATGAGGGTTGCCACGCATACCAGGATTGGGGATGAGGGGTGCCACGCACACCAAGATTGGGGGTGAGGGGTGCCATGTATACCAGGATTGGGGGTGAGCTGTGCCACGCATACCAGGATTGGGGGTGAGGGGTGCCATGCATACCAGGATAGGGGGTGAGAGGTGCCATGCATACCAGGATAGGAGACAGGATGGGGGCAGCACAAATACAAGGAGGGGGGCAGCACATACCAGCATGGGAGACCATATACCAATAAAAATGCTCGCCACCCAGGCGTAGAACGGGTTCAATAGCGAGTATTATTTTATACTTGTGGTTACATGACTGCTGTTCTTGGCGCTGACACCGGAGAATCCTCACAGCGCGCATTGCGCACAATGTGAGGATTCACAAGTCCGCAGTTACATATAGTGACTGCAAACTTGTAGTTTTAGACTGGACAAGCCCTTTAACCCCCTTAATGACCACCAATATGCGTTAAAGGGCCTTATCCTGGATCGCCATTTTAAAACGGCGGTCGACAATAATTGAATAACACACATCCTCTCCCCCGCGGGAGCATTTCCTGCAGGTGACAGCTGTACATGATAGTTGACACCCTGCGGTATCGGCCACGGACAGTTTTGGAGCCGATTAACCTCTTAAATAACGCTGACAATTGCGACAGCAGTATTTAAGTGGTTAAAAGGGCGTTAAAAGATACCAGATGGCAGGATTGACCTCACGCAATCGTAATTGCAGCTTCCGATCGTTGCCTTGGTGCCCTGAAGTCATCTGATGACTACGGTGGCCTGTGAGTTCCAGTTATAAGCAGAGTCTCACAGGCTGTGTCAGTGAGTCACTGACAGGTCTCAGGCACTGCAGTACATGAGTATTGCAATGCATGAGACCAACAATCAGAGTAAGGCCACAGCCCCACTATCAGTATTTGGTCAGTACTTTTTCTCAGGAGTGGGAGCCAAAACCAGGTGAAGAGCAATCACAGAATAAGTATAATAGAAACACGTGCACCAATTCTGCATTTATCATATATTTACCATATATACCAGGATGGGATGGAGGTGCCATATACACCATGATGGAATGGAGGGGCCATACACACCAGGGGCCCTATATACCAAGATGGGATTAAGGGGCCATAAATACCAGGATGGCATGGAGTAGCCATATATACCAGGATGGGATGGAGGGACCAAGGGACCATATACTAGGTTGGGATGAGGGGCTATATACACCAGGATGGGATGGAGTGACCATATATACCAGGATGGAATGGAGGGGCCATATACCAAGATGAGGCCATATATACCAGACTGTAGGAGCCATATATACCAAGAGGGAGGGGGTCATATATACCAAGATGGAGGGGGCCATATATACCAAGATGGATGAAAACGTCTTCCAGAGTGCTCTGGACCTCAGACTTGGCGGAAGGTTCATCTTCCAACAAGACAATGACCCTAAGCACACAGCTAAAATAACAAAGGAGTGGCTTCAGAACAAATCTGTGACCATTCTTGACTGGCCCAGCCAGAGCCCTGACCTAAACCCAATTGAGCATCTCTAGAGAGACCTGAAAATGGCTGTTCACCAACGTTTACCATCCAACCTGACGGAACTGGAGAGGATCTGCAAGGAAGAATGTCAGAGGATCACCAAATCCAGGTGTGGAAAACTTGTTGCATCATTCCCAAGAAGACTCATGGCTGTACTAGCTCAAAAGGGTGATTCTACTCAATACTGAGCAAAGGGTCTGAATACTTATGACCATGTGATATTTCAGTTTTCTTTTTTAATAAATTTGCAAAAATGTATACTTTTCTGTTTTTTTTTCAGTCAAGATGGGGAGCAGAGTGTACATTAATGAGAAAAAAAAATAACTTTTTAGAATTTACCAAATGGCTGCAATGAAACAAAGAGTGAAACATTTAAAAAGGTCTGAATACTTTCCGTACCCACTGTATATGGGGTCATTATACTGTAGGGCACTATATGGAGCCGTTATACTGTGGGGCACTATATGGGGCCGTTTACAGAGGACTCGGCGACTCTGATGAGCTGTGTTGTTACTGACATCACTGTTCATCACCGCCACCGAATCTCGAGGGGCACAGCGGGTCCTGGAGTGGCTGCTGCTACAGCCTATGGAGCGTTGCCATGTACTACGTCAGACCTGGATGGTAACTTTAAAAAAAATAATAATAATTGTTGACCGAGGGACAGTGCTTTGTCTTTATTTATTTCATTTTATGTTTTTCAGGTTTTCATTCGTGGACTACGGCAGACCTGCATGTTGTTTTTTTCCCAAAAATAAATTGGTAAACCATGGATCGTGTCGGGGAGTGTTTTTTTAAATACTATTTATTTCTCTGCCTCTGCTGCTTTTTTTCATTATTGGGTTAGTAATGGGGGTGTCCAATAGACACCTCTCCATTACTTACCCCAGGGCTTGATGCCGAATGTGATTTTTGACAAATCTCATCTCAGCTGTCATGAACTCCAACTACCATTACCCCTGTTGCCACCGCACCAGGGCAGTTGGAAAGAGCTAGGAAAAGCGCTAGAATTGGTGCATCTAATGTGATGCGACACTCCTGGGGCGGCTGTGGGATAGTATTTTTAGGCTGGGAAGGGTCCAATAACTAGGGACCTTCCCAGCCTGATAATATCAGCACATAGCTGTCTGCTTTGCCTTGGCTGGTTACAAATAATAGGGGGACCCTACATAGTTTTTTTCATTTATTAAGGTAATCACCCTTTAGTATCAAAGGAAAGGCATTAAAGAGTGCAAGTTTATTGTATGTAGGGGGCTTGTGAAATCATATATCTACTGGACATTTATATATTCTATCACACCACTGCTCCCATACTAGTGGACAGAGCACGGTTACACATTTCTAAGGGAGCAGAGGTGTAATGTATGACCCTGCTCTGTCCACTTATATGCGAGCAGTGGTGTAATGTGTGACCCCGCTCCATCCATGGGAGCAATGGTGTAATGTGTGACCCCGCTCCATCCACTATAATATTGCTCCCATAGAAATAGACAGAGCGGGGTCACACATTAGACCACTGCTCCTATAAAAGTGGACGGAGTGGGGTCATACATTACACCACTGCTCCTATAGAAATGGAAGGAGTGAGGTCACACGTTACACCACTGCTGCTATAGAAGACGGAGCGAGGTCACATGTTACACCACTGCTCCTATAGAAGTGGACGAAGCGGGGTCACACATTACACCACTGCTCATATAGAAGTGGACGGAGCGGGGTCACACATTACACCACTGCTCCTATAGAAGTGGACAAAGCGGGGTCACACATTACACCACTGCTCCTATAGAAGAAGACGGAGCGAGGTCACATGTTACACCACTGCTCCTATAGAAGAAGACGGAGCGAGGTCACATGTTACACCACTGCTCCTATAGAAGTGGACGAAGCGGGGTCACACATTACACCACTGCTCATATAGAAGTGGATGGAGCGGGGTCACACATTACACCACTGCTCCTATAGAAGTGGACGAAGCGGGGTCACACATTACACCACTGCTCCTATAGAAGTGGAAGGAGCGAGGTCACACGTTACACCACTGCTCATATAGAAGTGGAAGGAGCGAGGTCACACGTTACACCACTGCTCCTATAGAAGAAGACGGAGCGAGGTCACACGTTACACCACTGCTCCTATAGAAGTAGACAGAGCAAGGTCACACATTACACCACTGCTCCTATAGAAGTGGACGAAGCGAGGTCACACATTACACCACTGCTCATATAGAAGTGGATGGAGCGCGGTCACACATTACACCACTGCTCCTATAGAAGTGGACGGAGTGGGGTCACACATTACACCACTGCTCATATATAAGTGGACAGAGCGGGGTCACACATTTATAAGGGAGCAGTGGCGTAAAACGTGACCCCGCTCTGTCCACTTCTATGGGAGTAGTTGTGTAATGTGTGACCCTGCTCTACTTCTATGGGAGTAGTAATATAGTGGACGGAGCGGGGTCACACATTACATCACTGCTCATATAGAAGTGGACCGAGCAGGGTTACACATTTCTAAGGGAGCAGTGGTGTAAAACGTGACCCTGCTCTGTCCAGTTCTATGGGAGCAGTGGTGTAATGCGGGATACTGCTCTGTCCACTGCTATGGGAGCAGGGTCACGTATCTAACCCCAGCTTTTGAAACAGTGACCAGCACCAACTAACAGAATCGGAGCTGCCTGCTGTCCTTGGTGACACTGTTTACTTGTCAGTATCACTGGCAGTAACCAACAAAATGTACGATACGCCCAAGACCAGTGTATCTAATCCCAACATGCGCAATACGCCCCAGACCGGCGTATCTAATCCCATCAAGTGTGATATGTCCCAGATGAGTGTATCTGATCCCATCATGCGTGACATTCCCCAGAGTGATGTATCTAATTCCATCATGCGCGATACACCTCAGGCCGGTGTATCTGATCCCATCATGCGCGATACACCCAAAACCGATGTATCATATCCCATCATGCGCGATACACCGCAGACTGGTGTATCTAATCCCATCATATGATACACCACACTGAGCCCTGTATCTAGATATGTGTAGTGTATCGTGCTGTGAATAATCTCAGTGTGTGTTACACTCCATGTATCTAACCCCAGTTTATGATAGTGCGGCTTGCTGTAACAGAATCGGTGCTGCCGGCCGTCCTCGGTGACACTGTACTTGTCAGTATCACTTTGGAGTCACCAATAAAATGGCTCTACACTGTGATCCTACACTTCATTCTTTCTTATCTTTTTGCAAACACCCAGAAGGGGAGGAGAGGAGTGACATCACACACATGTGAGCAGATTCGGCCAACATTTACTGCAGTCGTAATGTGAGCTAGTTGTATACTAGGTTTTCATGGTAAATTTCAGCAGCTGCTCCCCCTAGTGTTTAAAATACTAAACTTTTTACAATTATTTTTCATATTTTACTTCATTAAAAACAAATGATATTTAAAAAAAAATCAAAACATTAATATTTTACAGATTTTTAATTGTTGAAAAGTTTTGTTTCGATGGCACCTTCCTTTTAACAAACTGAATGTTATGTCCCTTGAATGGGAAATTTATGGACTATGTTTGGACTTCTTGCAGTTTCCATTTATTGCGGGTTATTGAATTGCTGTAAGGTTCGCCTTCCTTAAGTTTGTCCCTTCTCTCTCCATGTCTCCCTCTCATGTGACTGTGTTGTAGCTAACCCCTCCCTTCTTTTTCCCTGTCTTTCCTCATTCACTATCTTGGCACCATCAGAAGCTCATGTGTTTCACAGCCTGTCTAAGAAAAGTTTCTTTTTACCTGCTGCTATGTATGCATTCTCACAAGATTCATGCAAGAAAAATAAACATTCTTCTGGATTCTTCACGTGTGTGTGCCTGCAGCTGAGTTAAGCTGTTACCATCGCCATTGTAAGTACAGGTTGAAGAGACAGCGTCTCACGGAGCCATATATTTACAGCACAGCCGTGGGGACAGAATAGTAAAAATAAACTTTCCAGATTCATCTGTAAAGCCTGCCACAGCTTCTATAAAGCTACAGAACATTCAGCAGAGTATCTGCTCTCAGCATATAAGAGATCACCCAGTCACCCAGTGCTCCTTCTCCCTGTAAATTAAGATGGCTTCTCTCAAGCTACCACCAGAGGGAGCCCTTGCACAACTGTGTTCAGATATCAACTGTATATAGAAACAACAGATGAATATGTCACCATTTTACAAAAACTTAACCCTGCTGTTTCTTGTAAAGAGCCGAAAGCTTTCCAACAACTTAACTCAGAGAGAATGCATGGTACGTTTTATTAAAGCCAAGACAGAGGAAAGAATTGCACTAATGGCCGAGATGTCATCTGGCATTTCTGGCTCAGCCAGGCAGTCAAAGCGATCATCTAAGTCACACTCTTCAAAATCTTCAACCCTCAGCGAACAGCTTTATAAGCGCACGTGCAGAAACTGAGGCCACTGAGGTACAAGCTGCCTTTTCTCAAAAGAAAACTGAGATGGAGGTAGAGGCAGCCAAAGCAGTGCGCAGAAAGGCGGAAATAAAGGCAGAAATGGAAACCAGTGCAGCACACCAAAAAGCGGAAATGGAAGTGAAAGCAGCCGGAGCAGCACGCAAGACGGCAGAAATGGAAGCCAGCGCATCATGTAAAAAGGCAGAAATAGAGGCCCTAGAAAAGGAATGTGAACACGCCACAGCCATGGCAAGGTTAAAGGTCCTGGAATAAGCAGTAGGAGCCAAAGAGACAGCATCAGTTTAATTGAGCTTGATACTGAAGACCCCCTTTAGCGTACAAGAGACTATGTACAAAGCCAAAATAGTGCACCCCTGATTCCAGCAATCATTCCTGATGCCACAGACGTTCCTCTAGGGCAACAGGGCGCAGAGCATTTATCAGCATCCTGCATTCAAGGTCAGTGCAATATGTTGCCAACCCTTCATCCTGATCCTCCGTGCACCGGAATGTACCAGGCCCCTGCACCTCACTAAAACCTATACACAGAAGCACACATGCAGGCCAATATGCAGGCAAGTCATCACATTCCGGTCAGCCACACAGTTCCAGCTCCATGTGTGGCAAAAACTAAGTACATTAAGCAAGTTACTGAACTGAATGCCTACGCTGCACCATACTTTCCTGCACTCCCAGGTCAAAACACCACAAACTGTATGAACAATGCTACCCAGCCAGCAACTGGCTTTCCAAACTCAGAGAATACCGACATGTCTGCCTTTGCAAGATACATGATTCACCGTGAGGTCTTACTAAGTTTGATGATCAACTTGAAAACTACAGGGGTTGGAAATGCACCTTTAAAACAGCAATTAGCGACCTCGGCATCACCACTGCTGAAGAGTTAGACCTGCTGATCAGGTGGCTTGGGCCACAATCCACAGAACGGGTCAAGAGACCTAAATCTGTCCACATCGGTAATCCAATGGCTGGTCTCACTGCTGCATGGGAGAGACTAGAACGACGCTATGGTAGTCCTGAGGCCATAGAAAATGCCCTGTTCAAGCCTCTAGATGACTTTGCAAAAATATCCAGTAAGGACAGTCTAAAATTACAAGAGCTCAGTGACCTCCTGTTAGAGCTTCATCTGGCCAAAGCAGACCCGCACCTGCCTGGCCTCTGCTCGTGGGGTAATCCCAATAGTTTCTAAGCTACCATTCAATATCCAAGATAGGTGGGTCATGCTTGGAACAAAATACAAAAGGGAAAACCAAGTCTCCTTTCCTCCATTTTCTTACTTCTGTAAGTTTATCAAAAATATTGCAGAGTCTAAGACTGACCCAAGCTTATTCCATGGCGAACCCAGCGGCTCTGGTTCATCCCCTCCCAAGTATGAATGTCCACATGCAAGCAGCAGTCCAGTGTCAGTAAAAAAGACTGATGTTCTTCCCACACCTTCACCAGCTCCAGACAAGAGCGAGGTATGTGAAAAGGTTGAAAATCCTAATCGAATATGTCCCATTCATAAGATGCTACATCCGCTAAAGAAGTGCATCGGATTCAGAAAGAAACCCCTCCAGGAACGCAAGGAGCTTCTAAAGAAGTTTGGGGTATGTTACAGATGTTGTGCGTCTACTGAACACTTTGCTAAAGACTGTAAAATTTCTATTAAGTGTTCTGAGTGCGACAGTGAGGACCACGTACAAGCACTCCATCCTTTCCAACCTGACTCTGCACCGCTTCCGAATTCTCCCACCACAATGCATGGCGGGGAAATTGAAGAGCAAGCAGCAAGTCCTACCACAATATCTTCTTCATGTACAGAAGTCTGTGCAGAAGACTTGTGTGACAAGTCCTGTGCGAAGATATGTCTGGTGAAAGTGCATCCTAAGGACCATCCAGAGAAAACCGTACACCGTTCTGGACGATCAGGGCAACCGATCCCTTGCAAGGTCAGAACTCTTTGATCTATTTGACTTAAAGGGAAACTCTCACCCCTACACTCTGGGCGCCTGTAGTGGTGTTACAGAGGTCTCTGGGAGAAGAGTCAATGGACTCATAGTATCTTCTCTCGAGAACAATGTAAAGATACCCCTACCCCTTTAGTCGAGTGCAACCAGATACCATCCAACAGAGAGGAGATCCCAACTCCAGAGGCTGCTCTTCATCACCCCCATTTAAAGACTATAGCCAACAAGATTCCAGCTCTTGACAACAGTGTGAATATCTTGATTCTCCTTGGCAGAGACATTCTGCGGCTACACAAGGTACGTCGGCAAATCAACGGGCCATATGATGCTCCATTTGCTCAACGCTTTGATCTAGGCTGGGTTATCATAGGTGATGTCTGCATGGAAAGGAGACCTGCAAGGATCTTCTCATTTAAGACTCATGTCTCACCAAATGGTTGCAATACTCACTCTCTATCATGCCCACATCATTACTGGGAGAAAGAGAAGCCGAGTAACTGTAAGTGGCAGCTATAAAACCGTAACAACATAAACACGTTCCCGTCCTGTGATGATAACCTCGGGTCAACGGCGTTCAATTCTTCAAGTGAAGACAACCGGCTGCTACCTGCTAGAGAAGACAGTGGAAACTATCTCAAACTATTGGACACAAGGACAATGACGTCCACAACGAGGTTATAGACTACCGGACAAAGGTACATGTCTTCGGCAACAGCCCCTCACCTGCTGCAGCAATCTGTGGACCGAGACAGACAGCCCAGGAAGGTGAGAGAGTATGAATCTGATGCTCCTCCATCTGTGGAGAACTTCTATATAGATGATGTGCTTAAATCTCTACTCACAAGTAAAGAGACAATTGATCCGCTCTCTGAAGCACAGGAATTGTTGTTAGCAGCAAACCTCAGACCTCACAAGACCATCTCCAGCATCCAGGAGGTAATGAAGGCATTTCCATCTGAGGACAGTACAACGAGCTTAAAGAATCTTGATCTGGGTTCTGACGTACCTTCTATGCAACGCAGCCTTGGCCTGCTCGGGAACATTAAACAGGACACATTCTCATTCCAGGTGTCAGTCTGCATTAAACCCTTCACCTAACCAGGAGTCTTACCTATTGTGAACAGTATCTACGTTCTTCTTGGGTTTATAGCACTCATCACCATTCAAGGCAAGATCCATATACCAAACACAAATCAGGTCTACAAAATCATGGATGTCTTTTCATGTACATCCTCCAATGTGGTGTACATGATACAATGTACAAGGTGCCCAAAAGGAGTTTATATTGGAGAAACTATGCAAAGGCTGCAAACGAGGATGAATTTACACAGACACACAATTAAGAATGAACTGGACACGCCTGTGGGAAAATATTTCTCTAGTCAAGGACACTGTATGAAAGACCTAAAAGTTTTAGTACTAAAAGGTCACTTCAAAGACGACAGGGAGAGAAGAATCTGGGAATTCAAACTGATAAAGATCTTCAATTCACTGACAACAGGACTCAATCTAACACCTGCGTTTTTGACTCACTACATGGAGTCAATGCACACCTCCACCAGATGGTCTCCAAATAATTAAGCATTCCCACAGACATCTCTTGGACTTATTAGGAGGCATCACCCCCTCCTCCTCATGAACAAATGTTGGACTGTAACATCTCTTAAATGTTGTGCCCCTTGTCTTGTGAATTCATTTGTAATATTGCCTGAAGAAGGAGCCTCTGTGCTTTGAAAGCTTGCACATATATCTTTTTCTGGTTAGCCAATAAAGGTATCACTCCAAGAATACTTTTGTAATTTTTGGGTATAAAAGTATTTACATTGATCTAAAAGGAATACAATTTTTA
Organism: Phyllobates terribilis; assembly: GCF_046119375.1. NCBI lineage: Eukaryota > Metazoa > Chordata > Amphibia > Anura > Dendrobatidae > Phyllobates > Phyllobates terribilis. Next base: position 78,584,403 of record NW_027362765.1, read on the forward strand.
TCCCTATGTGTAATAGACCCCATTCTTAGAGGATTATCTAAGATGTCGGTCACAGAGAGAACAAGTGCCGCATTTAAAATTACCAATAGGTGTACAGTATACATGACACCTATTGTTATGACACCTTTTATAAGATATAATAGGTTTGTGACCAGCAGTCATTGCAAGGTCTTTGGCACTCTCAGTAAGGTGCCAGTTGTTATTTATGACTTTCCTTATGATGGCATCTAAAGGGCCATGTTTGAAATCAAACACAAATCTATTTTGTTTGTGGGTTTGTCTATTCTTCGATCTGTATAGTAAATCCAACTGGGGAATCTTTGCGGCTTTTTCCAAAGCCGTATTAAGTGCTGCCTCAGGATAACCTCTATCTATAAAGTAGGATATCAATTCATGTGCATGCTCAAAAAAGGTGTCATCAATATTATAAATTTTTCTGAGCCTGAAAAATTGGCTATAAGGCAAACCAGCTTTTGTGTGGACAGGGCACTACAATAATGCAAAAATGAATTAGTCGATGTCAGCTTTTTATAGACTGTTGTAGGTATCTCACCATCTTGTATTGAAATAGACACATCCAAAAAATTAAGAGTATGGCCCCCAAATTCCGAAGTAAACTGCATATTAAATGTATTAATGGTAATCAAATAAGAAACAAAATCATGAATATCTTTAGCAGTCCCAACCCATACAATGAAAATGTCATCTATATATCTTAAAAATAATTTAATATATTTAATGTAAGGGTTCTCAACTGTACTGATATATTTACTCTCGAAATAAGCCAAAAAAAGATTTGCATATACGCAAGCGACGGGTGTACTCATCGCCGTGCCGGTGCTTTGCTTATACCATTTTTGTAAAAATTGAAAACTATTGTGAGAAAGAATTAATTCTAAACTTTCACTAACAAAAGCTATATACTCATCACTTTTGTTGGATTGTGATAAGAAATGCTTAGTAGCTTCAATTCCAAGATGGTTAGGAATGCTGGTATATAGACTGACAACATCTATAGAAACTGAAAAGAAATCTGGCTGCCATACAAAATCCTTTATTGCCAATATAAAATCCCATGTGTCCTTGACAAAAGATGGGACACTTTTAACAGCGGTTTTAGCATCCAGTCTAAATACTGGGAAAGCAGCTCAGTGATGAACCTTGTTGCAGCTATAATTGGACGTCAGGGGGGATTTGATGGAGATTCATGAATTTTTGGTATAGTATACCAATAAGGTTTATCTGGAAATTCTGGAAACAATTTCTCTGCCCATTTTTTTTTAGACAAAACACTCCTTTCAACATATCTCCTAAGCAAAGACCACAAGATGTTTTTATACTTAGTTGTTTGGTCTCCAGGTAATGCAATGTATGTTGTGGTGTCAGACAACTGTGTGAATGATTCTGCGATGTAATCATCCCTGTGTAGGAGGACAAGATTGCCCCCTCTTATCCGCCTTACGGATGACAACATCACGCCAGGATTTAATCTTATTCAGTGCTGCGGATTCGTTAGACGTTAAATTAGGAGATACTGATTTATATATTAATGATTCAACCTCCCTGATGACGCGGCTTTGGAAACAATCCACCATATTTCCAGGAGAAATCGGCTGCATGTAAGAAGATGGCAAACGACCTGTAAAGGGAGAAAAATCATTATCGTGCAAAGAGGCTAGTTCAGTCTGGGATACTGCACGAAAGTCATGTGTAGAGTGTAAAGAATATAATAAGGTGGCATCCTCTTGTACCAATCAGTCGTCCGGATTAACCACGGTAAAACCCAATATTTGTGGACTGCATGGGATCTCTCCTTCAGGAATTACTGATGTGATTTCAGATGGACTCTTTTGGGCAAAAGCCTTGTGCTAATGCAATTTCCTCGTTGCCTTGAATAGGTCAATTTTAAATTCAACAGGATCAAAATTCTCTGGCAGTCAATAGTTTAATCCTGTATTTAATACTGCCACATGATCTTTAGATAAACAGTGATCTGTCAAATTAATAATTGAATTAGGGGATCCTTGGTTCTCAAAGAGACCTGTTTCCTCTTTGTGCCGAAGTTGTTGCTTCCATTTCTTTCTGCCCCTTCTGATTTTTTTCCTAAAGAGCCATTAGATGATGAAGCTTGGGCTACTTTCAAACTTGTATCCATTTTATCATTCGAATCCTCTGCAATGCTAGAATCGGAGTCTGTTGTTCATCCATTCTGTACAGACGATTTATTGAATTGGGAAAATCTGTTTGTATTATTTCCTTGTTTGTTTTTATTCCAAGTGAAAACACAACCTGATTCAAAGTCTTTTTTTATCACGTATAAATTTGATTTCAGATTGAATTGGAACAAGTTTCTTATTTAGTTTAGAAAAAAATGTTGATGCCTGCGAGTCCGAGAATCAGGAGTGGATTTCTGTTTCAGCTTGTGCTAATTCATTTCTAATGAATTCGTGTTCTTTTTCATTCCTTTTGAGGACTAATTTCATTAAATCACTCGAACACCTCAAATGAATAGCCTCCCATTCATGCTGAAATTCAACATCGTCTTGAAATTGAGAAATCTCCTTATACACGTGAAGTCCGCTTGGTGGGATCCACATAAGATTTGAGATAATTTATAGTCAAAAAAATTCTGATCTTTTTCGTATAGAGATCTTATATTCTAAGGATTTCAAGCCAAGCTCTTGTATGTCAGTCAGAATTTTTTGGACTATAAATTTCATCTTCAACTTGCTTAACCGTTCACAATAACAGTAATTTTGACCAGGGGTGTCCAAACTTTTACATGCCACTATACTTAGAGCAGATTGTACAGCCGAGGCTCTATATCATATTACATGGGGTTTGGGCAGGATTCATCAGGTGACAGGTTCCCTTTAAAAACTCTGTTCAAATAATAAATCATTAAAAAAAAATCCCACTAGAAGGACTCTAGGATATCGGCGAATCCTTGCTGCACATCTATAAAGGATAAGAATCCGTCGGAGCTGGAGAAAAACATGAAGAACTCTCCACAACCACGAGGGAAGATCTGTGGGGGTATATTGGGATATAAGCAGAAGAATTAGGTTTCATTCACATGTCCGATTTTTGTGTTTGGCTTCACTTGCGTCATGCACACACTGCTTCACTTGCGTCATGCACACACACAGGGCTCGGCTCCGCGCGCGCACACAGGGCTCGGCTCCGCGCGCACGCACACAGGGCTCGGCTCCGCGCGCGCGCACACAGGGCTCGGCTCCGCGCGCCCGCACACAGGGCTCGGCTCCGCGCGCGCCCGCACACAGGGCTCGGCTCCGCGCGCGCCCGCACACAGGGCTCGGCTCCGCGCGCGCCCGCACACAGGGCTCGGCTCCGCGCGCGCCCGCACACAGGGCTCGGCTCCGCGCGCGCCCACACACAGGGCTCGGCTCCGCGCGCGCCCACACACAGGGCTCGGCTCCGCGCGCGCCCACACACAGGGCTCGGCTCCGCGCGCGCCCACACACAGGGCTCGGCTCCGCGCGCGCCCACACACAGGGCTCGGCTCCGCGCGCGCCCACACACAGGGCTCGGCTCCGCGCGCGCCCACACACAGGGCTCGGCTCCGCGCGCGCCCACACACAGGGCTCGGCTCCGCGCGCGCCCACACACAGGGCTCGGCTCCGCGCGCGCCCACACACAGGGCTCGGCTCCGCGCGCGCCCACACACAGGGCTCGGCTCCGCGCGCGCCCACACACAGGGCTCGGCTCCGCGCGCGCCCACACACAGGGCTCGGCTCCGCGCGCGCCCACACACAGGGCTCGGCTCCGCGCGCGCCCACACACAGGGCTCGGCTCCGCGCGCGCCCACACACAGGGCTCGGCTCCGCGCGCGCCCACACACAGGGCTCGGCTCCGCGCGCGCCCACACACAGGGCTCGGCTCCGCGCGCGCCCACACACAGGGCTCGGCTCCGCGCGCGCCCACACACAGGGCTCGGCTCCGCGCGCGCCCACACACAGGGCTCGGCTCCGCGCGCGCCCACACACAGGGCTCGGCTCCGCGCGCGCCCACACACAGGGCTCGGCTCCGCGCGCGCCCACACACAGGGCTCGGCTCCGCGCGCGCCCACACACAGGGCTCGGCTCCGCGCGCGCCCACACACAGGGCTCGGCTCCGCGCGCGCCCACACACAGGGCTCGGCTCCGCGCGCGCCCACACACAGGGCTCGGCTCCGCGCGCGCCCACACACAGGGCTCGGCTCCGCGCGCGCCCACACACAGGGCTCGGCTCCGCGCGCGCCCACACACAGGGCTCGGCTCCGCGCGCGCCCACACACAGGGCTCGGCTCCGCGCGCGCCCACACACAGGGCTCGGCTCCGCGCGCGCCCACACACAGGGCTCGGCTCCGCGCGCGCCCACACACAGGGCTCGGCTCCGCGCGCGCCCACACACAGGGCTCGGCTCCGCGCGCGCCCACACACAGGGCTCGGCTCCGCGCGCGCCCACACACAGGGCTCGGCTCCGCGCGCGCCCACACACAGGGCTCGGCTCCGCGCGCGCCCACACACAGGGCTCGGCTCCGCGCGCGCCCACACACAGGGCTCGGCTCCGCGCGCGCCCACACACAGGGCTCGGCTCCGCGCGCGCCCACACACAGGGCTCGGCTCCGCGCGCGCCCACACACAGGGCTCGGCTCCGCGCGCGCCCACACACAGGGCTCGGCTCCGCGCGCGCCCACACACAGGGCTCGGCTCCGCGCGCGCCCACACACAGGGCTCGGCTCCGCGCGCGCCCACACACAGGGCTCGGCTCCGCGCGCGCCCACACACAGGGCTCGGCTCCGCGCGCGCCCACACACAGGGCTCGGCTCCGCGCGCGCCCACACACAGGGCTCGGCTCCGCGCGCGCCCACACACAGGGCTCGGCTCCGCGCGCGCCCACACACAGGGCTCGGCTCCGCGCGCGCCCACACACAGGGCTCGGCTCAGCGCGCGCCCACACACAGGGCTCGGCTCAGCGCGCGCCCACACACAGGGCTCGGCTCAGCGCGCGCCCACACACAGGGCTCGGCTCAGCGCGCGCCCACACACAGGGCTCGGCTCAGCGCGCGCCCACACACAGGGCTCGGCTCAGCGCGCGCCCACACACAGGGCTCGGCTCAGCGCGCGCCCACACACAGGGCTCGGCTCAGCGCGCGCCCACACACAGGGCTCGGCTCAGCGCGCGCCCACACACAGGGCTCGGCTCAGCGCGCGCCCACACACAGGGCTCGGCTCAGCGCGCGCCCACACACAGGGCTCGGCTCAGCGCGCGCCCACACACAGGGCTCGGCTCAGCGCGCGCCCACACACAGGGCTCGGCTCAGCGCGCGCACACACACAGGGCTCGGCTCAGCGCGCGCACACACACAGGGCTCGGCTCAGCGCGCGCCCACACACAGGGCTCGGCTCAGCGCGCGCCCACACACAGGGCTCGGCTCAGCGCGCGCCCACACACAGGGCTCGGCTCAGCGCGCGCCCACACACAGGGCTCGGCTCAGCGCGCGCCCACACACAGGGCTCGGCTCAGCGCGCGCCCACACACAGGGCTCGGCTCAGCGCGCGCCCACACACAGGGCTCGGCTCAGCGCGCGCCCACACACAGGGCTCGGCTCAGCGCGCGCCCACACACAGGGCTCGGCTCAGCGCGCGCCCACACACAGGGCTCGGCTCAGCGCGCGCCCACACACAGGGCTCGGCTCAGCGCGCGCCCACACACAGGGCTCGGCTCAGCGCGCGCCCACACACAGGGCTCGGCTCAGCGCGCGCCCACACACAGGGCTCGGCTCAGCGCGCGCCCACACACAGGGCTCGGCTCAGCGCGCGCCCACACACAGGGCTCGGCTCAGCGCGCGCACACACACAGGGCTCGGCTCAGCGCGCGCACACACACAGGGCTCGGCTCAGCGCGCGCACACACACAGGGCTCGGCTCAGCGCGCGCACACACACAGGGCTCGGCTCAGCGCGCGCCCACACACAGGGCTCGGCTCAGCGCGCACACACAGGGCTCGGCTCAGCGCGCGCACACACACAGGGCTCGGCTCAGCGCGCGCACACACACAGGGCTCGGCTCAGCGCGCGCACACACACAGGGCTCGGCTCAGCGCGCGCACACACACAGGGCTCGGCTCAGCGCGCGCCCACACACAGGGCTCGGCTCAGCGCGCGCCCACACACAGGGCTCGGCTCAGCGCGCGCCCACACACAGGGCTCGGCTCAGCGCGCGCCCACACACAGGGCTCGGCTCAGCGCGCGCCCACACACAGGGCTCGGCTCAGCGCGCGCCCACACACAGGGCTCGGCTCAGCGCGCGCCCACACACAGGGCTCGGCTCGGCTCAGCACACACACAGGGCTCGGCTCGGCTCAGCACACACACAGGGCTCGGCTCGGCTCAGCACACACACAGGGCTCGGCTCGGCTCAGCACACACACAGGGCTCGGCTCGGCTCAGCACACACACAGGGCTCGGCTCGGCTCAGCACACACACAGGGCTCGGCTCGGCTCAGCACACACACAGGGCTCGGCTCGGCTCAGCACACACACAGGGCTCGGCTCGGCTCAGCACACACACAGGGCTCGGCTCGGCTCAGCACACACACAGGGCTCGGCTCAGCACACACACAGGGCTCGGCTCGGCTCAGCACAGCACACACAGGGCTCGGCTCCGCACACACACAGGGCTCGGCTCGGCTCAGCACACACAGGGCTCGGCTCGGCTCAGCACACACAGGGCTCGGCTCCGCGCACACACAGGGCTCGGCTCCGCGCACACACACAGGGCTCGGCTCGGCACACACACAGGGCTCGGCTCAGCACAGCACACACACAGGGCTCGGCTCGGCTCCGCGCACACACACAGGGCTCGGCTCGGCTCAGCACACACAGCTCTGTTACAACCACACTGTAAATCCATCATGATCCTACACATAACCATCAGCTCCTCCAGCAGAGTCCTGCATACAGTCACCTGATCATGTGACCCCCCTGACTCCTCCCCTCCTGTGACCTCATCACAGGTCCTGTACGTTACACGTCTTGCAGCAGTTTATTCCTGGTTACCCATCACACACGTGCACTGCTGTGAGCGCGCCCTTTCCTGTGACGTCATCATTTACAGGAGCAGCTCCATTCAGACTGTATATCTCCTGTGCGGCTCTGCAGGTGGAGGTATGTGCAGATTCCCCATTACTGGGCGCAGGGGACATTAACCCCTTCACCAGGGGCGGACACAGACTGTAGTGGGCCCCTGTGCAAGAAATTTTGGGGGGCCCCCCCTGCCCTTCATAAGGCAACAAAGTTATGTAAACATAACCCCCATGTGCATCTCTCACCCCCCCCATGTGCAGCTCTCACCCCCCGTGCATCTCTCATCCCCCCCATGTGCATCTCTCATCCCCCCCATGTGCATCTCTCACCCCCCCATGTGCATCTCTCACCCCCCCCATGTGCATCTCTCACCCCCCCATGTGCATCTCTCACCCCCCCCCATGTGCATCTCTCACCCCCCCCCATGTGCATCTCTCACCCCCCCCCATGTGCATCTCTCACCCCCCCCCATGTGCATCTCTCACCCCCCCCCATGTGCATCTCTCACCCCCCCCCATGTGCATCTCTCACCCCCCCCCCATGTGCATCTCTCACCCCCCCCCATGTGCATCTCTCACCCCCCCCCATGTGCATCTCTCACCCCCCCCCATGTGCATCTCTCACCCCCCCATGTGCATCTCTCACCCCCCCATGTGCATCTCTCACCCCCCCCATGTGCATCTCTCACCCCCCCCATGTGCATCTCTCACCCCCCCCATGTGCATCTCTCACCCCCCCCCATGTGCATCTCTCACCCCCCCATGTGCATCTCTCACCCCCCCCATGTGCATCTCTCACCCCCCCATGTGCATCTCTCACCCCCCCATGTGCATCTCTCACCCCCCCATGTGCATCTCTCACCCCCCCCATGTGCATCTCTCACCCCCCCCATGTGCATCTCTCACCCCCCCCATGTGCATCTCTCACCCCCCCCATGTGCATCTCTCACCCCCCCCATGTGCATCTCTCACCCCCCCCCGTGCATCTGATTCCCCCCACTCCTAGTTAATTAATTGTATTTAAAAAAAATAAAACTTGTTATACTTACCCCCATGCAATCCCTGCAGAATCCTGGCGCTCGTCCACGTCGCTGCCACCAGGTTCTCCTGACGTTCGGCCATGTGACGGCGCCACATACATAGCCATCAGCTTTTGGTTTGGCCAAAAGATTTTTAAAGCCGCCACCACGATAAGGTAGACTCTTCTGGCCGGGCCCTACTCTAACCTATTAAAATTTTCTTAAAATATCCAATACTCTTTTAGATATATTTTTATTTAGTTTTCTTTAAGGGAATGTGTCATATACATTTTTTTTTTAAATGACCAATAATACCACATACAGGGAATACCGCCACACCATGACCAGACCACATATTACCACAACATAGTGACCGAATAATACCACACAGAAGGGAGAAAAACTGCCACACCATGACCAGACCACATATTACCACTACATTACTAATATTACCACCACATTACTAATATTACCATAAGTGTCATTATACACGGGAGCTCTATACATGGTATGTATAACGTAAGTGTCCAGGTAATCTAGTGATCACCAGTGAAATTATACACAGGAGCTCTGTATATAGTGTCAGTGTACAGGTAATACAGTGATCACCAGTGACATTATACACAGTGTACATGTAATAGACTGACTCACCGGTGACGTCTCTAGGTGAAGTCCTTCATCTTCGCTTTTCTCCTTCATCCAGCACAGACCGCCATCACGTCTTCCAGCCAGGACTCGTCTCTGCATAAAATAACACAGTTATCTAGAGCACATTCCCCAACTTCTACATTACGCAGCTGAATACAGACATGCATCCACCATCAATATATGGTTAGTTATTATGCAACCTACCATTCCAAATATAAATTGTAATCCACCACTGTGCCCCCATTAACTGTAAATAGGCACTTAATATATAATTTAATTAGAACCTCTACTCTTTCCGCCAATTTGTTACCAGTCACACTCCTGCATCCGCAACGCCCCCTACTCTATACTTCCTGCTCCCCGCATTCAATATTTACATGCACCCCCTGCCCCAATTCATTATATCATGTCCGTGCTCTCCCCACCCCATCATCATTTATCATTTACTCTCCCCCACCCCACATTCGTTATGTGCAGCTCATTATCCCCCTACTCCCAATTCCCCCATGTGCAGCTCTCAAACCCCCCCATGTGCAGATCTCATCCCCCCCATGTGCACATCTCTCACCCCCTCCCCCACATGTGCCCCTCTCTCATCCACCTCCCCCACATGTGCCCCTCTCTCATCCCCCTCCACCACATGTGCACCTCTCTCATCCCCCTCCACCACATGTGCACCTCTCTCATCCCCACCCACATGTGCATCTCCCATCTCCCCCCCACACACATGTGCATCTCCCACCCCCCCCC